>NC_056741.1:1689803398-1689910898 GCF_019279795.1 Protopterus annectens
CATTATTCTAGCTATTAAAAACACTCACAGAAAGCTAGGTAGTCGCTACAAACACAAATCCTACTTGACCCATACTGCTAGGACTACAACTGTTCGCACTCACTTGCTCTCAACATTACTTTATGCATCCCCAATCCTAACAAATCTATCCAAAACAGAAACCAGCAAACTGGCAGCCTGCTATAATCAAATAGCCAAATTTGCTACTAAAAATAGATACACACACTTGAAGGAAATCAGGTTCAGCCTCTACAAAAATACAAGCTTTTTTATTCCACAAGGAGACAATACAACTTTTAACGCCACACGTAATAGTACGTTTTCGATTCGTGTTCTTCTTCAGAAAATCAGAGTCAAATGAATTAAAAGCAAAAACCACTCCTTATATACACAAAGTGTACCATTAATTAATCAATTAAAATATTTAACTCTTAGATTCCTGATATACATTCTTCCAGACAAATACTATTATGCCAGACTGCTAAAAATTTTTTCTACGATATATAATATGCTTAACTTACTAAAAATGCTCTGTATTACTTACTAACATGTATGTATAAAAACAGACATATTGCATAATTTTATAATAATATAACATTTTACATATGCTGAAATGAAGTCAACAGCTTGAAAGTTATAATATTATATTATTATATAATATTATATTAATTATAAAAGAATGTATATTTTGATATGTATATAATGATTTCCTTCAAGTGTGTGTATCTATTTTGAGTTTTGATTCACACTCGAATCCTTTTTTCTACAAATTTGCTACTAACTCATCTTTTACAGCCCATCACTGTCATAACCTAAAACAATTGGACTGGCTTGAACTGCCAGATTTATTAATCTACAATCAACTTATCATTACGTATAAGCTGCTTTCCCACCCAAATAAAACACCAGCTTTAAGCAACCTAATTCAGCAGTATTCCTTACCTAGGCAACTCCGCTCCACAGATAAGTTACTATTAACAGTTACTAGATCAAACAACCATGCCGGTGACTCCCTCTACTCATCTTACATATCCAAAATTTGGAACTCCCTGCCTCCATCCATTACCCTGGAATTTTCTCTATCCAAATTTAAGAAATCTATGAAAAGCTAACTCAGCAACAAATGGTTATCTCCCTGCTCCACACCAGACTAACTTCAGTCCTACTACACTCCTGCTATAACTCTTGCCTTAAACACATAATCTCCTGATAGGACTGTTTAGTCTTATCAATACCACATTCAGATGCATGATGTGACTCTAGATAGATATTCATACTTTATTGTTTGTATATGCATTGATCATTATATATGTCTTTGTGAAGGAATTAATAATGTGTGCTCATCTATATTGTCTGGTTGAATATACTAGAAACATGCAAAATATAATGTTTGTATGTCTTGCATATGTGTTTCTTTGGAGCTTTTCTCTCCGGGCCTCCACTGAAAATGGACATGTATCCAGTTGGACTATCCCAGTTAACAAATGTAAAATAAATAAAAATAAATTATGTCCTACACCTTGTGTGGGTGACATGCATGCAACATATGATGCCTACATGAACTAGAGGCTTTGGTATGCTGATCGGACATTGGGCTATCCTTGGCAGGAGATCCTTTAGGTAAGGAATAATGCAACAGTGACATGGAAGGACATCTGCATTGCATTGCACACTTAAGAGAACAGCACATAATTATGCAATTTTACATATAAACAAAGAAAAATCACACAGATTACACACAGAAAGTATACTAACCTATGAGTCGAGACCGATTTAGATCTTCCTTAGTTTCAAGAACAACTTCTGGTAGCCTGGAGACTGGAACACACACATCTGTGCAGTATGCCTGAAAAAGAACAAAATGATGGTGCATGGAAAGATAGGAAGGCTGCAAGTGAAAGGCAAATGTTTCAGCAAATAAAGTACAGCCTATTCAACAACACAGGCAGCACACATGGATCCATTATATTAATCAGTAAAAATGGATCATAATGTAGTTACAGAGAAGAGAAGTTGTAACCACTTATTCTACAGAGTATAAAATGCCTAGAGGTTTCCCAGTAAACACAGTCTGTACTAGCAACAGATAATATTAGTTACAGTGTTAAAGATAAGGTCCACAGAATGCTAAATTCCAGACAAAGGTACTCAGCAGACGGCAAACATTGCATTCTCAATTACTTCAGAACTGTTATGTGGAAGACTATAATGACAGGGTGAAACAGAGGGGTTAGCAGCATTACACTGTCTGTAGGCAATAGGTCAGCCATGTATGGCTGGATGCAGTCTAGAGCCTGCAGTGCACTTCCAGATCTTCCAACAATAACCGTTTGCCCCTCAGTCTAATGTTTACTGCTATTAGTGACCATTTCATCCATCTCTGAAGTGAGATCTGGGTGACATACTCAAAATCATCTCACTCTTGGAGCAAGGGTGTTTTTCTCTTTGTGACTGTCTTTTTATTCCCACATGTCATGGGGCTACAGAAGTTCACAATTGTCATCTCACATAATGTGGGTTACCCAATCCTTTTTGCTGTGCACAAAGCTTACAGCAAGCCTTTTCCAGATTCCACTGCAGGCTGCTGCATTCCCTGGACCCCTCACTCTACCAACTGAGAGAAAGACAAGGCAAGAAAGCACCACTCATACCTCCATCCCCTCTATCCCACCTAGGACTGGGACTTCTAGCACCCAGACTGAGTCCCAGTGGTGTAGGCAAACCTACTGCTTCTATACTGCTGGACAGACCCACTAATAAATGACTTACAATGGGTTAATGTTTTACAACTGAAATTTTATTAGGCATTGATCTCATTACAGCCGAGTGACGTCTCCAGGTGTTTCTGCAGTTACCTCCTACTGCGCCTCTAGGTGTCAAATATTGCCTGTTCATATTTGCATTAATAATACCAAAACCATGCTACATACAAGGTATCAGAATATTTTATCTTGAAGCATACATGATGGCAAGCACAACTGTATTCATATATGAGCTCTGTCAATTAGTATTTGGTAGAACTGTGAGGTGATAACTTAATTTTTTAAAGACTGAAGCCACACCCAATGGGAGTTAAAGGTACATACTTAAAAGAGCTCTATTGGAGGGAATGAGATAAGTAAAGCAGTTATTTACCAAGAAAAACTCCATAGTTAAGAATAAAAGCGTGCATTTTAATGTTTACACGGTTTCAAGTTGCTATTCATTCCTAAACAAATAATGGGATAATTAAGAGTCTCTAATTATTTTCCAAGGAACTGAGAAATTCAGAAAAAATGTGCCTCAGAAAAGTCCTGGTAAGGCATATAAGACTTTGATAGTGATAAAAGTTATTCATGGCAGCCATTAATGCCATTTCCCTTGGAAGGAGTGGAAGCATCTTACTAGAAACAATAACTGTAATATCTGCCTGTATCGCATCCATTTATTTGACAATAACTTAAATCTTGTTAGACATTTTTATATACTCCTAAAATTATGTTTCATTGCTCATCTGTCAGATTCTCCTTATTTTAATGCTTTTGACAAGTGATGCAATCCAGCACTATCATAACAGTCTGCATCCAGCCCTACATGCCTGACCTATTGCCTGCAGACAGTATAATGCTGTTAACCCCTCTGTATCTCCCTGTCATTACAGTCTTCTACACAATAGTTCCAAAATAATTGGAAAAGCATCTACAATTAAATATATTCAATCTATTCATGGCCTACTTTTCCACTCATTTTTTCTAAAAAAAGGGAACAAGTCATTGTCTCATTAACCTTGCACATTACACACACACAGGCATCTTTTATTCTTACAAAGATTCATAGGTGATTACTCCGCTAATGGCCCAAGGGGCCTTTTAAGCCTAACCTACTTTCCAAAATGTATTTGATATGATTTGATACTCTAGGAAAACAGGACTGGACAGAAGGTGGTCAAGCATTTACAGGCTAGCTCTCTGTACGTAAGCGGCATAGGTGCCAGATCAGGGGTAAATTTCTGATTTTTGATCTACTCGTCCAAGTTACACCTGAATTTGGTTACAGAAAAACTCTGCTTCATAGGGATGTGGAACCTGTTTCAGAGGAGGGGCAGTCTCTGAGACACATACTTGTCCTACCAATACATCCTATTTATGTGGCAAGTGAGGTATAAATCCCTAGGGTGGGTATTTCTGATGTTATTTGTTTGCAGACATGCAAAAGATCCATCCAGAGGGGGATCAGATGATGCCTGCATGGATTACCTTGCAACAGTCTGTAGGAGACAAGAGTACATGGCTAGGGCTTTGAGGCAGTCTGCAGAGGACGTTTACATCCAGTTTTCTTTTTTAAAGGGAAACTCTGTGTATGCTCCAGTTGCTGCAAATGCCTGGTCAGATACATACCAAAGGGTGCATTATACTCCATGAATGGTTTGATGAGGATAGAGTACAGTAGAATAATGATATCCTTGGACCTAGATACCATAACCTTATTTAAATGTTTTACAACACAGAATGATTTTCTCACCACCCTAGACACTTGATGGTCAAAGGCCAGGTTACTATCTACACATTCCCAAATCCATGACCACTGGGTCTGCTCTCAGGGGGTGTATTATCAATGTGGTAATTTCCAAGGGTGGCAAAGTTTCCAAAGAGTACTATTATGCATATTATTGTATTAAGTTTTAGACTATGGTTCTGGCATCAGTTATTTGCCTATGTCAGGAGTTCTTAAAGGGTATTTGTGTTTTGGGGGATTCAACGACTGCCTAGTTAGCAGTAGTCTGAAACTTAGTCAGCCAGAGGACCTAGATGTTTTCCTTGACTTTACAGAAGTAGATGCTGAAAAGGAAAAGCCCAAATAGTGAGCCCTGAAGGACTCCTCCAGTAATTGACCTCTGTGATGGCAACCTTCCCATCCTAAATTCTTGGGTTCTATCTGTGAGCCTGATGGCTATCCATTGGATGACTTATAGGTTTATGCCTACTTTAGTTAGTTTATCTACAATGCCTGAAGTGAGGTATTGTGTTGAATATCAGGTCATGGTAGGCAGTATGCACAATTCTGTCTTTGTCCATGGCTTTATTGACCTTCTCAAACGAGTCCACAAGATTGAGCAGGCATGAATAGCCCTACATAAAATGAAACTGGGTTGGATCCAATGTCTACAGGTTTCTTATGTCAATTTTAATCAGTTCCATGATGATGATTCTTTCCATTGCTTTGCATAAGAGACTAGTCAGACTTATGAGTCTGTAGTTGCCCAGGTCCACAGAAGGGTGCCCTTCTGCAGAGGGAGAACAGCTGCAGTTCTCCATTCACCTTCCACAAAACTTGTCTGCATGCTATGGTTGAAAAGAGATCCTAGTGGGCTGATAAGTCATGTTTCCTGTTGTTTATAAGGCATCCTGGGATATTACTGGTGTCTACTGATCCTGTGTTCCTGGCCTTAGACAGTACACTGAAAACCTGTTCTAGTGGTAGTTGGGGTTGAAGGTATTTCCTGAGGGGTGACTTGGAGGTAGTAGGGGGTAAAACTTGAGTCAAATTTGTTGGCCAGTAGATTTTCTATGTTCTCTGGCTCAGTATAGATGGCTCCATTCACAATTAGTTTAGCACACTGTGTGCTGCCTTTGAGGTTGCAGACATAGCTAAAGAAAGCCTTTTGATTTTGCTTTACCTGGGAGGCTATTTTTACCTCAAATTTGGCTTTGATAGACTTGATTAGTCCATTGTGTTGCTTATTTTGACTGATGACAAGACATCTACAACAACTGGAAGGGCCACAGAAATACCTCACAAAGAGGATTACCGGCCTCAAACAGATGCCCTGTGCAGACTGTCTCAAAAAACTCCAGCTTTACTCCATCGCATATCGCCTACTCAGAGGTGATCTCTGCCTAACATACAAAGCTATATCAAACCCAGACCTGTTGGACATGCTCCACTTAAAGAAGTCCCAATCCTTCCGACCTACATGCTCTAGGGACCTAAACCTCACCACAATAAACAGAACATGCTGGAGGGATAGATTCCTGTCCCAGAGACTTCCCATACTCTGGAATAAACTACCTATCCACATCAAACAACACTCCTCATTAGTACTCTTCAAGAAAAATCTTGATGATTGGATGGGAAATAGGAAATTCACCCTGGGGATCACTTCTGTGGCTCTGCTCGACAGTGGCACAGGAAAATAATTTTCTTGGGGTGGCAAAAGCCAGGGTACCTTTTTGGCTGGGCTTGTATAGGTCCTAGGGCTGATAGCCTAGTACCTACCTATGAGAGAGTTATTACCTTGCTGTGTATAGTTCTTTTTACTTTTGGGCATGCTTTTCTATCCTTTTTTAAACAAACTATCAATGCTGGGATTCCACCAGGGTGGCTTGTTTTTTTGAGATTGTCCTATGCTTATTTCAGGTAGGTGCAGCTATCACTATGCAGCTATACATCACTGTACTAGAGGAAATTTGGCCAAGACATTGGGAAACTTCCTCTGCTCTTTTCAGAGATTATGGAGACTCTGTATGAGGCACTTCTGATTTCCCTTCCAGGTGCGAAGGCGGCCTGGAGAAACTGGAAGTGAAATGGAGGCAGTAATATCAGCAGTAACCGAAAAAGAAGGTACGGAATATAGAATGGAGTCATAGAAATCTTTGGACGGTGAGATCAGGGTCAAGAGATCAGAAGAGTTGTTGGACATGGCTGGAATGAAGAAAAGTGCTGAAATGAAGGTTAACAAACCTTCACAGGATTTGCAGTATATGTTTCAAAAAGATCTGTTTTCTGATTCTAAGTAAGAATGTGTGATTATAACCCGTCAAATGGGAAGGTTGCGGGATGATTATTTAAAAGAAATGGAAATGCAGAGTGAACCAGAGAGTGAAGCGCCAGCATCATGGGCAGATACTATGGACAAAATCCAGGAAGAAGAGGGGAGAGAAATTATAGAAGAAAAGAAATTTTATGGGTTGATGGTGAAGGAAGGAAACAAAAAAGCAAGAGAGGGTGAAGGAGGTAGAGAGATTCTGAAGAAAAAGTTTGTTGCGAGACTTAGTGCAAAAAAAGAAAAAGAACTGGAAAGGTAAAAGGTATGGGACACAGTTACTGCACCTTTAGGAATGTCACCCAATGAGGTATGAGCATTCGTTCACAATAATGGAAAGACTTATTGAGACATTACATTTGAAAATTGAAAACATATGGAAAGTTTTCTAGGAATGCTTGTGGAAAAGAAAGAATACAGTCCATGGAATGCTTTAGTAGTACAAACTTTCTATAGAGAAACAGAGAAAAGAGTTGATATACAGTTTCAGACTGAAGTAGACAAGGAAAAAGACCATTTAAAAAACTGTTTGCTTGGAAATACTGGACATTACAAAAGTTTATGATGAGAGAGAGTAGGGATGCAATTGTGGAATAATATTAAAAATGGAAACTGATAACATTATACACATTCTAAGTATAATAATTGTAGAAGGTAATAGCGGGTATGAAAGATACAGGGGCCCACCAAAAACCTGCTTTTTTGTGAAAAAAATCATCATTTAATAAGTAACTCTGACAAACAAAAATATTTTGTTAACAGGGAAGTGGGACACCATGCAAAGAAATGTAAATTAAAGAATGTGTGCTTGATAAAGAGAATGATGTGGGGCATGAACATCTTACTGTACAAAAGGCAGACATGAAAGAAAAAGAAACTAAAAAAAAAACTTGTCTTTGGAGCTGACAGATGGTGCCGAAGGGCTTCAACAGCAGTAAGTAAGAAAGAGGCTTAAGGGAAGCAGCAGGAGGACAGGAAAGTTATGGAGAGCTTGGAGGTGGGAAGAGAACTTGGAGAAATTTTTTTGATATGTAGATTCAGATTGTAAACAAATATTCCTGTGTGGTGGACATTACAAATAAGCAGTACTTAGCTGTCTCCATAAAGGAGGAAGTAAGCAAGTCTGTTGAAGTGGTACAGATAACAGAACTGGCACCAGAAAGGCTTGGAGATAATGTTCTGTTAAATAAAACAGCAGGATGATCCAGGTAACAGTTCTGCTGTTTCATGGGTGAGATGAGTACTTTCTTTTATCCTGAATAAAATCTTTCTTAAACGTACTTTTCTGCATTCATCCCCAATTGAACACCCTCTATTTGTAATTATTGCTTATTGCTGTTACTGTAAAAATATGCTAATTGCTATTATTATTTTCCTCTGTGCTAAATCTGTATTTCTTTTTTTAATGTTTTTTAATGTGTATTAATATTTTTGACTCGGAGCTTTTCTCCCCGGGCCTCTGCTGAAAATGGACATACATCCAGTTGGACTAGCCCGGTCAACAAATGTAAAATAAAAAAGTAAAATAAATAAATGTCAGATAGCTTTTTCCTGAAGTGCTAAGGATAGTCTTGTGGAAAAGGTTATGTGGCAGCAGAAACTACAGCAGTTAAAACTTATACAGTAGTGACAGAAAGTATAAAAACTAAGAAGGTGTCTGGTTTTGTGTCTGTAGTAAATGCAGTAACTAAAACCTATACAGCAGTTACAGTAGGCAAAAAGGATAGTAGAAACAAAGTAAAACTGTTTTTTATAAAAAAGAGAAGACAAACTGTGAACAAAATAAAAGAAACAAAAAGTGACACCATAATAGAGACTACATTTGGGAAAATTTGCTAACTGCTCTGGGTTTTAAAGCTCAAAAAATTTGGTCTTTTATACATATTGGGACAAAAACTTTTTGTGACTTAAAATCTGAAGCTGATGAACTGATGGTGAAGTTTCCGGAACCGTGCAATAAAAACAAGGACATTTATCCATGGAACAATTATTTGTTTTCTAGTAGTGTCTTAAATGATAAAAAATGTTACTTTGCAGTTTAGAACTAATGAACTGGAAAACAATGTTAAAAATTTAATCAGGGTTTGTGTGAGACTATTGATATTATTATAGCAATAACCCACGCCTGGGTGTGGGTAATGCTGGATTTACCCACGGTTGGCGTGGTTTGGTCCCGAGGGCGAAGCCCTCGGGACCAAACAAAGCCAACCGTGGTAAATCCAGCATTACCCACACCCAGAAGTGGTTATTGCTATTATAATGACATTATTTAAGAAAAGAAATAATTACTTTTCTTAAATAATGGCATTGTATAATGCCTCTTTACTGCCCTTCCGCAGCTGTCTGGTATTCTGCGGCAGTTCTGATGTACTGCGCGCCTGCGCAGTACATCAGAACTGTGGGCAAAAGCAACGGAGAACGCAAGATCTCCGTTGCTTTTTTTTTTTACTGTTTTGCTATGTTAAATGGGTTTAACATAGCGAGACAGCTTTAAAATAAGCAACGGATATCTCTGTTGCTTATTTTAAAGCTGTCTCGCTATGTTAAACCCATTTAATATAGCGAGACAGCTTCAAAAAAAAGCAATGGAGATCGCAAGATCTCCGTTGCTTTTTACACACTGTGTCGCTATGTTAAAGGAGTTTAACATAGCGAGACAGCTTTAAACCTTTTTTTAAACCTGTGTCGCTATGTTAAACTCTTTTAACATAGCGAGACAGTGTTTTATACTAACGGAAAAAGTCCGGGCGACCGGACCTTTTTCCATTAGTATATTGAGGGATTTACAACTGGCACGCTGGTTGGGCTGGCCAATCAGTGTGCACGTTTTACAGGAGGTATTGTATAATATGAAAGTTAAGAGATTGGAAAAACTTATGGAATGCAGGGTGGAGGTTGGAAGTTGTTTTGAAATGTGAAAAAAAAAACATGCTGAAACACCTTCCATGAGTTATTTTTGTTGCTGGTCATTAAAATATGCTGGCCAGCTTAAATCATGTTTCATTTCTGGGGACTTTTCTCAGTTAATCAATGAATGTGGAAGGGACATACAGCAAGAAGGTTTGTGCCTGAATGCAGGTTGTGTAAAAAGGATATTTTTGGATGGATTTTCAAGAACAAACTGTAAATAATGAAAAAGAGTGGGAAAGGGAAAGACAAACAAGGAAGAACCACAAGAGAGGTGAGGGCTGAGGGTGAATTAAGTGAAGAAACTGTAAAAGAAGAAAAAAATATGGAGTGAAAATGAGCAGGAAGAGAGGTTATGAGAAGTGAGTGATACCAAATCTTTTGAAGTTTTAGCCAATGAAAAATCAGATTATGAGGATCAGTGGTTATTTTTACATAAATACAGGAAAACTATTGAACTGGAGAGTAAAAAAAAAAATCAAAGAAAATTTAAAAATCTTTCTTCTAAACTTAAAAAGAAGGAAAAGCAATAATTTTAGAGTGCTTTTAGTAAATGTGAACAGTATTATTAATACTGTAAAGGAGGCTAAAGATACTGGAAATGTATGCTAAATTTGATGTGGATAGTATTCTATTAGAGGAAGTAAGATTCCTGACAAATGAAAAAAAAAATTCAAGAAGAAAAATTAAGGGGTAGAAAACATGGAACTTAGGAAATGAATGTTGTTCTGGAGTGGTTGTTTTGTATAAATAAAAAACAGTGAAAACACTAGACATAATGTTGGCAAGCATGGGAAGGTTAACTGTTGTCGATGTGAGGTAGAGAGAACATGTTTATAGAATTATATAGCATTATATGGTTTCGTATCATTTCACTGGCACCCATTCCATTGAGACCAAATCATCTAAAATTCATTTCACTGAAATTTAATTTCACCTAAAACTCATTTCACTGACAAGTAGTACTCTAAGGCAAGTCAAAGGTATATGTCCTTTTCCCCACTGTAGTGCGATCCTGGTGCTAGTATATATAGTTAGGGCTGTGTGGGGGGGCATAGCCCCCCCACTTAATTTGGTTTTCTGTTGTCTGGTTTTGTTTTGCATTATTTGGTAAAACCCAACTAGGTGGGGGGGGGGCTAAGCCCCCACACCACCCATAACTATGTATACTAACACCAGGATCACACTACAGTGGGGAAAAGGACATATACCTTTGACTTACCTTAGAGTACTACTTGTCAGTGAAATGAGTTTTAGCTGAAACGAACTTTGGGAGATTTGGTCTCAGTGAAATGGTCTTTCAGTGAAGTGATACGAATCTCATTATATACATATATAACTAGCAAGGAAAGAGATTCTAGTTCATCAGACATTAGACTATGTGGTAGTTAACTTATAATTGCAAGGGACTTTAATTATGATTTAAGGGGAAAATATGAAAAGAAAAGGAGCAATGTAACAAATACAAGTGATAAAATCTGGAAAATTTGTTGTGTGGACCAAACGTCAATGGACTTCCAGAAGGGGGGCACTTGGATCTAAAACTGATAATTTTGTATTATAAGACTGCTTTGGAGTAGCAGATGGTGATACAGTTGTGACAGGTTTTTCAGACCATTTAGTAATATGGCTGGAGGTGATGGAAGAAAGGGTGTATATTAAAATATGAAAGGGAACAGAAAGAATAATCGATAAATTATGGGATGAAATTGGAGAGTGGGAAGTATTGCAGTTATGGAAGGATCATATTACCATGAAGGGCTTCTATAAAAACTGGTCTGAAAGGTGGATTTAAAAATAAATGTTTTTTTCAATGGTAGGATGATGTAAGAAAGGAAGAGAAGGCTAAGTATGGGGAAAATGCATAGAACTGTATTAAATAATATAGAGAATAATGCAAGAGTATTATGTTATGATATGGAAAAAGACATGCATATTTTCATAAAATAGTATAGGAGAAAATTAATATAATGACGGAAATGAAAAAATGTAAAAGAACACATGAGAGACTGGAAAGTTTTAAAAAAAATGTTAAGGCAGAATTTGAAAAAAAAAAATTAGTATTATGAATTGGATGAAGTACTTATAAAAAGTAAATGTCAATTCATCATCAGGCCCAGACTGTACAAGGTATGGAATGTGCATAAAATTAATGGACTGGCAAAGAGAGTATTTTGTAAATGTCCAGAATGAATGGCTGAAGGAAGGGTTTATTTATGAAGAGTTATGTCGTGGGGTTTTAAAATTTATATGCAAGAAAGAAATAAAAAATTGGAGACCTGTCACACTATGTAAAACAGATTATAACACTGGTATGAGAACAATACAGAGGAGAATGGAAGGAAGGATGAGGAATAGTATATATGGTGTAAACAAGAAGGGATATAAAGAATTATTATTGGTTGTGAGAGAAATTGTGGATGATACAAGGAAAAGGAAGGATGTGAAAATTATGGTAGTTGATATTAACAAGGTATTTGATACAGTATGGCATGATATCTTGTGGGATGTTATACAGAAGTGTGGAAGAGACAATAGAATTAGGAGACTGTGTATGTCAGCATATCAAAATGATAGAGTGAGAGTGCTACTGGATTGGTGGCTGAGTAAAAAAAAATGTGCATAAAGTATAGTATAAAAAAAGATATCCCATGAGTGGAGTATTGTTTACATTAGTAATGAATGTGACAGAGAGTGAAGTAGCTTATAAAATGAAAGATGACAGATATGTGATGCAAAAGGATTCTAGTAGTTTGCGATATTCAGATGATATAGTTGCAGTTACTAAGAAGAAAATATGGATGAGGAAGTGTTAATTTATCTGAACTGATGTTTAATGGAAATAGGAATGACTTTGAATAAAGATAAAAATAGGGTCTGGGTGATGTGGTGAAAACTGGAGGTGTGTATGTTTTCAACAAATGAAGTAGCTTTGCTAGGGATAACACTTCTAAAAATGAAGTAGTTATGATGCAATGGGAGGGTGTGATGAAAGAAATGAAAGCAATATGTCTTCTGTGAAGGACATATACATTAACATTCAAGAAAAAAGTTTTATCTGGTGAATTCTGTGTGTGTGTTTCTTTCAGCTTTTCCCGGTTAGGGATCGCCACAGCGGAATTCAGGTCCGCTAATGATTGGTAGTTGATTTTTACGTGCAGAGTTACCAGCCCTGACACACAACCTTCAACGAAGGTACGCTCATTCATGCATGTCTCCATGCAGAAGTTGCTCTAGCTGAGAATCGAACCGGACAGTGTCTTACTGTGATGCGACAACGCTACCGCAGCACCACCACCGCGGGTATTAATGGAAAAAATAGCATGCATGTGAAATGTTAACATGACCTCAGAAAAATATGAAAAGGAAATTGTATGATTGGTGTTTTTTTTTCATACGAGGTTCAAGATTAAATCCAGTGAAAGGAGGTGCACTGTAATATGAGTGAAGATGAAGGGGGGTTGAGGTTATTAAATCTACTTGTTTATTCTGCTTTTAAAACCTGTATACAGTATTAAAGTGGGTAAAGGAAGAGAATGAGAAATTAATACGGAGAATGTTTAAATATAAATACAAAAAATTCTGGGAGATGATGAGAATAAGAAAGAGAGAACAATATGTAATTGAAGAAATTAAAAATTAGAGAAAAAATATGAACATGGAAAATAAAAAAAAATGTTTCTATAGAGAAAGACAGAAGAATGTGATATTATGTGGAGAAAAAAGACCATTATGTAAATTCATTTGAAAAACTAGCAGAAGTGTTTAAAGTCACTGAAATAAGGAAAATATGGTACACCAAGATGGTAGAATATCAGGATTTCCTATGGGGACTAGTAATAAATATGTTACCAGTAAACAGGAATATGCCATGTGAAAAGAAAGGTGAAAGAGTGTTTACTTTGTGTGCTGGAGAGGCATCAGTCAATTTTTGTTGAAATGTAACAGTCATGAAACTCGGGAACAAGTTGTATGAAGAAAACATTATTTGAGAATATTAATGATATAAACAATATGATTACATACGGATATTATAAGAACAAGAAGAAAATATGTGAGAAGGATACGATTTTTTTTATTTAATATGGGTTATATGGAATGAAAAGACTGTGTGTGTGTATATGGCTGTAAATATGTTCATTTTGTAAATATGAAATATTTTTTGTTATGTTAAATAAAGGACCCCTACTCTTTTTGATAGTGTCATCTACTAGAGCTATCACAAACTCAAGCAGATGGGTCCTCAGTTTAGTGTCTCTTCTGAAGGAAGAAGGTGAAAGAATGACCACCTATTACTCATGCTATGCTATAATTTTTACTTGCCTTTGTGGCATAGAAGCAAAACTGGCTTCAAAAAATCCACTTCCACTACTATGACCTGTCTGCTCTCTTCACTAAAAGAATTTACTTATTGCTTCTTTCTGAAGGCCAGAACATCCTACATGCACCCTGTTTTTCTTTCCAAACAAAAATTTCAAGCCACAGATTTTACTAATAAATGTTTGATTTCCCTTATCTCCCTCCAGATGACCTGCAATTGGGTAAACTGCTTACATTTCTTAAAGATAAGGCATGTCTGCAAAATAACTTGACTAAATTCACCATTTGGGCACAGGAGAACAATAAGCTGATAAATACATCAAAAACTAAGCATATGAGATTTGGCAGACATAAACTGAAAGGTGAATATTTAACACAGCACACAGTGATTGAAACTGTAGACTCATTTAAGGACCTGGGTATATGGGTAGATCCAAACTCCAATCCAGGAATACACTTAAAACAAAAAACAACGTCAACCACAGTGCTGTCAGAGTCAGCAATAGTCATACGACTCTGAAGAAGCCAGTTTTACTGGTGAAAGTGCTCAGTCGGTGCATTCTTTATGGATTAAATTTATTGCCTCAGTTACTGGTTTGTGCCTTATTGCTGACTCTGATAACACTGTGGTTGACGTTGTTTTTTGTTTTATATGGGTAGATCCACCTATGACTGTTTCTAATCATATCAACCAATTGGTTAATGACAGCTGTAGAACTATATGTTGTATTAAAAGATTTATAAAGTCTAGGAAATCAAAAATGATGAAGTCATTGTTAGTTAAATTAGACCCAAACGTGAGTATGGAATAACAACATGGAAACCCTATATATAATCTACAGCATGTGAAATGTTCTACATAGGGAAAACAAATTGTACTCTTAGCATACTATATTATACTATATATAGTATACTATACTATAGTATACTGGAGCATGTTGGTGATATAAGGAATGGAAAACCTACTAATGCACTAGCTAAGCAAGTGTTAGATTTTGATGACACTCACAAGTTTATGTTTTTAGTTCTGCAGAAATTTAACATTAACATCAGAGAAGGTGATGTCAATAATGAAACTGAATTTTTGGAGCTGAAATGGATCTTAGACTTTAGAGCCGATGTGCCTCCAGGCTTAACAGTGCTATCTCTTTAAAACCTGCTTAAAAAGAAGCGGTCGGAATCACTGATTTATATCATATGACTAATGTTTTCATTTTGATTGGCCAAAGGATTGCTTTTAAATGGCTTGTTTGAATGTGTATTTTATGGTCTGAAGAAGCAAATACATTGCAACAGCAGTTACCTGTTTCTACTTGTTATTTTATTAAAGTATTTATATTTTTATATAACAGCTTCAGCCCATTGGACATCTTTGGTTTTTGCATTCTGTATTACTTTTGGATTTGTCCTGGTACACTTCCATTTACTATAATACTTTGGCTTTGGCAGTTATTATAGGACCGATGGCTGAAAGCTTGGACATAGAGCTGGATTATAAACCTAATGGAAATACTACTAGACTGATAGACAATGATCCTCTGAACATGCCTGTGAGTTGTTCTGCTAAGAAGGAACTAACCTCACTAATGAAAATAACTGTTAATCCTTTCATTGACATCAACCTGGCTAATGAGATTCCTGCAGATGCCACTAATGAAGTATATAACATGAATACTTTTTGCATGTCACTTAGAGCACTGGAGGATAAACTCTACAAGTACAAGAGACTGCGATGGCAAAGGTTTTACATGGAAGCAGCTCTATACCACAAGATTGTCCCCAGAGGGCTATGAGCACTCAAAATGCCCTCTTATGGGGATAGTTACCCTGAATTATTGAAGCGCTGGCAAGTACTGAACTTACAATTAAGCTTTAGTTATATGCGCTTATTGAATGAATTCTTCTACCCTGAGGAAGAAGCTTTGTAATGTATCGCTCTATAAGCAGAAATTACAGAGTGACAAGCATAAAAAATTACAAAGAGATGTTAATGACTTTCAAAAGGGCAATGTGTTCTCCTGGCCCAGACAAAATACACTAACTAGGAACAACTAGGAACCATGAGAGCAATTCTGAGGGTCTGGATCCACCCACAGTGAATGGGTCACGTCAGATAGGCTCAGTTCTATCAGGAGGGCATGATAGGATGGATGTAAGTAATAGCAGGGGCCTTGAGTCAACAGTAGACGCTAATACAGCAGTCCCTCAAGTGATTTCAATCACGCAACATGGAACAAGTCCATTAACTGCAGAGGTAATGCAGTCATCCCCTTCTACAACTGCTCGTTCAAGTGAATATATGACTAACACTCAAGCTGAGCCGGTAGTGAGACCTAATGCTTATAGAGGGCGCAAGGCCCTGACTGTATGAGCAATACTACTACTCTAAATGACAATGTTTTAATTAAAGATCATGTTTTTTAGAGAAAGCGCTCCCAATAATACAAGAAAAAAAGAAAAGGATGCTCACACACCAGGCAAGGGAGGCAGAACATGAGAACGGATATGCCGACCAAACAGAAGAGGCTGAATTCAATGAAACAATAGGAAATAATTAGATTTTTAACTTATCTTCCTACCCACTTACATCAGAACAAGCTGCAGTCCTTAATAAAGGATTTTCATTCATTCCAGCAACTACTACTAATTTAACAGATGTACTGTTAGATTTACAATTATTTGCTAGGAAATTAATACTGGGGGTGACTTTTCCAGATAGGAAAGGGATGTTTAATGTGTTGAAGAAGCATGGTGTGTTCACACTGAAGTTTATCAGCTGTAGAAGCATTTATTAATATGTGTAAGAAGGACTTAAGAGCTGGCTATATGTATAGAAGCTAAGAGACTGAATTTTATAATCTAACAATTAATGAAACAGCAGCACTGCGTGAATTGATTTTTCCCCCAAAATCTCTTTATTTCAATTTTCTTTTTTTCGAAATAATAACAATACAATAACTCAAAGACACAAGTAAACAATACAAATACATATCTAAAGAAAACAGACAACAATCTTCTTTCAAGAAAATTATATATATATATATATATATATATATATATATATATATATATATATATATATATATACATATACACACAATATATACACTAGATGTCACTACATCATCAAGTAGAGTATGAGAATTCTTATGTTCATTTGGTCTCCTAAGGGATAGTGGGATGGGGATAGTCTATATAGAAAGAAAAGATAGAAATTCAACCATTTATTGTATGGTTAGGGAAAATATCTAGATACACATATACTAAGAGAAGGGGGAAGATGCAAGAAAACTGGTTATACTACATTCATTTCTTATTAAAAGGTTAGCTTTTCATGTCAATTTGTGGGCGAATTTTATTTGTAAAGAATTATATCTAGTAAGTAACCCCAATATTATTGGTAACAGCGTTTGTTTTTTGTTTTTGAATAAACTAATTTGTGAGATGAGATATATATGATAGCAAGCTTGCTAAAATTTTCCCATGTAATTGGTGACATGACATTCCAATTCTTTGTAATAAAGAATTTAATAAGGGCACACATCGTTATAAAGACAAGTTTTAATATTTTTGTAAGTTGATTGATGTTAATGTGCAATATAGTGGTCTCCCATGTAAGGGTTGATTTTTCATACCCCATCTTCTCTAATCTTACTCTCAAGGAACACCATAAGTTGTGTATTTTAGTACAGTTCCACATGACATGTAAAATATCAGCTGTTTGATCCGGAAAATGGGGACATATATGGCGAAAAGTTAGGATTGAATTTATTTAATTTAGATAAGGTATAATATAGATTGTTATTTACCATAATTTGTGTATATAACAGCTTCTTGAAAGGAACGAATTTGATTGTATTTTCAATGGCTAGTTTCTTATTTTCTTCAGTCAGTAATTGATTTTTTGTTTGCCAATAGTTTGAAAATAATAAAGAATTCTGATGTTTTGCACGCCTTACAATTTTATAAGTCCTAGAAATTGTTTCCCCTTTAATCTCAAGATTTTCAAGTATTAATTTAACTAAATTTATGCTCTGTAAGTCAGTGTGTATTTGTGAGAATTTAGCATTTATAAGATGGTGAAGTTGGTTAAGGATAATACTATATTTCTTAGGAAGTTTGAGTTCAAGTCTCATTTGCCCCATGTTAGAGTCTTTCCATATTCTGTAGTCTTTTATCAAGGGGTAGTTTGCTAGATTTACAGGTTTATTATTTATTAGTACATTGGGATTTAGGTGTAACGGTTGTATAAGGGCAAAAGCATCAGCTAACTGCAATGATTTAAATAGTTTGTGTCGTAAGAATCATGTTTTTAATTAGTGGGTGTAGATTCTTCGTGTATATGCTAGCCTGGTTTAAATTCAAGAATGGTAGGGATTTGATATTATAGCCAAGGGATTTCAACTGTTCATACCAGATTTTGGTCCACTGGGGTGTTCAAGTATTTATATATGAGTCATAGTTTATTATTTGTATTAGTCTGTAGACAGTAATTGTTCTATAGTAAAGCTTAACATCAGGCAACCCCAATCCCCCCTTATCTTTGGTGAGTACAAGTTTTTCATATTTAATTCTGGTAGATTTGGGATACCATAAGAATCTTGATATAGCTTTTTCCATAGCAAGGAAGAAGTATTGGGGAATATTTGAAAAGTAGCATTTAATTGAAAGAGTATTCTTGGCAGAAAATTCATCTTGACAACACTAGCTTTTGACAGTACAGACATAATGATGCTCTTCCATCTATCAATATAGTTTTGAATACTAGTCCAAGTACTTAATAGGTTACTGTTTATAATATCTTTGAAGTCCGAAGTAAATAGTATGCCTAGATAATTTATCTGATAGTTTATTTTGATCTCACTCATGGGAAAGTACAATTCTTTATGACCTATAGGACTGAGGGGAAATATGTGTGACTTGTTTAAATTTAAGTTATAGTTTGAAACTACCGAAAATTCATCAATAGCTTTAAGTATTTTTGGGAGTTCAGTAGTGGGGAGTTGGAAGTATATATTTAAGTCATCTGCAAAGGACAAGTATATAAGATTTGTATTGTGGATTCTGGGAATATGATGAAAGATTTTTTGAGAAATAAACAGAAGGAGGGGTTCTAAATAAAGATTAAATAGGTATGGCGAAAGAGGACATCCTTGTCTTGTACCATTGGGTAAGAGTACAGGGTTAGTTATAAGTTTGTTTACCTGTATAATGGTAGAAGATTTCTGATACAGAACCTGGATCATTTTAATGAATTCTTGAGGAAAACCATATAAAGGCAGTATATTAAAGAGAAAGTGTAAGTTTACTCTATCAAAAGCTTTGATTGCATCTACTGTAAAGGCATATCTGGGGCATTTATCACTATTAAGTAGTCTTACAATGGTATCTAAGAGGAGGGTGTTGTCACTTGTTTGTCATAAAGCCCATTTGTTGTTGGGAAATAATAGAAGGGAGTATATTCTTAAGTCTATTTGCTATAACATGAGCTAATATCTTAAGATCAGTGTTTATGAGGGCTATTGGTCTATAATTTGCTGGATCTGTTGGGTAAGAATGCAGTTTAGAAATCAACACTGTCTTCGAGTTATTTAAGTATTTGTCTGTTATACCATATTGTATTATGTAGTTGAAAAGTTTTAATAACACTTTGGAGAGAGGTTCCATGAATAACTTATAAAAATCAGATGTGTATCCATCAGGCCCAGGGGATTTATCTAGTTTTAGTTTGTTTATTGCAGCTTTTATCTCTTAATTGTAACAATGATTTTAAGAGTTTCCTTTGATCTTCTGTAATTTGTGGAAAGTGTACATTATGTACAAAATCCTCAAATCTGTCTGTAGATGGTGATATGGGCACATTGTATAATTTCTTATAAATATCTTCAAAAGCATCCACTATATCGTGGTCTTTATATTTCACCTGTCCTTCATATTTTATTTCTTTGATACTAGGAGGTCCACTTTTTATGTTAATTAGTCTAGCTAGGAATTTTGATGGTGTTTGAGCCCATTCTGAATATTGATATATTGACCTTAATTCTAAGGAGGAGATATTTTCTAAATAGTGTTTGTGTAATTATTTTTGCCAATCAATTATTTTTTTCTCAAGTTCTTTAGAATATTTTTCCTGAAGTTCTAGTTCAGCAATGTTTATTTGATACTCTAGTTCATTCTTAAGATTGTTATATTTTTTTTGAATAATAATACCCCTGATGATCGCCTTGGTAGCCGCCCACTGTATGTCATATGAAATTTGAGTGGATATAAGATCATTTTGGAGTGGGGCTAGGACATTCTGAATTTCTTGTATTGTTTCTTGGTTTTGTATAATTTTAGGATTTAAAGTCCAGGTATTGAGATAGGAAATATTTTGTTTATGGGCTTGAAAGTTTATTAAAAGTCTAATTTTGGAATGATCTGAAAGAGTTCTAGGTGATACAGCATAATTTAATTTGTTAGAAAGGAAAGCAAGGGAAATTAGAAAAGCATTTATCCTGGACCAAGTTTTATGAGTCACTGAAAAGAAAGTGAATCTTGATATTGTTTTATCATACTGAAATTTAACATAAGGGTCAACTAGTTCAAATGCATTTTGTAATTCTTCAAGTGCTGTAGTGGTAGATTGTGACTGTCTGTTTTTATTATGCGATCTATCCTTATCTAGATTTAGTAAAGCATTGCAGTCCCCACCTACAATAAACAGATGATTTGGGTATTTGGCTAATATATTAAAGATTTCATAAATGAAGAGCTGTTGATTTGAGCAGGGACTATATATAGTAAGAAAGAATAGTGGTTTGTTCAAAGTATGATATTCAGCAGTAAATAATACCCATCTTCCCCTTGAGTCAGCTTCATAGGAAGTAACCTCTCCTTGGAATGGCCACTCCACTGGACAAAGAACTATAATTTGCAGCAACTATTGTTTTAACCCATTTTCTTTTCCTTTCCCTAACCCAAAGTTGGTCATCTAAGTGAGTTTCTTGCAAGAAAGTTATATCAGCCTTATTTGGTATGGGAGGTGCATGATTCAATTTATTTTCTTTTTATCTACCATCCTTTTAACATTCCAAGAGTCTATGGTTATCATTTTTTATTAATATTGTTGAAGTTTCTCATTAGTTGATACTTAAAAATACAGTTATAAACTTTGTCTGTTAGTGTATATATCTTAAGAATAAATGTTGTGACTTCTATAATCCTAAACTCTAAATAAGTGCCTAACCACCCATCCCTCTGTATTAGTAAATGTGCATGAGTTAAGAAACTAAGAGACTATTATTTTTAGCAACAAGGAGTAAATATTTATCAGAGGGATGTCAATAATACCCATACTGTTCCAAATGCGAACAGTCATCAGCTAACAGACTGTGCCCATCCCGCTCCTATTGTTATTTATGTACTGCATATTAATTTTCATACTTCTTAAAATATTATGTTAATTGTACCCTTAGATATTATATAGATAGAAAGAGAAACGTAGCTTTTATAAAAAGTTTTGTAGTAAAAGCAACATATTATAATTCTTAACATTTCAAGAGTTAAAGAGTTTACAACATAGTATTTTCAAAAAAACAAGTACAACACTTTAAAATTCAACAACATTTGGCTTATTCTTGCTAACAGCAACTAACTGTGGTTCTTTAAAATGTATTGGAAACTTCATTTAACACTGCACTGGCAAAAACCATATAAGCACATCATTGTGACCTCATAGATTAATAATTAACCAATGCCATCTACTGGACAGAGAGAAACAAAAGAGAAATGTTTTTGTACCTTGCTCATACACAAATTTAAATGTAACTCAATGGTTATGCCAGTAGAATAATGATTATACATTTTAAACATTTAAAGAAGGCAGCACTTTAAAATTCAACATTTGCATTATTTTTGCTAACAACAACTGTGGTTCAAGTCATATCACATTATACTACACCAGCTTGCTCGACACAAAATACTCCCAATCACTCTCATTCCCACTAGGCATTTTTTACATCACCCACACTACTTCCCCATCCACATATAGTGCAACCCTATAATTCCAATTCAGACCCCCCCACCTAGAAACAACTTAAACTTTATAACCTTGGCTATTACAAAACTAAGTTTAGTCTGTCTTCTCATAATTCTTTACAATACCACAAATTATCACTCTAACAATATCCCTAAACTTAGTAGCACAACACTACATTATGTACTCTCGTATACAGACACCACACATTATAATATCTGCCCACAGTTATTCAAGAACTACATAATGGACCAATTCAGAACTAAACACATATGCTCTCATTCTTACTCCAAAAAAAAAAACACAATACTTTCTCACACTCCTCACCAAACCCCAACATCTGTATAACCATTTTAACTCCAGGCTCACCATAAATGGGGATATCCACCCCAACCCAGGCCCAAATCCATCCTGTCCAACACAAACTGCTCCAACACAAATGTCAGAACATAACACTCCCACTTTCTTCATCCCTGGGCAAATCAACAACAGCAGCAAAACCAACCATCTTTTAATGCTAAATATTAATATTAGAAGTATCAGAAATAAAATACCTGAACTCCAGGCCACAATAGCACACGACTCCCCCAGACATAGTTGCTTTAACAGAAACCTGGCTAAATAAAAACATAGCTAACTCAGAAGTTCTCCCTACTGGCTACAATATCATTAGACTAGACAGAAGGGGTTGGAACTGCCTTACTGTACAAGTCCAACTTAACTGTCCGTCAATTACCAAACTCCTAGTCCTCCCACAATAATTAGGACATACTTATCTCACAACTTCAACTTCACCCTAAAAAGGTCATCACCACAATTATGATCTATATTCCACCTGGTAATACACCTGCTAGCCTCGAAGACTTCTTATCATGGTGTTCTTCTGCATACTCACAAGAAACCCTTATTCTGGGGGACTTCAACCTTGATTGGTTCACCTGTATATCAGAACCACCAAGTAATTTAATAAATCTCCATGGCTACCAGCAGCTAGTCCAAATTCCAACTAGATGTGATAAAAAATCTAAAAGGGAATCCATCCTTGACTGGGTCCTAACAACCCCGCATTGTACCCTCACACAGGCAGTCTCCCAGACACCTTAAGTGACCACAACATAATATACTTTATACGTAGTAGAACAAGCATATGCAAAACCACTAACTATATATCCACTAGAAACACAAAAAAATCTCTCCTGAGGTCCTCAACACTTTACTCTGTAACTGTGACTGGACCCCCCCCCCCCTAAAAATCCTCCCACTTGACCAAGCTGTAGCATATTGCAACAAAATATTTCTACAACACCTAGACACTGTCACTCCATTGCAAAAAATCAAGGTTAGAACCTCTACAAACCTCTGGCTCAGTAAAGAAACCAAACAAATCCTCAAGTCCAGAGACACTGCCTGGCTTTACTATAAAAAAAACAAAAAAACACAAAGCCGGACAAAAAAATCATACTACACAACATTACAAACTAAATACCAACACAACCCACAATTTTGGAAAAATGTAAACCAGCTACTATAATCCACCCAAAAGGCTACCCCCAAACCAACCACCCCTGACACTAAAGTTCCCATCGAAACACAATTCAACTCCCACTTTGTGAACTCAATTCTATCCTTAGTATCACAGGACAGTTTCTTCCTCACTATCCCCCCCAACTCAAATAACACTAATACAAGCTTTACTCTCAAAACAAGTTTCCACCACTTCAATCAAAAGCATGCTCTCCAAACTAAATACCTCATCAACAGCAGCCGACCTACTCCCCAGCTATTTCTTGAAACTCACAGCAGATGCTATTGCTATCCCAGTCTCCACTCTCATAAACAGATCAATTGTTGAAAACTATGTGCCCAAACTCTGGAAAATATCCTATGTTACACCCATACATAAAGGTGGGACATCCACTGAACTTAATAACTACAGACCCATTGCTTTACTCTCCCCCTGGCCAAAATCCTAGAAAAATGCGTCCATACCCAGATGCTAAACTAGCTCCTAGACAGCAACATCCTGTCATCTACTCAGCATGGTTTCAGACCTGCCCATAGTACCACTACAGCCCTCCTTTGCTTCACAGACACAGTAAACCATCTCACAAATGAAGGCCTACAAGTGTCAACTCTTTTTTTGGATATGTCCAAAGCATTTGACACAGTCTCACCAAATCCTGCTAAACAAACTAAAACAATATCATCTATCAAATTCCACTCTTGCCTGGTTCCAAAGCTACTTAACTGACAAGTACCAAGCTGTGAAATGGGAAAATTCTCTCTCTCCTCAGCTGCCCATAAATATAGGAGTCCCACAGGGTTCTATCTTAGGACCACTACTATTCACAGTCTTCACAAATGACCTCCATACCTCCACACAGCATGCATCTATAATTCAGTATGCAGATGACACTACCTTAATCTGTGCTGCACAAAACATTCCCGCCCTCCTGCAAACAATTCAACTAGCATTCTTTGACATTGAAAACTACCTTACCAAAGCCCAACTTATCCTCAATCCAAAGAAAACTCAGCTTATGATTATAACCAGTTCTAACAAAAACACTAACAGTCAATTCACTATCTACTCCACAAATGCTACTCCAATTGCTCCAGTGGCTTTTGCAACTAACCAATGTCTGATGAAGCAACTTGGTTAGTTGGAAAAGCACTTACTTTTTTGTTTATATAAAATCTTTGTTGTGTGAGCTTTTGGTGCAGTTTTTATTCTATTTTACTTAATTTTCTCTGCACCTTGCTCTGTTTCCCTGGAGCTGCTTTATCTTTTACTAGGTAAGCAGAGTTATTTAGAACACATTCCACGTCCATTTGCTTGAAGTTTCCCATAAGAGTGGTATATTCTTCTGTCCTGTAGTTCTTTGGAGCTGTAGCACTTGTTTAGCCTTCCAAATGTTGTTTTTGGATCAAAAGATATGAAAGAGGTGTCTCAGACAGGATTTACTTTGAAGAGATGCAGAAAGGTGGATTTTGCCTGGTCAGGTATTTCCAGGGATATTTTTCTTCTTTGTAATAAAATGTTAAAGTTGCAGGATATTTCATTTGGAAACAAATCTTATTTTCAATGAGGTAAGTGCAGTATTTACTGAGTTTGTCAATTTTGTTTAATTTCTAAAGGAAGATCTTGAGTAATCGTAATTTTATGTGCTTTCCATGTAACATTCTTTTTAACTTTATAAGCTGACAGTATCTGTTGAACATGTGCTGAATTAAGCAGTCTGATGTAGATTTGTCTTGGAAGATCACTTGTTTGTGTACCCTTAACAGCTCTGTGGGCTCTTTCAATCACTATCTCATCCAGGAGATCTTTATTAGTCAGAAGAGAGCTTAGTATTTCTTTTATTATTGGAATAAGTTGTGGATTATCAAAGTCTCCGGAATACCTCTTAGGATAAAATAATTTCTCCGGCTTCTAGCTTCCATGTCTAGCATTTTTGCTGTAATTCTTTAATTATGGTGTCACTGGCTTGTGCTTTTTGTTGCAGTTCATTTATTTTTAGCTCATTGTCCATAACTTTAGCTTCATTTTGTTCTAGCCTAAGCACAATTTGGTCCAGAGTAGAGTCAAATGTAGTTAGCTTATGAGAGAAACCCTACACTTCTGTTTGTAAAGGTTGTAAAGCAGTTTTCATATCCTCCAGTGTTAAAGGTTGTTCCTGTTTTAATATGTTAATTTTTTGACTTTTAGAAGTGGTTTCTTTCTCAGGAGTAGTAATTGCAGACAGTTTGGTTTTTGTGATTACAGTTTCCATCCGATCTGGCTGATTCTCCATTAATCTTATATAGTTAGATTCCTAGTAGTGCAGAATTTTAAATGATAAGTCGTGTTATGAAAGTTGTTTTTCTTCTTACTTTCCTTTTATTAGGCCTGTTGGTCTTGAAGAATCCACACCATGTGGTTCAGGGCTCTGTTTCCAACAAGTAATTATTTTTCCTTCAGAATGAGAGAATTTTTGAAAAATAAAGATGAAACAAGTAAGTACTCATATTTCTGCTTTAATCCATTGATGTTTGGTATACTTTTCCCAAGTGATGTGCTGGTTTAAAGTCAGATTATAGTATAGGAATGCAGGAGCTGCACTGTCAGTGTGCTTACAGGCTGTCCACCATTTTGGAATGAACACTGCGTGAATTGATTAAGATGCAACAGCTAAGTATCAGGCTGGCAAATAAAGGAGGTGGAATGCTTTTGCTGAATAAAAGTGACTACACTGACAAAATTATGGCTATGTTAACAGAAGAAAGTGTATACTTAAAATTACAGAAATATCAAATCACTGGTATTATTAATAGAGTTAATTTCTATCTGTATGATTTACTAATGACTGGTCAGATAGACTATGATTTGTACACTTATTTTACAGTGGACCATCCCTTGATACCTAAGATATACGGCTTGCCGAAGGTTCATAAAGATGCATCCAACCCACCCCTTCGACCAACTGTATCAGGGAGAGGGTGGCTGACAGAACCACCATCAATCTTTGTGGAAAAGCAGTTGAAGCAGCCCCTAGACTTGGTTGAAAATATCCTGAAGGACTCAACAATTCCTTCAAGATTTGTTTGAGTGGTCCAATAAAACCAATAGCTTGGAAGGTGTTATTCTTGTAACCCGATATGTAAACTCTTTGTTCACGGACATCCCCAATGATTAAGGGGTTGACAATGTCAGGATTTTCCTTGTATCTGAGACAACATTTTTGAATTCTAGAATAGAACATATTTGTGCTTTATTACAGATGATCTTGGAAAATAACATCTTTTCATTTGAAACGGACTATTTTTTGCAGAAATTAGGGGTGGCTATGGGAACAGCATGCACTAACTCATATGCCAACCTAGTTCTTGCTCAGTGGGAGAAACAGAATATTTTTTATAACATTTTATTTGTTAGTTATGTGAAGCTCTACAGACGTTTTGTAGATGGCATCTTTTGGCAAGGGCCTTCCCATATTTTAGATCAGTTTGTTGATTATCTACAAAACATGACTCCCTATCCTAGTTTTACTCTGAATAGCTCTGTGACTTGCATTGAATTTTTTAACATAATGATTAACATTGATGATTTAGGTACCTGATCAACCAGCATGTACAGAAAAATAATATCTTACATAATACGCCATCATTTTGTCAATGCTTTAGACACTTTACGCATTGAACTACTGCAAAGGAGATATAGTATAGGAGTAATAGATTGGGCCATAGAAGAAGTTAATATGAAAGGAGTTACCCCTTATTTTTTTAAGAAACCCGAGGCACAACGTATTAATCCACAGTTAGCCAATAAGTTTGATAAAAACAGAATGGTTCTAACTTATTCCTGCAATATTAATTTTGTATGTGACATTATGAAAAAGAAATGGCCATTTTTAATGACGGAAGACGATATAAGCAAAGTCATTGGTGATACTCCGCACTTTGGTTTTAGGAATAATAAAACTTTCAAACAACGCCTATGCTATAAACAATCTAGGCCTTCTAGGATACAATCTGAATGTCAAGGCACCTAGATTTATTTGGTCCACCACTTCCATTATACATCCTAGGACATTTAAAGACATCAATTTCCATTTATATGCAGATTGTAACAGTGGTAATCTTGTTTATATGGCACAATGTATAGCATGTGAAATGTTCTACATAGGGAAGACAAATCGTATCCTTAGAGAGCGTATACTGGAGCATTTTGGTGATATAAGGAATATAAAACCTACTAATGCACTAGCTAACCATGTGTTAGATTTTGATGACACTCACAAATTTAAGTTTTTAGTTCTGCAGTGATTTAACATTAACATCAGAGAAGGTGATGTCAATAATGAAACTGAATTTTTGGAGCTGAAATGGATCTTAGACTTCAGAGCAGATGTGCCTCCAGGGCTTAACAGTGCTAGCTCTCTAAAACCTGCTTTAAAAAGAAGAGGTCTGAATCACTGATTTATATCCTATGACTAATGATTTCATTTTGACTGGCCAAAGGATTGTTTTTAAATAGCTTGTTTGAATGTGTATTTTATGGTCTGAAGAAGCGAATACATCGCAAAAGTGCTTACCTGTTTTTACTTATTTTATTAAAGTATTTATATTTTTATATAACAGCTTCAGCCTACTGGACATCTTTGATTTTTTGCATACTATACTATTTTGGATTTGTCCTAGTACGCTTCTTTTTACTATACTGTTTATATGCAACCCAGTTGTATTAATTATACAAATTAATGCTAATCTCATGTAGGATGCCTGTATCTAATATCTAATGCTTGCAAACAATACAATACATATTCATTCTTGTTTGCAAAATTAACTCTATCGTAATTAATCTCTCACTGCCATAAATGTTAATTGCCAGTTTTATCAAGTGATGTGTCCTGCAGAGGAAACAAAATGTGCTCTGTGTCAAAGGTACGCGATTCACAAAGAGATCACTGACTGCAGGCTGACATTTAAGGATCAGATCACGTTCAAGTCATCTTGTTTCCTACTCTGGTATATCCCCCAATCAAGCCCTTATTCCACCCCTTGACTTTCCTTATGCGGTCCATGCACTAGTTCCCTCTCATTTTGACTACTGTAATGCCCTGCACCCAAGGCTACCTTTCATGAAACTTTCCCACTTAGAGTTGGTGCAGAACTCTATAGCCTTCTTACTTACTGAGCTTTCTAAGTCCCAACACATCACACCTGTTCTGTGGAGTCCTTCCTGGCTGTGTATGAAACAGTGCATAATTTGCTATTATGGTGTTAGTTTACTTAGCCTTACACGTTGAGCCTACAAGCATATAGCAAGGATATTTTCCTGGTACAGGCTATTCAATACTCCTGCATTCAGCATTCTAGAAGCCGCCAGCAGTCTTGTCATGCTGTTCTGAAGTTTTTTGAACTTTTGTTCTTTCAGGTACCAAAATGTTTTCCTGTGGAACTTACTACCAGCTTAGCTGAAGAATTTAATAACACCTGCTGATTTTGAGTGTCTTTCAAAGAGAGAACTTAGCTGACTTAGTCGTATCTTTGTCAAACATGTGGTGTGTTTAGGGTTCCTTTAATGACCTTAACTTGGGTCCTCACTGTTTTACTTATAGGTAATATAATGCTATTCTTTTATGACATGTTATATTTGGTTTACTATTGAAATCTCACAGTGTAGGCAACTAAACGGCATGTGGCTTAAAGGCACTCTTCAACGAGACATAATGCGAACTGGACTATTACAAATACACAATACCGAATGTGCAGTATAATCGGTAGTCTGAGTTTGCTATTGTTAGTGGAGATTGCGGTACAGTGAGGAACAGGGAATTTATCCATTTCCTCACTGTAGTGCAATCTCTGAGTTGGTATATATAATTTGCAAGGGGTGTGAGGGGTTTGTCCCCCTGCAAAACAGTAAAAATTATGTGCCGTTGATTTGACAGTCTAACTGTAAGCTATGCTGCACAGCTTGGATAACTGATGTCACCTAAAGCTATGTCGAAGTATGTTGAACTATGGTTGGCAGTTAATACAGTTTCGATGTTTTGCCTGTTAGACATTCTGTATTTCCACATTTTGGTGTGACTATTGCAATTCCGTATTTCCACATTTTGGCATGACTATTTCATCAGCCAATTAATGCAGTTTCCAGATTTCAATAGTAAACTGTCTGTTATATACTATTATATCAATCTTTTATATGATATTTGTTTTACTCCTGTTTTATCTGTGTAGTACTTGGCTACAAGAACTTAAAGTTAAAAATGAAGTTGTCACAGTATACAGGTTTCTTCATACAGTGCACATAAAAACAATAAGATAATAAATGTAACGTATTAACAAGAAAACAGCTGACAGTGAAACAAAGTTTTTTAAAGAAGTGTGAACATAAGAAATATCATCATGATCTGGCATATATTTTGTTATGTATCAGTTTTACATTAATGTAATCATTCAAAAGAGTTATAACTGGCACTTAAATTAATATTCAAAACTCAAATGGGACCCTCATTATTTACCATTACTCCTCATGTTTGCAAGAGTGGACCAAATTAAATAATTAAAGAATGATCCCTCACAGCTCCTAACAGTACCTATCAAAGTATATTATTTCTCTCCAATTAAAAAAATTGGTTGCAACAGTGTAAACAACCTTATGGAGATCTTCTTTCACAATAATGAAGTGTACTTTTAAGCAGTTCAGTCTTCAATTCCAGGAATTCTAATGAACAGCTAAATTTTAACTTACTACAACCCTTCATTTCAACACCATGTAATAAACATTTCTCAACATATTCAGTCCTACATTTTGTTATATCATACCACTGTCCATAAATGCACAATGTTTCAGCTGACCTCATTCATACCATCTCTAACTCTCTTGCATCCAGTCCCCAGTGCTCCTCCAATTTCTCCTTCCCTTCATCCCTTACTCCAGTTAGTCTCACATTCATCCCTTGGACCTCATGCCTCACATCCATGCCAGGTCTACCAGTAATCCTCCTATCCTTGAATTATTCCAGTATTTGCTGGTGCTGGCCATGGATCATGGGTGCTTAGTCATCTGTGCTTCCCTCGGGCGTGGGGTTAGAGTTTTCATTACATACCTACTCCCCTTTTCCTTTACCTGCTCGCCATCACCATCAACAATGTCTGAGGACAACTTCCAAGTCCCATCAATGGACAATGCCACCCCTTTGCAAGCATCACTGATGACCGCTCTCTCTCTCCAAATGGACACACCCATCCCTCCCTGTAACTCCATCAGTCACCCGTGCCACTAACTGAATTCAAGTCAGCTGGGCTGTAGTTACGGCATTATCCATTTATGCCACAGGAGTAGTCTCAAATTCTTCTTATGAGCCTCATCATCATAGGCATCAACTTTGATGTACATATTCTTGTTTATCACCTGAATTATATGTCTTATTTTGCACTTCTGCTACCTGCTGCTGAACAGTCATCATACTGAGTTATTAAACAAGCACAACACTTTTAGGAACAGATGAACTGGAGGCATATATGTTAAAGGGTAATAAATAGGAAGGTGGGTTGATATGGCTGATAAGGGAGCCTTCAGATTGGCGTAAGGCATACACCAGCCAAATGTCAAACAACTCAGCCAGACACTGTAAAACTTTCAGAAACGGTGATCAATGAGTAGATGTATCTTCCATAACATTCAAAGCATTTGAAAGGTTTAGGTATAACAATGACGCTTGTGCACTTCATCAAGGGGTTCACATGCTTTGGCAGGACAAAGGGTTCATCCCTTGCCATCTCCAAAAGGAGAGAGAACCAATACTGCCTCAGCCAAAAATCAGCTATTAATTTAATTTTTGGCTCTCCCTCATCTTCTGAGCTACACTGGGAACTAAAGATATGGAAAGGAATGTGTGCAGAAAGAAAGCTGCTCAGTTCAGGGAGAGTGCATCCATTGTCTAAGACTGATCACGTGGTGCTCTAAGCAGAATTTATTCAGCTGTCTGTTACTCGGGGAAGTAAACATTTCTATTGTATACAGTCCAGAAAGAAGACACTCTCCAGCATCTACTCACTGGAATCTGTAGAGGTCCTGCTAAGTTAATCCATCAAAAAGTTTTTTTTTTAAGCAAGAAACATCTTTATTAAATTATCACTTATGACTTGGGCAATCATACAAATGAAAACAAACCATATTGACATATTTTCAGTTGCAAACATTATACATCACTTACAATCTAGCCAGTCATTGTTAGCCAAACTTTGCACACCTCCTTCATTTCATGCTTTCCCTTAAATCTCATTCCTCCTACAAAACATTGTTCTGCATGCATTGTTCCAGCAATTCCATTTTGTTATATTTAATTTACTCCTACCCCTTTCTAAAGATCTCGCTTCCAGTTGTTTTATATCGGTTACTATATTCTTTACTACTAGTACAATTGGTTTACACTTTGATTTCCATTTTCTTGTAATTGCTTTTTTGGCAGCAACCGGAATTATACTCAATAAGGCATTACTATTCCAATTCTGTATCATAGCTCAAAAAATAATTTCCTTATTTACACCAATTTGCTCTACCAGTATTTCTGACAGAGTAGTGTCTGCCAACTCATTACATTCTACATTACATTTATTGCATGACTGCATGGCCAGACATGAGTCCAATAAAATCATCAAATTTGTGGATGACAGCATGGTCAAAGGTCTGGTCAGAGACAGAGATGAGATGGCCTACAGAAAAGAGAGAGAACATCTATTGGGCTGGTGTGACAACAACAACTTACTGCTGAATGTCAGCAATTATAAAAAACTGACTGTGGATTTCAGAAGGTCTCAAGAATGATACCAACCTCTAGAGATGAAAGGGATGGAAAGGATCAAAAGTACGTTTCTGGAAGTACATGTCAGTGAGGACCTGTTCTGGTCAGTCCATGTATCTTACACGGTCAAAAAAGCTCAGCAATGCTTGCACTTCCTAAGGAAACTGAGGAAGGCAAAACTATCGAAGACCGTCCTCCAAACTTTTTACAGGGGTACCATCGAAAGCTTCCTTACCAATAACATCACTGTCTGTTATGGGGGCTGCAACACCTCCAATCATAAGCTCTGAGTTGTAAGGGCAGCAGAGAAAATCATTGGTTCCTGTCTTGCACCTCTGGAAGACCTACATAAATCACGCTGCATCAGTAAAGCCAGGAAGATATCCAATAATCCTTCACATCTTGTAAACGGTATGGTCTCCCATGTCTCCTTGGGTATAAGATACAGAAGTATGCACTGTAGGACTTCTAGACTTAAGTTTCTTTCCTCTCTCCATCAGACTGCTGAACTCTTGTGAAAAATGAGCTAGGAGACTGTCAATGGATTCTTCCCCTCCTACCACAGATATGCTATTTATGTCACTGTACAGATCCTTATGTATCCAGTCTTTGTTGCACTACAAGTATTAAGCTTTTTCATATACAATAACCAACTGATGCGTATATTTAATGTTGGTTCACACCTTACCTTACTATAGGACTCTATGAAGTGCAATATAAATCACACTGTGCAATGTTCATGCTGATCATTTCATATGCTGCTTACTTCTTATGTTATAGTAATGGGATGCACATGTTGTTACTCAATTATATTTATATGTAAAGTGTGTCTGGCTATTATGTTATCTTATTCTATATTTGCTTTTATTTTTATGTTATTTTATTCTTCTTCTCTGTACATATGTTTTTGCACTGGGGACGAAGCATCGCAATTTCATTCAGCTACTCTGTGGTGTAGTTCTGAAAGACAATAAAGATTTCTTTGACTTGTTGACTTTGATATTCTCAAAAAATATGTTTCCAATTACCACTTTCTGCCCTATCACACCTACAACATTCAAAATCTACCCGAAGAAAAATTCTATAAGGGTCTGCTTGGAGTATAAAAATACCTATGCAAACACTTACAAGGAATCCAAAGATCCTAAATCTTCTAGACTTTGTTGCACATTTGAGAACCATACATATATCCCCCATTAACTAAGACAGCTAAAAAGAAATAAAATAAAAAAACAACAAGCTAAAAGCATAAAAATATGACTTTCATATATCCCCCATTGTTTCTTTGTGAAATGTTTATCCAGTCTCTGTTCCCAATCCTTTCTAAACTTCTCTGATTTTTTTCTTATAGTTATCATGCAGTGTTTTATATGCCCAAATTATCTATTTTTTTAACAGCAGCCTCTAGTCTAGATTCTACTAAAAACTCTACCATTGCTGGTCCATCACTTAGGAGCCCCCTATTTCTTTCTCTTTGCCTATACTCTGGCATCAATCCTTGATAGGGAAGGTAATACCTAGCATGCAGTCCAAATGAATTTTTGGCCTCTTATCTATTACCTTTCCCTCTCTAAATGTTTGTTCCCAAAACATTGTCTCCTTTGCCAGTTTTCTCTGGTAAATTCTAGTTCCCTCTTGCTTATTCTCTGTACCCCTAATTGCAGTTATCCCTATTGGCAGAATCTCCTTTCTCCATCCCTGTATTGGCTTAGTTCTTAGAATGCTTTCTGTTACTTTATGAATATGATATTCTAAACGGTTACTGTTATTCCAAAATCCCTCTCCCTCTTTGTTTCTTGAGCTTTCCCACTGCTTCATCATCATCCCTTTTCACTTTGAATCATAGCCTCCTGCATGCGCTATGTATAGGAGCCTTAACTGTGCAGCTCTGAAATACCCCTTCAAATTAGGCAATCCTAAACAAACCACCTTGTTCCATTGCAAGAATTAACTAATTCCACGTGACTCTGGCCAACTTTCCCTGCCACATAAAATCCTTCAACTCTTTAATAATTGCTACCTACAACCTCTCCTCTTGTTGATAAAAAATTTGCCTGACCTGTGTATGAAGCTAAAGGGACTAAAAATATTTCACTGCTTGTATCTTGATATCCACGTATTATCTTTTTAATCTCTTCCCACATATTCTTAGCTGCCATAACAGAATCATTTTTAATCCATACTCCCAAGTACTTAACTTTATCATGCCCCCCATAAACATGGGTATTGTTGAACTATTTGTTTTATCTTCATTAATTTTGCATCCCTAAAAGACCTGAAAATGTTTCAGAATGTTCCACAATACTGAAATGTCCTTTTCTGGTTTTATCAAGTATAAAATAATATCAGCTTCAAATAAAGACAACTTTTCTTGACTATGGTACCAATTATATCCTTGCATTTCTGAGTTCCTTATTTTCTTTACCAATGGTTCTAAACATAAAGCAAATAACAGTGGAGAAAGAGGACCACTGCCTGTTTTTTCTGCTCAAACAGAACCTAGAGAGGAATCCTTCCACTTAGATTTTTGCATTCAATCCCTTGTACATCCTCTACCCTAAAATGTTATTCTTCCATTGCCCTACTCATAAAATTCCAGCTTCTCTGTCAAATGCTTTCTCTGCATCAAGGCTCAACAACAGCAGTGGTATTTGCTTACATTCTGCTTCCCTCTGTATCATCATTCTTCTGTTAATGTTGTTAATTTGTTGCCTCCCCACCACAAAACCACACTGATCCATATCTATCAATTTTGGTATTACTTTTGACATTCTTTTAGCCATCATAGACATAAACACTTTATAATCATAGTTTAGAATCAAACTGGGCCTATACAAAGCTGAATTTCATGGATATTTACCAACTTTAGGTATTATAGCCAACACTACTTTATTCCAGGATGCTGGTGCTTCTCCTCCTTTTAATATACTGTTAAACAAATCTTTCAAGATCTTTATCACTTTCTTCCTGCTTAGTTTACAAACTTCCACAGGAATGTCATCTATTCATAAGGATATTCCTGTAGATTGGTTATACATCATCACCATTCTTATCTCATCTCCTCTATCCTGTTAGTAATTGAGCCTCATCTACCCCTAACCTTGGCATATTTAATTCTTTGATACACATTTCCATTTGTAATGTTTTCTTTCCACATTTCTCTGCTTTATACAGATTTTCTGAAATATTTCCAATATGTCTATAAGATCTCTGGTTGTTTTCCTTGCTATAGGCTCCTTAAGCTTGGCAACGACCCTTTCTACTTATTGTTGCCTGAGCTGTTGTGCTAAAAGTTTTTGTTTTCTGGAGTTAATATCAAAACACAGTTGCTTAAGAGCAATCTTTCTAAACTCATGCACATTGCTGCCACAGTCCCTTATTTTATCTTTAGCACTTTGCAACTGCGCCTCTTCTTGTTCAGAGAGCTTCCCCCGATTCTGCAATACTTTAACCTTTGTCAGTCCCTCTAATTAAGTCTTTATATTACTTCTTAACCATCTCTCTTTTCCTTTTATTAACACCCTATGTTCAAACCGTACTTAAATTTAGCACACTAGCTATATTTTCAGAAGAAATTCCTGTCTTCTCAAATAACTCCTGAATAATTTATTTTATTTATTTTTATTTTACATTTGTTTATCTGAGAAAAAACAGGCCCGCTTTCAGCGAAGGCCTGGGGAGAAAAGCTCCACATTACATAGTAAACAGTAATACAATTGAACTGAGAGAGAAAAAAACAGACAACAGTAAAGCAAATGCAGTAAAAAGATTAGTCCCTTGATATTACAGAGAAGTGTTGGACACTATACAAGACATAAGAACAAGACGTTAATGTCTTTTTACTTAGGGGTGAGGTGGTAGCATCAACAAATTAAACAATTACAATAACCAATACTGTAATAAGCTGGAGATGGGTTCCAAAAGAAAAAAAATAGTCAAAGAAATGACACAGAGGAAATATTGTGGGAATGAAATGCTTAAAGTAAAGTAGATTTATTGAGTGGTCAGCCTGGTGTTGAGCAGGAGCATAACCAGTTTTTAGCCAAATGGGCTTTGAGAAGAAATTTGAATTTGGAAGGGCTAGCTGTGCAAAGAATAGGCTGAGGAACTGCGCTCCAGATTTTGGAGATGTGATTAGAGAATAAGGCCTCTCCATAGCTATTATTGGTTTTAGAGACTTCTAGAAGTTTGTTGGAAGAGCAGAGGGTTCTGTTGCTGGTGTAGGGTATTACCAGGTTTTTAAAGGTTCGACAATTGTTTGGAAGGTAGATGATGGAACAGTAAATTGTAAGTTGTTTGAGGCATAATAGGTTTGGGAGTTCCAAACAGTCTAGTTTGTCAAGGGTTGAACAATGATGCATTCTGTATGACAGGCTGGTTGCAAATGTGGCTATCTTGCTGTAGCAGGCTTCCAGTTTATTTAGATTTGTTTTCTTTAAGTTTGCGAAAATTGGGGAAGCATATAACTGACTGGAGAGAAGATGGGTTTGGGCAATGGCTGTTTGGTTAAGGAATGGTTTGGCTCTATAGAGTGCGTAGAGTTTTATGTGGACTTTTTAATTGTTTGTGATACGTTCAGGTCATAAGTGAGGGATTTGTCAGTGGTGACACCTGGCAGTTTGGTGTGGTCTACTGGCTCTACTTTTGGTGTTGTTGGTGGAGCAGATGGTGAACGGGACAGTAGGTTGAGATGTTTTATTGCTGGTACATAGTAGTAGTTGGTCGTATTGCAGTTTAGTATTAGTTAATTTAATGTAAGGTAGTTTTCAACATCTGTAAAGGCGTTTTGTGTTTTTTGCAAAAGTTCGGGGATTGAGGAGGCTGAGCAGATGAGTGTAGAATCATCTGCATATTTTATAATGTTAGCTGAGGTGGTGGATGATTTGAGGTCATTGGTAAAAATTATAAAGACAAGGGGGCCATGTATGGGGTATGCCTCCTAAGACTGGTAAGAGTGAGGATACATTGTCAAGTCATTTAACAGCTTGCTGTCTGACAAGTAGCTATGGAACCGCGATAGGGTGGGTTGTGAGAAGTTTAAGGTGGTAAATTTTGAAATGTCTAGGAAAACTGATGATACATAAAGGCCATTGTTTCTGGACTGGTTAACTATGTCTGTGAAGCTAATTAGGGTGGATGTGTTGCTATGCTTGGGTCTGAAACCATGTTGTGTATCTGAGAGAAGGTTATTGTTCAGGAGATAGGGAAGGATTTGTAAGCGTATACATTTCTTGAGGATTTTTGTAAGGGGAGGGAGTATTGTGAAAGGTCTGTAGCTTGACAGAAGTGTTGAGGTGCTACCCTTGTGAAGGGGGGTAATATGGGATATTTTCCATAGTTTAGAGACATATTGCCCTAAGACAGACCTATTTATTAGTAGGGAGACTGGGTAAGAATGGTACTGGCTGCCAGCTTTAAGAATTCATTGGGAAGCAGATCGGCTGCTAGAGTTGAAGGTTTCAGTCATTGGAGAAGTTTGTTAATGTATCTTGCAGGTATTGGTTTAAGGCTAAATGTTACAGGATTGCAGGCTGGGGTGGTGGGTACAATCAGTGAACTGGTAGCGTTATGATTTAGTAGGACCATTATGGGGTTAGTAAAGTGAGAGTTGAATTGATTAGCTATGCTTTCTATGTGTTTTGCGTGGAGGGGTGAAGGGCTGAGGAATGTTTGGGATTGAGAAGCTGATTTACAGAGGCCCAACATTTTGGGGGGGTCATTTTGTTGCTTCTGTTGGGGTGCTGAACAGTAGTTTTTTATCTGTTTTTATTTGCCTTTTGACAGCATTTCTTAATTGTCTGTAGTTTTGGAGGGTTGTTTGGTTTTTGGTGGCCAGATATTGGGACCATGCTCTGTCTCTTTGCTTCATGAGGAGTTTAGTGTGTTTTGTTAGCTATGGGGTTGGTTTGATTTTTTTCACCGATTTTCCTGATATGGGCTACTCTGTCAAGGAGTTCCACAAATGTATTGTTAAATTATTGAGTTGCATTATCTAAATGGAGGTATTTTAGTGGGGAACAACTACACTGTTTCAAGATGGTGCAAAACTGTTTTGTATTACGGATGTGCTTGCACATGATAAATTTTTGGGGATTTACGTTTTGTCTTAGGAGGTAGGTGGGTCTGTGGTCACTGAGGGTGTCTAGGAGACACCCAGAGTGAGGACATAGGAAGGGTCTACTAGCGAAAATCCAGTCAAGAGTTGATTGTTTTTTGCTATGTTTGTCAACCCTAGTTGGGGTGGTGCTGATTTGAGTAAAGCCGAAAAGATTAACCCATTCTTTAAATTCCTCTCTTTTTAACAGATAGGTGGGAAAACACCAGTGTCATAGGTGCTGGAAGCTGTTGAAGACTGGGGGGGGGGGGTGGAGAGTTCTTAGTGATCTAAAAAGGGCAATTTTTTTTGTAACTATTTACTTCCACAACATAAGTTCACTTGGAGGACATTTTAAGCTTAGCCAATTCCCTTTTGGTGCTTGAATTAACATTTTATGATCAGTCTTACCTATCCCATGGCTGATAATTGTATATTAGCCCTAGTGAGAATAACTGTGATCATACCATATATAATTTGATGGGACCCTTGTAAGTGAGACAGCATTTAGGAACTGCCTGTATCAATTAGTGGCATGAGGACAATCCTGGAGTACATTTTCTATTACACATCCTTAGATCCAAGATGCATTTGAATATGGACGGAGCAGCTTTCTTTTATTTGTATGGATAGTCTGTTCTGGAACAGTGGTAGCCTCTGTGATATATATCCATCTCTCCACAACATTCAGTTTAGATACCTGGACTGAGTATTTCCAATGCCATTTGACTTGCTAATGTTCAGTAGGTCAAAGGATGCCTTGTATGCCAGACATGTCACCTCTAAGCACACTTTAGGATACTGAGTCTAGTAATAAATCTTTGAGGTGGTCCATGCAAGACCTATTGTTTAGGAATTGTATCCTTTTAGCAAGGTATCTCTGAAGGTTTTCCATTTGTTACATGGGGCTGGACAGATACATGCCAAAGTGGGCATTATACAAAATGACTGACCTAAAGAGAGCTTTGTAAAGGGTGACAAGAACATTTCTAGATCTAGTCACAATCAATTTGTTTATAAGCTGTGCAATATAGAAAGGCTTTCTTATGATTCTGGACACATGCTGGTCAAAAGTTAGGTCACTATACACAGAAGTTCCAAATGCCAAACAATTGGTTCAGTTCTCAGAGGGCATTGTCATGATTTTGACACCAGTTATTATTTGAGACAAACTTTCCTGCATGATTGTTAAGTCATTTGGGGATTCAGTAACAGCTCCTAGCTTGCAGTCATCTCAAACTTAGCCGGCCAAAGCCCTTTGGTATTTCCTTTTACTTTTGAGATGTATGTGCCAAACAGAAAAAGTCTTGGCATTGAACCTTGGGGGACTCCATTGGTGACTGGTCTCTTCCCCTATTTTGATCTGCATCCTGTGAGCAAGTTGGCAATCCAGCTAGTGATGCAAGTGTTTGCTCCTACATTAGTCATCTTTTTTACTACACCTGAGTAGGGGATTGTGTCAAAAGGCTTGGTCAGGTCATGGTAATGTGGTGTGAACTATTTTACCTTCATCCATTGCTTTGGTAACAAAGAGTAAAGCTTAAAATTTGCCCATGATTTTGAGCTTTTCACACTTTCCTCTGGGCTGTTTTCAAACACATTTTTAGGGCCATGCATACATGTATGCATTCCTTGATTCACCTTCCTGATTGTATTAAATTATATTCCTTGTGTAATACAGCACCAGTTGTTAGAATACGTTTTAAATTTGTAGTTTTGAACAGTATTCTAGTAAGCAATGAAACAAAATAATGACAAAACTACCCATTTCAGAAAATTTCAACCATAAAAGGCCACTCAGACATCTGTCATTACAATCCACCAACATCAGTAAATATGCAAAATCTCTGCAGAAGTCAGTCATATAAATAATTCCACATTAAAGGGATCTCTAACTAATGAAGAGGTTGCTGCTAGGAAACTTTATATTTCATTCTTTCATGCACAAATAAAGTGGCTGTTGCCCTTGAAGAGTAATTTGCCTATGTTACATTAAAAAAAAAATGATAAGCTAATAATATTGCAATAGGGAATGGACGACAAACTTACTAGGTAATTCCTCCAAAGGAGGACATTCACAGGACTGCAGCATCCACTCCCTTTAAAGTACAACACAGTACAGTATCAGTGATCCATCTGCATGCTGTGGAAGTAGAACCCACACCCTTTTGCATCAAAAGTCAGGCTACTACCTGTTGTGGTACTAACAAAGCAAACAGACTTGGAATAAGCAGCACTAAACTTCTCTTCCCCTGAAGCTCTCAGCTCCTTGTAAAGTTATTTATTTATTTATTTAACAGGAAAGTCCAACTTGGAACAAAGCCAAGTTTCAACAGAGGCCCAGGGAGAAATGCACCAGACGCATGTCTTTGTAACATGGGAGGAAACTGGAGCACCCAGAAAAAACCCACACAAACACAGGGAGGGCATACAGACTCCACACAGAAGGCACCCCAGCCAAGAATCGAACCTCTTGCTGTGAGGTGACAACACTACTTCTGCCCACCCACTTGACGCAACTAAATCTCTCAATTTCACAGCGTAAGAAATCTGGAAAAAGCCAAAATTTATTTGGGATCCAAAACCAGGGACACATTTTAAATATTGCTTTTATAATCTTAGAAAGTTACTAAAATAGTGTTTTGTGTTACCAAGTTTCCAAAAAAAGATAGGAAGACTGTAACTTAAAGGGCTATCATTATTTAGTGAATTCTATTCTCACTGATTTTCCAGAAAAACACAAATTTTAAGAGGAACAGACCAAACGTATAAGTCAAATATTTTGTGAAAATCTACACAGTTCAGAGCTATGGACTAAACTCCTTGAATCACAAGTGGGGTGTGGGAAGTCAGCATGGTCACTGATATAATTTTCTGGTGGAAATTCTCAAGATAACACAAATCCTCTTTTGTAATTTTCATCAGTGTATACATATGCATATCAACATGGGTAAGTGATGCTATTCTTGGGATAAAACTAGCATAGAAAACACACACATAGAAACTAAAAACTGGAAAGTTGATGAAAAAGAAAAAAAAACTTTTGTATAACATTTTGCAAAGGAATCATAAGCCCAGAAGACAGTTGGCAGTGAAACAGAATGTAATGAAAAAACTCTGAGTTTATTACATATGCTATGCTATGCTTGTATCAGTGTATAGTTATGTGCAATATGTGCTATAATGGCAATACTTCTATTTATATACATATATTCATAATATGGAATTAACATAAGGCATGGCTTGTATGAATCTTCACACACAGGAACATTTGTTTAAATGCTAAGGACATAACAATAACACAGAACATTACTTCTTCTACTGAAAGTGTATCTATGAGAAAGAAAATGGAGGGTAAAGTGAAACCTTAATCCAAGGCAAATTAAAATAACAGCCGGAGTTAATTAGATCCTGCCTCATTGTAAGCCAGTGCAAACAGATATATTTTCAGGGACGTGTGGTAGGTTAGCAGCATTAAATAAACAATGGAGCAGCACCAGCATTAAATAAACAACAGAGCAGCACCAGCATTGAATAAACAATGGGGCAACACCAGCATTAAATAAACAACGGGGCAACACCAGCATTAAATAAACAATGGAGCACCAGCATTAAATAAACAGAGCACCAGCTACTGCATTAAATAAATGGAGTCCTTACCATGGATGATCTGCCAGCAGGATGTGATCAGGTAGTTGTTTCCACACACTTTTGTGTTTAAATAGCATGCTATGGTTCCGGCGCCTAATGACCAGTGTGTCATGTTTATTTTATTACTCTGCAATTTTTATTTTAATTATTAGCAGGTGATCTGAAACAGATATTGGATGCCTATCAAAACTTTCTATTAAATGCATATGTTCATGTGAAATACAATTTCTGCCTAGCATAATCCAGTTTTTGTACCTTGGTGAACTCCTACTACTGAATTCACATATTCCATACCAAATATTTTCATAAATTTCTTCAAAAATCTGCTCTCTTTTATTATATTTTCCCTTTTAGGCCACCAGGTACACCCTCAATGTTGCAAATCAAATTCCAGTCTCCACCTATAAGTATTATTCATTGCTGAAAGTCGATTCTTTCTCACAGAATTTTCTTAAGCTCAGTTGCAGCAATTTTAAGTGGAATATAAACACATGCCAAGGTAATCCTCCTCCCTTGCTAGTAGACCCTTAACACTACAAAACTACCACTATCATATTTTTTTCCCTCTTTTATCGCTACTGGAACACCTCCCACAATTAACATACATACTCATCTTTTTCTTAGACCCAGATATTCCCCTGCATAACCACCTTGAAATCTTTTCTTTGTCAAATTCACATGCTTAGTTCTTTCCAAATGTGTCAACTGTAGCATAGCTATTTACACTGTGCATTTTTAATATAGTTCACTACACTTTCTTTTTTGTATACATCTGTGAGACCATTCACATTTAAAGATAAAATGGAAAGTGGCATTATACATTTTATTTCTCATCTGTTATGTACACAAGGCTTCTTTTACTGTTTTTAATGTCTAGTTTCAGCTTTTGTATTGCATACCCTAGTGCTTGGCAGGTTGATCTTTTACATTTTCTTTCCATTTGAAACTATCTTACAAGACGTCTTGTTTTAATGAAAACCCTCAAAAAAATCTTCAAATAATGAAGTTTAACCCTCCTATTAGGAACATTTGTCCCAGATTAACAGTTACAATCACAGGCTCAAATTAACCTACAATGAAGGTCATCTATCCTAAGATGCAATCCTACCAGCAGAAAGAGCTGATTCTAATAAAACTGTGAAAGTACTATTAGTGGCAGATAATAGGAGGGTTACACTTCATAGTCTCTCTATGGGCCTGTGCTTCTACTTCCAATGAATGCTGACTATTTTTGTCTTAAATGTATTCTTCTCCCATATGTAGAAAACAACTGAAATGCTTTCAGAAAACATCTCCTGGCTACTGCAATAAAATATTCCAGCTTTATTGTCCCCTTATCAGATTGTCTCCATAGAAACATGAGAATAAGAAACACAGTTCCCTTCTACTACAAGCTTTTCATATTGCACTGTGAACATTTATGTGCTAGAGGAAAACTTTTCATTACATTCAGTGTTCTTTTATTTACTTGCCTTCATTTAAAACCTGTCAATAAATCAAGCCAAGGGCCTTCATCCAGTCATTCCCCTATGCAAAAGTAAGAAAAAGCATATCAGTTTTCTTATACATTATACTGTATTTATTAAAACTGCTCAAAAAGAAGGAAAAAATAGGGGCGCCTGTTCTTTAGTATCTCAGTTACCCAAAAAATAAATGAAAAACTTTACTTTATCCAGTATATGTCATGTACTATAAAAAAACTTTTAAGGGCAAAAGTTTGTTTTACTTGCAGTTAAACTCTTTTCCTTGTCCTTCCCTCTCCTAAATGTTCTTCCAAACATTAATGACATGAAGTAGGGAATATTCTCTGGAGTCCCCTACAAGTTTAACAAAATAACAAAAGTACAATATTTCTAGGTTTTCTTGTTCTGTCGTGTTTCAATGCTCTGTAATCCCACATTTATTCATCAGGTTCTGAGTTGCTTGTTTTCTTCCTGTTAATCTCCATCTCCAAAATCCGGTCTCCATTTCATTTGCAACATACTCCTGGTTCCTGTAGTCAACTCTTGTGCTTTTTTGCTGTCCCTCAAGCACTGTCCTTTGGAACACTGGAAAATGTTTCATGGCATAGTCTCTCCATGGGCTTCATCATCATCAGAAGAAGCAGCATAATCCCCTTCCATTTGATAGCTCACTTTGTTGGACAAACTTTTGTATTTCCTCCATTGCTAAGGGCACTGTGGGAATAGAAGAAGCCAAGAACTACTACCCTCTGGAACTCTCAGGCAGAGATGGTTGTCTGGAGTGGCATCTCCTGGAAGAAACTGGAGAAGAATTCCACTTTCTTCTGATGCAAAAAGACTTTCTGACCGATGGTATCCAGAAGGTCCCCCATGAAGACCACAGTCCTGGCAGGATTTAGGATGGATCAAGTTAGGTTGAGAAAAAAAAACTAGTAGATGGAAACATCAAGGGTGTAGCTGAGACCTTCTGCACCTTCTCCTGTGATTGCAACTGAATAAAGAAGTCTTTCAGGTAAGGAGAGATGTGGATGATGTTAGTCCTGTGATGTGCAATCTCTGAAGCAAGACATTTGGTAAACACTCTGGGTGCATTAGCCAAACCAAAAAGTCAAGGCTGTAAACTGGTAGTAGCAACCCCCTGTTTTAAATCTGAGGAAGCATCTGTGGTCCCTGTGAATAGGTATGTGTAAATGGCATCCTTTAGGTCTGGAGTCACCATCTGTACCACAGGAACCAGGAGGAGCAAGAGAGCTTACAGATTAATGTATACAATTTTGGGACCCTTAGGAACTTCTTTTTTTTTTTTTTTTAACTTTGACAAATCCAAAACAGATCTCCATGATCCAGCTCTCTATGAGACCAGAAACAGCAATGAGTAAATGCCTGTGTCTTTATTTCTACAGAGTAATCTCCTGTTCATATTAGCTCATAGTGAGACAACCTGTAAAATCCATTTATCTTTAGTGATGGCACCAGTGTTTCGAGAAAAGGGCCAAACAGACTAATGTTTTGTTTTTGGGATGAAATGAAATGTATGGTTGATGGATAGTGCATGGTTGAAGGGGGAGGGAAAAACAGAGGATAGTAATTCCTGATCTCTGTTAGATATCAGTCATCTGCTTCTGCTCAACTGCAACTTTCTTTATGGACACCCTTTTACCCCTGGGCTGTTTAATTTTTCCTTGGGGCTGGTAACAAAGGATGTTGCTTGATAGATAATTTCTGCTATACTTTGGGATAGTAGGGTGGAACACATGTTCAACAGATTCCATTGTATTTCCTTCCCCTCCAGCTTTCTGAATACTACCTGGGAGAGAGGTATCCAAATATCAGCTACTTGTCTAACACAGCAATGATAGGTTGCATTCTAAAATCCTCAGACAAACTGCTGTACCCCCAACCAGGAATGTTTTCTGGGTTATGGCTGAAAATGGTCTGTAGACCAGCCAAATACCCTGATCAACAAAATAAAATAAATTAATTTAATTGCCTATTTGTCCATCTAAGTAGTATGGGCAAATTTAAGAAGTTCAGCCTTTAGGGGGTCATTAGTGTATTAGTAGCCAACAGGCAAATCACTACTGTTTCTCATTTTTGATGAGCCTTGTTAAATTCCTTTCATACTTTTTGCAGTAGGTAGTGCACTGTATTTCTCTTACTGTTGCTATACAATAGTAACTATGAATAGTTTAGTCATGCTCTGAACTTTTCAGTTAAAGTTATGAGGTCTTCTCCATTTTGCTATTTAGTGCCACATTGAGAGGTAGCGTTCCACATTTTGTAGATGGAAAGTTAAGACCAGTATCTAAGGAGTCTACAAACAAAAAGATGCCAAGATTGAATGTTCTCCTGCAAATCTAATACATTTCTGTTTGTGTTAACTACTGAGCTGGGACTGTTTCAGTGCACTGAGGGCAGTTGCTCTGTACCAGGGTTTAGTAACTATCGTGCATTGAAGCACTTGTGTAACTTTGGGGAAGTGTCTGTATTTGTGCACCATCATGTCACACTCCTAACTCAGAGCTCCTAAACATCCAAATTATCCTTAACAAATGCAATGACTACTTTTTGTACGTGAAAACAGATATCTCCCACAAATAATGGAAATTACTGTAATACCATTTAGAGATTAGATATTTGCCTGCAAATAATGGAATACCAGTGAGTGATTAAATATCATCTTTCTTGGGGGATATTAACTATACAAACACTGAACAATTAACACCTTCAATAATGGATATGGACAGTATTTCCTAGACATCATTAACACCAATGTGCTGGAGCAAATAGCATAACTGCTCAGTAGAAGCTTTAATATCCTTCATCCACTTAGGCCCTGCCAGCAAACAGCCAGAAGCAGACCCTTACCCTGCATCTCCTCATTATGTGTGACAAATTAGACATAATTTCAACCAGGCCTCATGGTACCACTCGCATCACTAATTCAGACCACCTTTAGGGACTTCTCCATGACAAACCCACTTCAGATTGTAAAACACCTAGGCACATCTCCAAACAATACCATATAAATGGTCCCAAATGAGGAGGTTGTTGCATTCACCCCTATCTTTTACCAGCACCTAAACAACTGCATAGAAAAGTGTGCCCTGCCCTAAATATAATAGCAAATGTAGGAGTAATGTTCTTTCATGGAACTTCCATTTTAATAACAGTATAACTAAAGAAAAATAACAAAAAGTTAAAAGAATTTTCCAGTCATATCACATGCATATCACATACATTAGAATGACAAGTAAATACATTTACAAAGGTGCCTGATTCCTGGAGAACAGCCACTACAAATCCTGGACACAAGAGTGGTCCCCCTATAACCTTGGGAAGTTACACGTCCATCAGGCTCACCAGCCTTGTATGCAAAGGCAGGAAATGTGTCATAGCCAAAATAATCAATGTGGACACAGGCAAATGAAATGAACTATTTTGTGAAGGGCAGGCCATGCATTCTAAACCTAGAAAAGCTTCTTTGTAAAGGTTACACAGGGTCTTGACAGGGGTCACTCAGTGCATGCTGTTAACCATGGCCTGATAAAGGCTTCAAATACTTTCACCCTTGCCGAAAAATTAGATAAAGTTAAATTAAACCCCCTGCGTTGTCTACTACATAATGACTATCCAATAGATCCCAGGTTGTGAAAACTGCAGGTACCTTCTCTGAACATAAACTTGCAACTAATGGTGAATCACATGGTTCAGTGTTGGGCTCCCCCTTTTGGCATTTATTTTGCAAACAAGCACGCCAATATCCCAAAAGTGTGGTTGACCAACTTTGATGATGACTACAAGCTGGGCACTATCATCAGCTCAGCCACTGAGCCCAAACTAATCCAACAATGGCAGAAATATGCAGCAGAGCTGGTGTACTGAAAACAGTATTAAGTGAAATACAAAAAATAAGTAGTAGTAGCACTTGGTAAGAAAGCTGCTCCCACCTCGTACATTACATTTGGTGCTCCTCGTTAGAAAGATACAGTCATAAAAGACCTGGGTACTTATGTGGACAACATTTGTTCCTTCAGTCAACAAACTTCCACCACAGTTAGGAAATCCTCCTATGTGGACCAGTTAATTTCCTAGAAAATATTCCAAGATCCAAGGAAGTCATTATACTACTCCATTATTAGACCCACTATCAAAATACAATGCCACCTTCGGTATGTACGAATCCAGAAATATCACTCAGCTGGAAATGGTTCAAAATATTTAACCAGTAAAATTAAAGGACTTAAAATATTCAGCTGTAGATTAGCAAAACACTCCTTACACCTGTTGCTCTACTGGCTGCTCTTATGTGACCTGTGGCCGAAGGTGACCTGTAACTGGTCAAAAGACCCACCTCTTTTTGACCTCCTATTTCTTTGCAAAACCATTGGCAATGCAAGTGTCTGCACTAAGGACTTAAATCTATATCAACAAATAAACAATACTCTGCACAGGGATATGTTCTAAACTCAACATATTTCCGGCCCATGTAATAAATCACTACTATAAGTCAAGCAAAGTACTATGCTGACTACCTTTAGGGCAGTTTTTCTATGACACTTTTTCTATACCTGGATAGGTAAACACAAATTTTCCCTATGCATGAGCCTGCTCAGTTTGGAAAGTGAATACCATCAAGTGCTTCAAAAGAGATATTAAGTACATTTACTTAAAGATGTACAACACAGCTAAGCAATGTATAATCCCTAGGACTGCTTTCCTAGTTTTGTTCTGATGTTCTCCCTAAACTTTGGCATGTAGGATTGATAGTTCAGAGGTTATGGTTGCAAACATATGAACTTTCTACTCAAATACTTTGCCATTTATTGGAAAGTGTGGTAGGTCTTGGAACCAATAAGAATTCCTTAGCAGCATCTAGGGGCATGACAGCTGGATCTTCCACTAGGTTCTTGTACAAATATTTCTGAAGATTTTAGTCCTTATGAAGCCGGTCAGATCTCCTGGGTGCATGGGGTGGGAATCCTGTTCCAAAGAAGAAGCTCTTTCAGCTCCATTCTGAAGTGTTTTTTCTTCACAGAAAACGTCTCGCCATATGAGATGCCACTTGAAGGTGAAGTGAGGGACAGTGGGTCCTATCATTAGGGAATATATAACTGGAACCTGTAATCCATTTCCTTCTGTCCTTCTTTGTTAGAGGAATTCAAAGTCTCTCCACCTCCCTCTCAGCAGAGATGTCTCTTCCTCTGCTGAGGGTGGACTCCTGACACACATGGATCTTGGCTACAGGTCCTGAAAAAAATGCATAAAACCTGTGCTGGTCCAAAACAATCTTGAGTAGGAATTGAGAAGGATAGAAGAGGGAACTCACTGAATGGCGCTGACAGGGAAATAGCAAATGCTTGCTCAGAAGTTGTCATCCTCTTGGAGGTGAGGACTACTGCCTTTGTCTTAGGAATTTGTAAGACAGTGCCCATGAGTTCCATTTTTGACTACAGACACCTTCTTTTATAACAGTGGTGGTTGACTTCTGCACTTCCTAACATGACAACAATACAGGTTTCTGAGTCAGAGCCATGGAAACCAGTGTCCAACTTGGTGTGAATCAATGTGTCTTTAGTCATAAATGATGCCCTAATTAATGTTTGAAAGCACTGCAACCTCCTAAGGCATGAAGCCAAAGGCCTTGAAGCTAGCAGACATCAAGGAAAGAAGCTGCAAATGTACCTCCATTGCACCACTGCCCTGGGACCAAGGGGATGCAGATGGAACAAAAGAAACTTCAACAGTACCAACCAGTGCTTCTGTGCAAAGCTAGGAGAATGAATCATACCACTAAACAGCCACAGTTCCAAAAGTAAAGGATGTAGTCCACAAAACAATTTACTGTGATAAGATATTCTTGTAATTGGAGATTCAGTTATTAGAGAAACTGATACTTATATTTGCAGAGATGATAATGAACATCGAGTAGTGTTATGCTTGCCAGGATCAAAAATAGAAGATGTGAAACAAGCCTTAGAATGCCTTAATGTAAGGAAGTATGGATCTGTTTTTATTCATGTTGGTACAAATGATGTCACCAACAAAGATTCTCTGACTGTTAGTTGGGAACTGACACCCCTCCTAGAAAGTATAGCTTGTACTGGTGTTAGGACATGTTTTTCACAAATCACCTATAGAAGCGATGGTCAGGTCACTGAATGAAACGATTTTTTTGGATAAACACCTACATGGAAAAATGTCCTGTTTTAAAAAATGGAAATGTGTAGAGCATCCATTTGTTTAGATCAGGGAAGAGAACTTTTGCAGCAGATATTTTGCAATATTTGACAAACACTAGCCAGGATTTTTGCCAGGACAAAAATATAACAGTCCACAGATAGCAACATTTGATGCATATCTGATGGCTGTTAATGCTAGGAGCATTAATAATAAATTTTTTTATTAGAAACTTTGCTACGTTCCCGCAAGATTGATGTTGTTATAGTTTGTGAAACATGGTTAAAGAACAATGACTGGAAACCAGTTCTGTCAAATGTTTTTACTGTAACAGACATTCTAACAAAAAATCAAATGGAGGTGTTATGACAGGGATTAAAGACAGCTATGAGACTTGTGATTATTACATGTTCAGTGATAACACCAGTACTATTGACTGTGTAACTGTGACAATAAAGACAACCCTGGAACATATAACAATTGTTGGAGTGCACCAAAGTCAAGTGCAGATGACCTAGAGGAATTCATACATTTCTTAAATAAAACACAGGAGGGAAGAATAATATTAGCTGGGGACTTAAATTTGCCAGAAACAGACTGGAATAATATTGATTCAACAACATTAGTAAAGAAATTATTCACAGAGTATACTCAGGAACAACAAATGCTTCAGATTGTTAAAAAAAACTACCAGGGGACGGAATATACTAGATATTGTTTGTGTTCCTAAAGAAATTACTGTAACTAAAAGTCAAGTTTTACCACCATTGATGTGCAGTGACCATGGGGTCATAAAGGTTAATTTGTTGCTAGATAATTCTGCCAAACTGAAATCTAAGCCAATGCACATCAGGTTAATTACACATTATAGAGAAGCAAAAAAGTTGCTATATAAAACTAACTGGAGTGAGGTGTTCAGTGGAAAAAATGCAGATGGAATCCGGAAAGTTTTGAAAGAGAAATTGTTTGAGTGCAAAAAGTAAAAAAAAAAATGTTTAACATCAGGGTCTAGGCACGTAACATCAGGGGGGTATATTTCCATAAGAAGAAGACACCTGATTAAGGTGAGAGACAAAAAAATATAAGAAATGGAAGAGAGGTTGAACTATAACTTTGAAAACTGAAATAAACGAACTGGACAAATAGATTAAGCATAGTGTTAGACAAGATCAAGAAAAATTTGAAGAAAATTTATATAAAGATGTTGAGCATAACAGGAAACCTTTTTATAGATACATAAGATGTGGAAGGAGTAAAGATACACAAATTGATAAACTGCGTGCAAATTCTAAAATTTATTCTCAGACACAACAGATTATAGATATATTTACAAAATCTTATGCAAAACAGTTTGGCTACACAAAATGGGTGGTAAGTTGTCCTAGTGACATCCAGGTAACCCCAGATACTGAAATCAAATTAGATTATATTGAAAAAGAACTGTCCAAACTAGATCCAAACAAAGCACAGGGAGAAGATGGAATAAGTAACAATGATTTGAGAAAACTTAAGCAAGAACTTACACTGCCATTACATCTATTATTTACTAGGTCGTATAAATATGGGGAGATTCCTCAAGATTGGAGACATGCACTTATTAAACCTGTCTTTAAGTGAAAGCGGAGTAGGACAAACCCACAATCATATAGACCCTTAAGTCTACTTTCATGTTGTGGAAAAATATTACTGGATAGGCTGGGACATGAAACCATATATCAGCATGCATATGTTGAAAATAGCTCTATTACCACCCGTAACATAATGTTCTATAACAATATAATAACAGCTATGAATGAAAAATTGTGCTGTGATGTGATTTATATTTAACTTCAGCATTTGACAGGGTCATGCACAAAACACTGATCAATAAATTAGTACAACTAGGTCTTGATGTACGGTTGATAAGATGGATAGCTGCATGGCTTACAGATAGGACATGGTAAGTATCACACACCAACTGGACAGGTGAAACCCTTGGTTACAGTCAAGGTGTCCCACAGGACTCTGTACTAGGCCCTTACTTGTTTAGATTGTATATTTCAGACCTTACGTTTTCATCTGAGGTGTTCTACAGTCTATAGGCTGACGACCTGAAATTGGGTAAACTGATTACAAGTGTTACAGATACGGCATGTCTGCAAAATAATTTGACTAAATTGACCATTTGGGCACAGGAGAATAATATGTTGATAAATACATCAAACACTAAGCATATGAGATTTGGGAGACATAAACTGAAAGGTGAATATTTAATACAGCACACCGTGATTGAAACTGTAGACTCGTTTAAGGACCTGGGTATATGGGTAGATTCAGCTATGAGGTTTTCTAATCATATCAACCAATTGGCTAATAATAGTTATAGAACTGCTAATAATAGTTATAGAACTATAGGCTGTATAAAAAGATGTATAAAGTCTAGGAAATCAAACATAATGAAGTCATTGTTTTTAGTTACATTAGACCCAAACTTAAATATGGAATAACAATATGGAAACCCTATAGGAAAACAAGCATGAATAAACAGGAAAGAGTACATCGGAAATATACTAAGGGCATCCATGGATGCGAAAATATAAGTTATTATGAAAGACTAAAATATCTGAACTTGTACAGTGTCTCTTACAGATATTTAAGAGGAGATCTTATTCAGGTATTTAGGGACAACTACCTCTGGGAATGTTTGGGGTTATCAAAAAGTACTAGAGAATCATCAGATAACCTATGTAGAAGATTCTATAAAAATTTGAAGTGTACTAATTGGTTCTCTGACAGAGTAGCTGATGCTTGGAACAGACTACCAAATTACATTAAAGCAAGTACTAGTTTAGATATTTTTAAGACCAGTCTGGACATTTATTATGGAAACAAATGTTTTGGCATACTGGCAAGCTAGAAGAGCTTCTTGCCTGTGCTTGAAATATTTGTATGTATGTATACCTTTAAGATATACATCCCATTGGTAATCATGTATTTTTCACCAGATTTTTAGTTTAAAATGGAAACGCTGTAATGTTTGGTACTTTGATGAAGCCCCATCATTTTATGGGGACAAAAGCGCTTAGTAGCTTGTATCTAACTGCTAATAAATTGCTGCTGTGTTGTTACTGAATTGTTGGATAGCTTTGTGGATTACATCCTTTACTTTAGGAACTGTGGCGGTTTAGTGGTGCTGTTCATTCTCCTGGCTCTGCATGGAAGCATTGGTTGGTCTTGTCTTGTGTTCCTTTTGGATTATCAGTGTTTTTGTAGTTGTGAAGGAGAGATGTGTCACTCCTTATTCACCCAGGGCCAGGAATTTTACAGTCTGCTGGTGGTATTTTCGAACGATTAGAAGCTGGGACTGGTACACTCACATGACTTATTCAACTGTCATCCCAAACTGGATGGGGCCATGATTGGAGTTAATTACCTCAATAACAATATTTAGACTATTGCAAGCAGTTCATTGGGTTTACTGGCAGAGCAAGGCTCAGTCGGGAAAACTGTATTCCCTCACAGTGTTGGATCAAGGGGTATTTAATATTCATGCTAGCAACAGTGCAGAAGGGAACCTTCGAACCGAATAGTTTAAATACAGCATAGATTTTGGAGCCCTGGTCCTGATTAACGAAACTGATGGACTTTCTGCTAACCAGCAGTTAAAACGTTTTGAAAGTAAACTTATGAAATATCTTAATTTGCAACTTGAAAATTTATTTACAGGAATGTCTGAAATCAGGTATTGTGCCTAAGGGGTTAAGATCTTAAAAATTTCCTTCAGGTCTTATTGAAGGCTCTACCCTACACTATGGATGTTTGCCCCTATTTGATAGACAGGATTTTGAATTGATGGAACTTTTCAGGGTCTATATTAGAACACGTAACTTTCAAAATTTCAAGTGTTCTAATATCGAAGAAACAGAAAACCAAATTTTTTCCTAGGGAAAGAATTTGGTTGTCCATTTCTCTTGCTTTGGTATTTTCAGCGCTGTGGTGGAAAGTTACTGGTGGGGTTCAGGTAAGTGTGCAATTGTGTGGATGTGAGGGTTAGGGCGGGTTAGGTGAGTTAGGGTTAGGGCGCGGGTCAGGTAAGTGTGCGATTGTGTGGACATGAGGGTTAGGGTGGGGCAGGTGAGGTGACTGTGCAATAGTGATGGACCTTAGGGTTAGGGTTTGGGTTAATGTAAGTGGATAGTTAGTGGTGTATGTATAGTTTAGTGTAGGGTTAGGTGTAAGAGTTTAGGTGTATGTGTGTGGACTGCTGTTTGTTTGGTGTGCTTGTGTTGTGTGTATGTGTTTTGGAACAGCAAATTTTTTCCCTAGGAAAATATTTGCTGTTCTGTATGTTCAATGTTTTAAATTTTCGATTAATAGGGTTCAATATTAGAACACTCGAAATTTTGAAAGTTTGGCATTCTAATATAGACCCACTTTTCATGCATCACAACCAGTTGGCTATGGAACAACTGGAACTTGAAATTACTTAGTTAGATAAAGTTTATTGTGATTTGACCTTTGAATTTCATAAGGCAGAATACCACCTGATATTTAATAGGGTATAAAAACCCTTGTGAAGTTAAGGCAGGAAAGCAGAAAAAGCTGATATGTGATAGAACTGATTATAGCAACAAAAAAGCATACCCTACCCCCCCCCCCATAGAAATCAACAATACTGAGACAGTTAATTATGATGACATTACCAAAATGGAATCTGTGGGTGGTAATGACATTCCTGCTGTCCCTTTGGACTTACCACTTTCTCAGAGATCGGTACAGTTACTGAACTAGAGGAAAGCCCATCAGGGGCAGGGATATAGTTCCAGCAGGAATATCAACCAAGGAACTCTCTACAGCCACAGAGGAGGAGAGGTCAGAAGAGGACTTATTGACCCTGAATGGGCCTAAGATCATTACTAACTTGAAAAATGACTTTAAGGGTTGAAATTACCGCTCAATTGAAATTACTACTGAGCATTCTTCCTTATCTGGAAAGGGTTAACATTTGTGCCTTCAAGAAAGAGCAATTTAGCTAAGACAGTTTTTGATGTAAATATGTACACTAGAAAGTTGAATTGTAATGTAATTTTTGATGATGTAAACCAAAACAACATTAATATTAAATCTTGTAGGAAACCAAGTCTATATACCCCCCAGACATAGATCTTGCTGTGTCATTATTTGAAAAAACTTGTGAACATGTAAGAATGACTTATAGGGGTAACCTTGACAACAATTTCAGCAATCTGTTGAATGTAATAAAAGAAATGGTTGAATGAGACTATTACCATTACTATTACCACTCCATCAGGTGTATCAAACTGGACAAGGGAGGGGGGATGGCTGTAATGGATTATGTAGACTATACCAGCAGGATAAAGACTTTGTCTTCTGATCAATATGAAGAAAGCTCCAGAAATATATTGAATATTTTGTAATTAAAAATTAATAGGGCAATCCAGGAACTGTTGTTGGAGAAATTAATTACAATAGATGAATACAATTAAATTTAAAATGCATTTCCTAGGATACCTTCCACATTTGGGATTCCCAAAATAGATAAGAACTTGGAGTATCCCCCATTTTGTCTGACTGTTGATACTATGGGGTCCAAAACCCACAGAATAGCCAGATTTACTGACACACAAAAAATACTTTAGATAAAGATGGACATATTTAGAAAGACTCCACGGATTTCCTTAGCAAGATTCATGACAATACATTCAATAACAATCTAATTTTTGTAACCACTGATATTAAAGACCTGTTCTTGGTTATTCCTCACAATACAGGTTTAAAGTTGTTGTTGTGTCTTTCGGCTTTTCCCGGTTAGGGGTTGCCACAGTGCAACTCCGGTCCGCTAATGATTGGCAGTAGATTTTTATGTGCCGAGTTGCCAGCCCTGATGCACAACCTTCAACAAAGGTACACCCATTCACGCATGTCTCCAGACAGAAGACGCTCTAGCTAAGAATCAAATGGGACAACGTCTTACTGTGAGGCGACAGTGCTACCGCAGCATCACCACCGCAGGTCTAGAGTGGTTCACACTATATTTTTGTCACAATACTTCTTTAATTGATAGCTTGGTCAAGGCTCTGTCCACCTTAATAGAAATTGTTTTGAACAGTAATTTCATTTGGTACAAAGGAACCACCTATAAGCAGGTCAAGGGTGTTGCAAACATGATTCTAGCTTACTGGGAGCATAATTATGTGTTTAATTCACCTTTTAGTGAATCATGGAGCCTTTACGGGTGATTCCTTGATGACATAGTGATTTTCTGGAAAGATAGTGAGATTGAACAGGAGAAGTTCATTGTTTACATCAATAACACAACTAACTTCCTTAGTTTTACAATGAACAAATCCCATGATTTTATTAATTACTTGGGTGTGAAGTTAGAATTGATCACATGAACAAACAGTTTACTTCAAGTTTGTATAGAAAACCCACATACTCTAATTCTTCACTTCACTTTGAAAGTTGGCACTCTTCACACCAGGAGGAAGCCCATTTTAAAGTGCAGTTGGTAAGACTGGCCAAGATGATACCCAAGCCAGAAACATTCTATAAAGAAAGGGAAAGTTTTAAGGCTATTCTATTAAGCAGAGGCGATCTCCCAGAATTTTTGGAATTTTTTTTTTGTGAAGTTAGATATAAAAGGTTGACGAATTTTTATAAATCCCTTTTAGGTAGCTATGAGGATGGCAATACTAAGAGTAATATTGGGGTGGATACCAGGTTCAACAAAGGATGTGGTTCTTACCTACAATAAAGAAGATAGAATTATCCATGATATACTAACGAACAACTGGAAAATTCTGAGAATAGGTGGTTTGGTCATGGGAAAACTTGGTGATCACTCATTAGTGGCCTTTAGAAAAGATTGTAACTAAAAAAATTATCTGGAAAGGGTAAAACCTTCCATTAATGGGAGAAGGGGAACCCATCTGAAGGCAAAGTGTCTCAGTTGTAATTATTGTTTGTCTATTATTGAGGGAGAATATGTCATAGTAAAGGGATATGGGAGAATTTTTTGCCCTAGGAAGTGTAACTGTAAAACTGAAAAAGTTGTTTATATTGCCCAGTGTTCCAAGTGCCCTTGTTTCTATATTTGTAAAACTGAGAGGGCACTGGAAGACAGAGCTTACGAGCATTTAAGGGACATTAGGAAAAATATCAGAAACAGTTTAAGGAAACACATTAATGGTAATCAGGGGCATTTACTCAAGTTTTTCATCATCAATGTTATTGACATGGGGGGCATGGAAACAAATTGGAGTACTGAGAATCTGAATGGCAAATGAGAACAAATGTCACTGCTAATTATGGATTGAATGAATGGATTTCCCTTCTATGCTTTTTGAAGTTTAAAGCCTTATATACCCAAATGTTTAAAAATATGTGACATGATTAAATGTTTTTATTTTTTGTTGCAATGTTTATATTAATTAACTTTTTAGTTTTTATTGTTATTTTCTATTAGCATACTTGTCAATGTTTGTAATATATTTTGCACAATTTAATTCAATTTTGTTTGATGTATCTTGACTGCGGTGTGATACGATGAATTTTAACAATATCTTTTGGTACAAGTACCTATTTATTGTGATATGCCATTAAGACACACAGTGTGTTGGTAACAATGTATTTTTCGCAGGCTTTTTAGTTTAAAATGGAAGCTTTGTAATGGTTTGGTACTCTGATGAAGTACCATCATTTTATAGGGATGAAAGAGCTTAGTACCTTGTATCTAACTGCTAATAAATTGCTGCTGTGCTATTATTGAATAATTCAATGGTTTTATGGATTACATCCTTTACTTTTGGAACTGTGGTGGTTTAGTGGTGCTGTTCTTCTCTTGGCTCTGCATGGAAGCATTGATTGGTCTTGTGTTCCCTCAAACTTCATCAGTACTCGTTTGTCATTCTCATGGCAGGCTCACTTCTTCTCTACATATTCTTATTCTTCTTACAAGGGGACTTCTGCAGTGCTTGGTTGCTGAGGCTCAGTAGACATAGCAAGCTGTTTGTTAAGGGCCTAAAGTAATTTCTTATCCAGCTACAACTGAAGGGCTAACTGTTTTCTTTGAATGGTTTTGTAGTGGAACCTGGGAGAGATGGTACAAGTAGACATGTCATGGTCAGGACCCGCAATAAGCACACTGTGTATAACAGTCACAGCAATTTAGCTGATCTTTACAACCACAAGTTGAAACCATTTTTAGGGCTTGCACATCAAACACCATTATGGGACATCAGTGGTTTGCAAACAAAAAATTCAGTATGCTACTTCAACCACACAGAGCAATTTAAGGCATGACAGAGCGTTCTAGTGCAGAATTTATCTGCTGGATAGTCTGGAAAATATGAAAGCCAAACCCAGCTACTGGACTATGAAAATTCAAATCCATTACAGCAATCCAAGGCAGGACTGTTTCATATCATGCTTCTGTCATAGGCAATACTGCTTCATATCATGCTTGAACACAACAGCTAGAAGGGATGCTGCTGCATACCATGCTCCAGACTCAGGCAGGACAGTCCTGCATACCATGCTCTGGTCCCAGACAGGACTGTCTCACATACCGTGCTCTGATCCCAGACAGGACTGTCCTGCATACTGTGCTCTGGTCCCAGACAGGACTGTTCCACATACCATGCTCTGGTTCCAGAAAGAACTGTCCCACATACTATGTTATGGTTCCAGACAGGACTGTCCCACATACTATGCTATGTCCCTGACAGGACTGTCCTGCATACCATGCTCTGGTCCCTATCTTGCTCCAGTCCCAGGCAGGATGGCTCCCTATCATGCTCCTGTCCAGGTAAGACTGCTTGCTATCGTGCTCTATTCCAGGCAGGATGGCTTCCTGTCACATTCTGGTCCCAGCCAAGACTGCTTCCTATAATGCTCCAGTATCAGGAAATATTGCTTCATATCGTACTCCGGTTTCAGGAAGGACTGCTTTATATCATGCCCCTGTATCTTAGCAGTAGGAGCAGTGCTTCATATTATGCTCCATTGTTAAGCTGTACTGCTTCATATCATGCCCAGTCTCAGACAATACTGCTTCATATGCAGCTCTACTCCATCAGTCTGTTCATAGCCCCATTATAGTACCAGGACCTATTTGCTATAACTTTGCATTGGCTTCCACTCTGAGTTGCTGAGTTTCATCATCAAAATCTTTATGACTGTTGATTGGTTAGCTAAAGGACAGAATTCCAGCACTGAAGATGGAATGATGATATATTTGAATTGCGTTTTACTTTACCAGTAGAAGGGTAAGAATGAATATGAAGTGCGTTAATTATATGTATTTACATAGGTAAATCTGGAGGATGTAGGCACAGAGCTCTCTAGCTGTATCTATCTATATATATTTCTCTCTCTGTTTTATATATATATATATATATATATATATATATACACACACACACATTTATATAAGACATTAATGTACTAATTCTCATGGAAGCAAAGTCAGTAATGCTTAGGTGTGCTATGTATTTACACACACACACACACACACACACACACACACACACACACACACACACACACACACACACACACACACAGTACTCTACTAAATCTAAAGGGAGCAAAGTTAGAAGCACTCAAGTGTGATTATATATAAACATGTGAGCCGCTTCCAGTGTCAAGGGTACAGGGTTTGAATGTTTTAGGGAGGTTGGTATAATGGTTAAGGTGTTAACATCACAAACAAGAGGTACAGGGTTTGATTCTCACCTTTTTAAAGAAATTGGCTAGGCTTAAAATGGCCCACAGGGGCAGCTAACCTAGTACATATCTAGTTTTTCCCTGATAAAGTAGAACCAAAATATTGTTTAAAAGTAAAGGCCTGTTCACTTATGTTTTTACGACTGTCTGCCATCCAAACAAATCTGTATATTATAGTTTTATTATGTTTTATAATGTATTTGTTTAACTATATTAGGTTTAGGCTATTCATGTAAACCTAAACTGAAGTTGAACCAAACTTTGTACTGAGTGAACATCACCTTGGCCCAATTTACAGATTGTTTTCTGTCCTGCAAACAGCTTGTGGTTAAATCTGGTGTGCTGCTGTGAAATTTTGTGTGTTTCACACAATAATTAAGAGGTCATCTTTAATTCATGACATCAAAGACATAGGAGACAATTAGAAATATGGAACTTCTGGTCTTTGGCAACTAACAGGAAGAGAATTGTGTTCTTAGGATGGGGAAGACATGTCAGACAAATACTCATCTATGACCACTGTGCATTCTACAAACTGAAGTGTAAGCTCAAGGAAAATATCCATCTTAAGAAAGGTCAGTAATGTCCAGCTAAGAGCTGAATTCTGGAAACTCTTCCAGGATTAGTGCTCTGCATTACGCTTACTGAATATCTAGAACAAGCTCTAGCACCACTATGATTGGTCCCAAAGTCAGGGTTAACATAATCATTGGCTTATGTTACTTCTGGTTTACTGGCAGACTACACTGGTAAACAGATAACTAAAGTTAAATACTACTGCAGTGTTGGCCAACAACATTGTACTTTCACACAGTCTTTGGATTTTTTAACTCTGCTTCCACTTTCTACTTAACCATTTGGTGTTTCTTCTCAGTCTGTTGAAAAGTTCAATAGAGTATTTAAAAGTAAACAAAATATTACTTCCATGGGAGGTAATACTTTTTTATCCTCCAAAGAATTCACAGAAAGAAACATTATAAGAATTGCTGAATAAGTAGGAACTAATGGCTTCAGCCCAAATGGGAAGGAAGGGTATCTGCTCTCTATTTCTATATAATCCATTTGACTTATCCTGCACAGTTACAAAGACCACTAGCTATAGCTTTTTTTTTTGCTGAAACACATGACAAGTTACAAAGATTACAGACTAGCATGAGCATCAGGTGGACTCTAATGTCAGCTCTCTGCATTAAATATAGGCTATATATAGCTAACAATCTAGCAAACAGGCAAGGTGTAGCCAGTGACCCACCCCGGTTCAGACAACTGCCAAGGCATTGGGGGACAGTGCACTGTGGTGTCTATATCCTGGTCCTGGTGGAGACCAGGGTGACAACAGCTGTAGGCTTGTTATTATTTTGTGCATGTACTAACACATACCACCATGTATGCAAAAGTGCTTCACAGAGCTTCTTAGTGCTACAGTACCACTGGAAGCTGCACTTCCAGGATAGTGCACATGAGTATTACACAATGCTTCTAACTGCTAGAGCACCACAGAGGACTGTCTTGGTACGATGAGGTACATGGGCGATAAACAATTATTTTAACTGCTACAGCATCACTTGGAGCTCTCCTGCTGGGATAATATGTGCGAGTGGTACACAATGCCTGTCCCTCTTACATCACCAAAGGTGCTACACTATGCACTTAATCCAGACAAGTGGTACAAAAAACCTCTTACCTCTATAGCACTTCTGGGACACGTGATGTACTGTTTGTTCGCTGGCACACAATGCATCTCACTGCAGCATCACCACTAATAGCTCCCCCTGCCAGAAGGATGCACACTCAGGGCTTTCATTTTTAAACAAGCAAAATGCAAATAACTTAAAGAAATAGAATACTGTTATTTCCTGACTGTACATTTTTCTTAATAAGCAAAAAAAAAAAAAAAAAAAGCAAAAGCCTCACTTCAACTTTTGCATACAGAAACCTGAATTAGCTTAAAAAAACATGCTTAGCAGGAAACTGCAAGTACACAAGTTGTCCCGTATATATTTTTGTTTTTAATTGCAAAGAAAGGATTAATGTTCTGCATTCCTCCTATATACAACACAGTTCTATAACATAATTAGTAAAATTATATGAAAAAGAAAACTTATTTAATAAAATGAGATATACAGAGAGTGAAATCTTGTTGGATAAATACAATATAGATCTCAAGTGCAAGATGCAGTTAACATTATACATAACAGGTGAGATATGAATGTGGAAATCTCAGCAATGTCTCCCCACCCACACTTCTGATTGTATATGATGGTTAGGACTTGCACTTGACCCCTAATTTGTATGTCCTATGGGAGTTTACATACTTGTATGAATCTAGTGAAGGAGATACGAGTTTATAAATTTCAACAGTGTCTTCTTAGTCATAAAATACCTCACCCAATTAATAGCTGCTGAACACCCACTGACCCATTTAACAGGATACTAATGACTTTTGGGTCTTTTCCATTCTTCATCTAGAAGATGACAATTATCATGATGCAGATAAATCTACTCATTGCATGTGTTTCAAATGCTAGTTTTCATGATGTAGATACATATATTCATTACAACAGTCTCAAACAAAATACAAAGTTGAATGTTACCATGGATCCAGGTCGAAGTGCCAGTGCTGCATACCATGACTCATGTCGTGCTCTCCAAAGCTTGTTCCGAGTTTCAGGATCCATGGCCCACGTGTACTCTGAGCCACCATTTCCCTTTGTTATTTCCTCTACAAATGACAGCAGAAAAGACGAGTATTACGACAGAATTCTGACTATTCAGACTTTCTTACCAGGAGATACCTAGTTTGCTCTGTCCCACCAAATTTTCCATGTGACTTAATTTAGACAAACATACACAAAATTGAGGTGTACTGGAAATATATAGCCAACATTAGTTGGCCATGACATAAGATGTCTCTCTGAACCACTGCGCCATCCCCAAAACAGCATTAACTTTGCAACACTGTCTCTTATGATACACAGAACTCTCGTAAAACGAAAACAAGACAACTGCCCAAAGAAACCAAACGGCTGTAATCCAGAAAACACACTGCTTGAACAAGGAGGATGCTCCAAAAAAACGTTTAATTCACAATGCAAATACGATGCTAGCAGGAATACACAGAATCCAACATACGGTTAAGCGCTTTCATCTGCTTGTGAGGCAGATTTCATCAGAACCATGATAGTAATACAGGTGTACACATTTATAACAAATTTGGCGCCAAAAAATCAATTGACAGCTGACTACACAATACAATATTGTATTCTGAATAAAATTCAGAGTTCTGAACAAATATATATATATATATATATATATATATATATATATATATATATATATACAGAATATGTAAATAATTATGTACATGTAAATAAAATATGCACTAAAATGTGCAAAAATATGTTTTAATTTAAAAAATGTATTTTATATATTTATTCTAAAAATATATATAAGGTGTGTGTATATATTCCAAAAAATCAGTGAAGCCAACTAGTATTGTGAACAAGTACTGCCATCTACAGATAAAATGTATGAACACATACAGAGATACTAAGTTTTGTAATGTGTTTAGATATGTAATGTGTTTAGATAAATAAACAGTGTTACATGCTAATAAATACTTGATAAATAATGGTTGAATGGAAAATTTAAATACTTTAAAAACAGATGATTAATTAATAAAATACTTAAACAAATAAATACATGCTATAAAAATACATGCTATAAAAATACATGAATCAAGTATCCAAGATGAGAAAAGGTTTTATACTAATATAATCATTCAGTCCAGGTCGGGTAGTAGCGTCACATAATAGCTGCCATTTACTTTCTAAAAGTGCCAAATAACTTTTCCAATTACCCCCTAATACAGTTTGATCAATATGATCAATTATACTAAACAGAAATGAATGATCAGGACCTTTATCTAAGATGTGTTTACTCAAAGCATTATTGGGATCCTGCTTCCTAATTCTATATGAGTGTTCATAAATTCTTGTTTTAAATTTCCTCTCTGTCTTACCAATATAATAAGCGTCACACAAAATACAAGTGGCAACATAAACTATTCTAGGTGTATTGCAATTCCCTGCTGTACTATGTAAACAATTCCTAGTAATATTATTTAACTTGATAACCTCAGCTTCATTTATGTATTTACATTGTTTACATGTACCACACTTTTTGGTGTGCTTAAATCTATTAACATCTCTTTTACTATCTTTGTTCCTTTCCAACATATTTTTAATATTATAAGAAGTCTTAAAAACAAATGTAGGTAAAGGACCTACTAGATCACTAACCTCTTCAGATGTCGTTAAGAGGTTCCAGTGTTTAAGCAGTATGTCCTTAATAAAATCAATATAAGGACTGTACATAAGGACACAAATACACCTATTTGATTCGACTTTTTTTGTTGTTGGTATAAATGGTCTTCCTAATAGAGGTGGATATTTATGACCCCATTCTTTCTTTACATAAACTACTATCGGGGAAATCAAGTCTTCCGGATAACCTCTATTAATGAACATATTGTATATGGTGTTCAGTTCACTTTCCATAATCTCTTTATTGGAAGACATGCGAGCTGCACGTATGCATTGGCCTTTAAAAACATTTTTAAAAATGTGTGGTGGATGACATCTACCATAAAATAAATAGTCATTTGAAAAAGTTTATTTTCTATAAATCCTGGACTCAAATTCTTTGTCATTAATGTTGACATAAGTATCTAAATAAGAAATACCATGAGACTCAACCTTATACGTGAATTTCAAAAAACTAGTTGTATTATTCAAATATTCTATGAAACTGTGAATCATATCAACTGGTCCATTCCAAAGAATGAATAAATCATCCAAATACCTAGTGTAGTATACCATATACTTGTAATACTCACTAGGAAAAATGAACAAAGATTCCCATTCTAACATTACAAGGTTTGCGAACACCGGGGCGCAAGAAGCACCCATCGCTACCCCTCTGCTCTGTCTGAACAATTCACCCTGGAACTGAAGATAATTATGGTCTAAGACCAGACCCATCATATCTACTATCAGGTTAATTTTCTCAAAGCTCAAACCTGAATACCTCTTTAAACTGTTGAAAAAGTAATCTAAACCCGTCTCCCTGGGTATACTGGAAAAGAGGTCGACAGCGTCAATGGTAAGAAAGGTCAACCCCTTTTGCCATATTAAGGGAGTCAATTTTCCCAAAAAGTTCCAAGAGTCCTTGGTGAGGTGATCAACATCATACACATGCTTAGTCCAAGTGTCAATGGTTACCCCCAGATTATAGGTTTTGGACTTTGAACTTGATATTATTGGCCTAAATGGTGGTTTCTCAAGGTTCTTGTGTATTTTAGGAATCCCTATAATAGAAGCCATCTTTGGGAATTCTACTCTAATAAATTCATAAATCTCATTGGTTATCCGATTGTCAAGTAAATATTCTTCAATGGCTAAATCTATTCGTTTATAGCCTATGTTTACCTGGTTCAGGGACACTTCCTCATAATTTCCTGATTGATGAAGTATATTCAGAATTTCCTGGTTATAATTGATAGTGTTAAACAACACTATCCCTCCACCTTTGTCAGGCTTCATGATCCTAAGATCACGGTTGTCAATGAATTTGTTCAAACATTCTCTCTCCTTGGAAGTTAAGTTGTCTTTGAAACAATTAATGTATTCTTTCTTATTTTTAACAAGATGGTTAAACCAATACATATCTTTGACAACTATTTTTTCATATTGGGCAACAGTGGGGTGATAACTAGGAATAAATGAACTTTTTTTCCTCAATTTATCATGATAGTCATGTTTATCCTGTACCTTATTGTTGTTGTCTTTGTCATTGAACTGGATAGCCAAATTAAGTCTACGACAAAAAAGTTTTGTCTCCTTGATGGTATCTATAATCTTAAAACGGGCTGTAGGGATAAACTTCATACCTTTGCAGAATAAAGCACAAAAATCATCAGAAATTAATACATCCGTATAGTTGTAAACATTGAGACCTTTATAAGTGTGTGTAACTGGGGAGGTAAACTCTTTCTCAACAACAGTACGAGGAGAGTGGCTTCCAATAACTGACATGGACAACTGCACCTGATTAAATTCTAAGTCATTGGGTATAATATCCACAGTGTCTAATATCTCCTCTTGTAAAATTTGGGGGCTGGATGAAATCATCCCCCTTGAAAATTTTCATCTTCATCATGTGTCCAGGTGTCAGTCCAACCCTTATTTGTACTGTCTATTGCTAAAGTTGGACAGGTAAAATTCTTCTTTTTCTGTGGCCATACATATGCTCTCTGCTGTTTATAAGAAACCAAATCTCTGTCAATTTTACTATTCTTTCTATTAAATATAGTTGATGCCCTATGTTCTGCAGTACTAAATTGCTTGTGATATAAATCATACCACTTATCAAAATGCTCGTCCTGTAATATTTCTTCATTTAATATATCTATATCATTTGTAATATGCACCATTTTCTCATCATTATATTTGATCAGTTTTTCCATAAAAGAAACACCAAATTGATCAAACATATTATTAAAATCATGTATAATACTTTCAGTATACTCCAACCCTAAGGGTAACTTAAAAAAACGGAACCCTTTAGGTACGATACATAAATTGATACATTGCTGAAGGTACGCATTGTCTATCTTAATGCTTTTAGCTTGTAATATTTTCTTCCCTAAAGCATAAATCTTTTGCTTAATGCAACTTTCATCAGAATTAAAATGAGTTCTATTAAATACATTGTTAGCTTCACTGTGCTTAAAAACTACATCACCATTTATAAAATTATCAATTTCAACATGTTTAAAACGCTTATAGCCAGATGCTAAACAACTTTTTTTGCTTTGTATATTTTGTAATTCCTTAGGACTGGATATTGCTTTTTTATTTTTATTCACAGTACCTTTCCGTAAGTCCTGGCGCTTTGCCACAGTAGAATAAGTTTTAACAACTTCCTTATATTTAGGTCTAGCCCCCAGTCGTTGCGTTTCATCATCCAGGTGAAACAAACTCAAATCAAAAGTACAGTCCGCTTCTAGTGAAATGTTTAAATGGTTGTCCTGTGTAGCGGTGTCTTTGATATTATACCGCGAAGGCTGGCGTTCTAAAACCCCTTCAGTAACATTTCCCTGTGCATTAAGGGGTTGTGCGTTAGGAATGTCAGCTGAACTGTTGTTAAAGATATCCGTTCCTTCATGGATGGAAGTATTGCCATTGACTACTACAGAATTGTCTGGTCTATTAAAAACCGATGGTAGAGGCTCATTTCTAGCGTTAGTGAGTGTCGTAAGTTTACTGACCAAATCCAACAGTTTACTGACGTCAGCTTGAAGTGACGTGACTTCAGCCCTTAAACAAACAAGCTCCTCTTTGTCCAATGAAGCAGGTGGAGACCCGGAAACATCAGCCATCTGGTAAGTAACCAAGAACTCTCATAAAACGAAAACAAGACAACTGCCCAAAGAAACCAAACGGCTGTAATCCAGAAAACACACTGCTCGAACAAGGAGGATGCTCCAAAAAAACGTTTAATTCACAATGCAAATATGATGCTAGCAGGAATACACAGAATCCAACATACGGTTAAGCGCTTTCATCTGCATGTGAGGCAGATTTCATCAGAACCATGATAGTAATACAGGTGTACACATTTATAACAAATTTGGCACCAAAAAATCAATTGACAGCTGACTACACAATACAATATTGTATTCTGAATAAATGGACTGAATGATTATGTTAGTATAAAACCTTTTCTCATCTTGGATACTTGATTCATGTATTTTTATAGCATGTATTTATTTGTCTAAGTATTTTATTAATTAATCATCTGTTTTTAAAGTATTTAAATTTTCCATTCAACCATTATTTATCAAGTATTTATTAGCATGTAACACTGTTTATTTATCTAAACACATTACATATCTAAACACATTACGAAACTTAGTATCTCTGTATGTGTTCATACATTTTATCTGTAGATGGCAGTACTTGTTCACAATACTAGTTGGCTTCACTGATTTTTTGGAATATATACACACACCTTATATATATTTTTAGAATACATATATAAAATACATTTTTTAAATTAAAACATATTTTTGCACATTTTAGTGCATATTTTATTTACATGTACATAATTATTTACATATTCTGTACATATATATATTTGTTCAGAACTCTTTGAATTTTATTCAGAATACAATATTGTATTGTGTAGTCAGCTGTCAATTGATTTTTTGGCGCCAAATTTGTTATAAATGTGTACACCTGTATTACTATCATGGTTCTGATGAAATCTGCCTCACAAGCAGATGAAAGTGCTTAACCGTATGTTGGATTCTGTGTATTCCTGCTAGCATCGTATTTGCATTGTGAATTAAACGTTTTTTTGGAGATTTGGTTTCTTTGGGCAGTTGTCTTATGATACACACACCAGTTCTTGGAATTTGCAGCTATACTACAGACAACCAGTCTTTGGTCTGCATGCATCCCCCACCCCCATATAACAGTACAGCAGCCTTTAAAATGCAATATGCATACTATGAGGTATTGAAATGCATTATGTATAGTACTGTTAGCCCTGTGGTGCAAAAGCACATCACATACTGTACAGCTGGCCTTGTGGTGCAAGAACACATCACATACAGTACTGCTGGCCCTGTAGTGCAGGAGCGCATCACATACAGTACTGCTGGCTCTGTTGTACTGGAATGCATCACATACAGTACTGTTGGCCCTGTTGTTCAGGAACACATCACATACAGTACTGCTGGCCCTCTGTTGGGGGAACACATCACATACAGTACTGCTGGCTCTCTTGTGTAGGAATGCATCACATACAGTACTGCTGGCCCTGTTGTGCAGGAACGCATCACATACAGTACTGCTGGCCCTGTGGTGGAGGAACACATTACGTACAGTACTGCTGGTCACATACAGTACAGCTGGCCCTGTGGTGGAGGAACACATTACATACAATACTGCTGGCCCTGTGGTGCAGGAATGCAGCACATACAGTACTACTGGCCCTGTGGTGCAGGAATGCATTATGTGCAGTACTTTCAGCCCTATGGTGCAGAACACATCACATACAGTACTACTGGCCCTGTGGTTCAGGAACAAGTCACGTACAGTACTGCTGGCTCTGGGGCTCAGCAACATGTCACGCACAGTACTGCTGGCCTTGTGGTTCAGCAACACGTCACGTACAGTACTGCTGGCCCTGTGATATATGGAAAAACTTTGTATCATACTGCTGGCTCTGTGGTACATCTAGTATCATGACCATACCCCACATAAGAAGTAAAGGCACACATCTAATATCATACTTATGGTCCCTGTGGTATATGGGGAGCATCCTGTTACAAGGATACCTCGCGCATCCTACTGCTGGCTTTGTGGTACAGAGAGACATTTTATATTACACTGTTGACCATGCAGTTCTACAGACACCTCAAATATTAAACTGACTGCCCTGTGGTACAATCACACAACTTGTATCATACTGCTGGAGCTGTGTTAGAAGGACATATGATAAGTCAGCAAGTAAAAAAGAGTAGTATTGCTGAACCTGAATTCATCCTCAAGTCTTGGTGAGTACCTTCATTAGGTGGACCCTGTTTTTTTTTTACAAAATCTAACCAAGATGACACTGATATATTTATTTTGTTTGTTTACCAGGTAATGTCCAACTGGGCATGAGGCCCATTTTCAGCAGAGGCCTGGGGAGAAAAGCTTCATACATACAAATAGACACTATTAAACAATCAAACTGAACACTTACTAATCAACAATGTACAAAGCAAGTCAGTAAAGAAATTAGTTATATAACAATAATTAGCAACTAATTAACAAAAAAAATAACAAATTTAACAAAAAATGGCACAGTTAGTGATAAAAACTGTTTGCATGAGTTAACAGTGAGAACAGTGTGATACAGTAATTGCAAGACAGACATGCAGTCTACATAACAGTTAAAGACAAGGCAGTATACGTGAATACATTGCTAACTAAAGCTGTGTGTAGAATAAAGATAGCCTTCAGCAGTTAATAGTTTTAGCTGTGAGAATGAGCTACTTTAGGGTAATGTATGGCAGGAGCAGAGCCAGTGCTTTGCTAGATGTTCCTTAAGGAGGTTTTTTAAACTCATGAATGCTGGGGTTTTTAGCCATAGGTTGAGGAAGAGTGTTCCACAGTTTGGCAATTTTATGGGAAAAAAGGGCGGTGCCCTGTGTATTGTGGGCTTGGGTAATCTTTAACAATAGTTTATTTGAGGATCTTAGAGCTCTAAGACTGCTGTTGGATTGGACTAGATTGGTGCTGGGCAGTTGTTAGGTTTGTGAAATATATTGTGGGCTATCTATGGACAGTTAGTTAAATGTTAGAAGGTTTGGTAGTTCTAACCATTTAAGTTGGAAGAGTACAGAGCAGTGGTGGGTTCTGTAAGGGTGGCCTGTGGCAAACTTGGCGATTTTGTTGTAGCATGATTCCAGATTATTTAGGTCAGATTTACGAATGTTTGTAAATGCTAGGGAGCCATAAAAGAGTGTGGAGAGTGATGTGTGTGGGCAGTGGCTAGTCTGGTGTTGTCTGTAAGGTAAGGTTTAATTCTGTAAAGGGTGCCAAGTTTGGAGTGGACTTTTCTGATGTTGAGGGAGATGTGGGTGTCAAACCTTAGGTTATCATCGACTGCGTCACCTAGAAGTTTGGCTTGGCTGGTGGGATCTATTTTGGTTCCATTTGTGGAAAGGTTAGAAAGTGGAGTCATGTTTTGGGTTTACTGTAACTGAAGACAATGAACTTGGTTTTGCTGAGGTTAAGTATGAGTTGATGGCTGGTGAGGTAGTTTTCTATGTCCTGGAAAGATTTCTGCATTTTTGTTTGTAGGTCCTGGGGGGTGGGGGCTGTGCAGATTAATGTAGAATCATCGGTGTACTGGACTATGGAGGCTAGTTGGGTTGAAGAGCTGAGGATGTTAGCAAAAATTGCAAAGAGTAGGGGGCCAAGTATGGATCCTTGAGGTACACCAACAGTGATGGGTAGAAGGGGGGACACAGGGTAATCTCCCATTTGGTGGCTTGCTGACAGACAGATAACTATGGAACCAGGGCAGGGCTGTTGTGTTGAGGCCATGGGATGATAGTTTATTTAGTAGGATTTCATGGGAGATGGTGTCAAAGGCTTTTGACATGTCAAGGAATATGGAGGAGACCATTTGGCCTCTGTTTATAAGATCTTGAATGGTAAATTCAAAAACAATGTAAAACTTTTAGTTATGTACTTACCATAACTTTAGATGTTTGGGATCCATCTTGCCTACATTCTGTACTGATGGGCTCGGAGCCGATCCCTCGGCTCCGACTCGGCACGCTTATGCTATAGAGCGAGGCCTCTTATTGGCTGAGCTATCTTTATCCCAGGATGCACCACCACTAATCCCCCAGATCTTGTTTGTCCGCATTCATGCACACATGCACAACTTGTTTATATAACATTGTTAGATGTTTCAAGATGAAACAGGATTCGGACCTTCTGATATCCTCTGATCTCCAAGGAAGGGGGAAGGAGGGTGGGTTATTAGGAATGTAGGCGAGATGGATCCCAAACATCTAAAGTTATGGTAAGTACATAACTAAAAGATGTTATGTGATCCTATCTCGCCTACATTCTGTACTGATGGGACAGCGTCCCTAGCACCTAAATCCTGGGTGGCTCAATGGAAAACACTCCTGAGCACTGTGGAATCAAATGAAGCTCGTCCTCTAGATGCCACATCCAATTTGTAGTGGGAAATGAAAGTGTGCGGGGAAGACCATGTAGCCGCAGCACAAATGTCACTAATGGCAAGCTTAGAATGAAATGCTATCGAAGTAGCCATAGCCCTTGTAGAATGAGCTTTGACAGAGGTGGTAAGCTCTTTGTTAGAATAGGAATAAGCTTGAGTAATACAGTCCCTGATCCATTTGGCAATAGTGACCTTTGTAACAGCTTTGCCCAATTTATTGTCTGCAAAGGATACAAACAACTGATCTGTTTTCCTTGTTTGTTTGGTCCTGTGTAAATAAAAACGCAACTGCCTGTGGACATCTAATGTGTGGAATATGAATTCCGCTTTGTTAGAATATTTTGGAAAAAAGACTGGAAGTTCTAACGATTGTTGTAGGCAGAAACTGGAACAAACTTTAGGGACAAAGGTAGGATTTGGCCTGAGGGATACTCTGTCTTTATGAAAAACCAAGTACGGGGGTTTTACAGACAAAGCTTGAAGCTCTGAAACTCTTCTGGCAGAAGTAATTGCCACCAGAAAAGCAGTCTTCCATGAAAGAAATTTTAGATCACATGTAGCTGCCGGTTCGAAGGGGGAGGAAGTTAAGGCGCGTAACACCACATCGAGATCCCATGGAGGAGCAGGATGAGAAATCGGAGGTCTTAAAAGCGCAGCACCTTTCAAGAAGGTCTTGCACAATATGTTGCTCATTAAAGGTGGGTTTATAGATTCATGAAAATTGGAAATAGCTGCCAAATGAACCTTGATGGTAGAGACTGAAGAACCTTGGTTGAAAAGAGAAGTCAAAAATTTTAGTACTTCTGCGACGGGAATAGCGATGGGATCCAGGCCCCGGAGTTGAGCCCAAATAGCAAATCTTTTCCATTTGCTAGAATACAGTTTCTTTGTAGCGGACTTATGGGCCGAAGATAATATGTGTACAACCTCTGGATCCAATGTATGACTCCTGACTATAGTCGGAAGAGGAGGAGCCAAGCCGTCAATCTTAAGGTGTGCAGGGACTGGTGGAATAGTCCCGACTGATGAACCAAAAGGTCTGGGATCTGATCCAGGAACCATGGACCTTCCAGAGCATATTTCAAGATAGGGAACCATACTTGACGAGGCCAGTAAGGAGCAACTAAGATCATTTTGCTCCCCAAGAGAGATGCCTTTTGGATCACCCTGGGAAGGAGAGGAACTGGGGGGAAGGCATAAAGCAAGCCGGTGGGCCAAGGAAGGGCTAGTGCATCCATGGGGCTCTTACCCGGAGCCGGGGTTAGGGAGAAGAATTTTTTGCACTTCGCATTTAGTGGAGTCGCAAAGAGGTCGCAACACGGAACTCCCCATCTGCTGAAAATCTGACTCGCAACTGTCATGTTCAGAGACCATTCATGAGGAGAGAGGATGGTTCTGCTCAGTCTGTCGGCTATCACATTGGACTTGCCCGGGATATGAGTAGCCACTAGAAAGCGTTTGGTCGAGACTGCCCATTCCCAGACTCTCATGGCCTCTCTGCAAAGAGGATAGGATCTGGTCCCTCCCTGTTTGTTCAGGTACCAGACAACTGACATGTTGTCTGAGTGAACGGCAATTACACCCTGAGGGAGGTAATCGTGAAGAGCTTGGAGGGACAGAAGCACCGCCCTCATTTCTAGGATGTTGATATGAAGTAGGGTCTCTTCTGGGTGCCATTTGCCCAGGGAATGCCCCCCCCACCCCATCTGGGAGGCGTCCGTGGTCAAAGTGGCCACAGGAGGAGGTAGAACAAAGGGTCGTCCCTGATCCAAATTGGAGGGCACTAGCCACCAGTGAAGGTCCCGTTTGCATGTTTCCATGATCCATATGAGGTGACTGAGAGGGAGTTCCTGAAAGGACCACTGAGCTGAAAGGAGCCACTGGAGAATTCTCATGTGCAACCTTGCCAAGGGGACTAGAAGAACCATGGCGGACATGGATCCTAATAGCTGCAGGACCATTCTGGCTGGGGCTTTGGACCTGGGAAGTAAGGCTCGAACTTGAGTCTGTATGGTTTTTATTCTGCCTGTAGGTAGATAGACCCGCATTTGGTTTGAGTCTATCTCTACCCCTATGAATCTTATTCGTTGAGATGGCAGCAACACAGACTTTGGCCAATTGAAGGTAATTCCAAGGGAATTGCCCAGTGATATCGTGGCTTGTAGGCTCCGCAGTAGTAGATGCTTGGAGGCGGCAGTTAGGAGCCAGTCGTCTAGATACGGAAACACCTGGAATCCTAGACTTCTCAGGTGAGCAGTCACGACTGCCAAGCACTTGGTGAACACCCTGGGGGCTGTGGTGAGACCAAAGGGCAGCGTGAACTGAAAATGACTGCCTCCTAGGCTGAAGCGCAGATGTCTCCTGGACGCTTGATGTACCATGATATGGTAATAAGCGTCCTTGAGATCTATGGAGCACATCCAAACACCTTTCTCCAGCAATGGGAGAATGGTTTGTAGGGTGACCATTCGGAACTTGGACTTTCTGACTGAATGGTTTAGAATGCTGAGGTCCAAAATGGGCCTCAAGTCCCCAGTCTTTTTTGGCACCAAAAAGAATCTTGAGTAAGTCCCTAATCCGATCTGGTCTGCGGGGACCGGTTGGATGACTCCTTTTTGCAGCAGCTTTGAAACTTCTGAGGCTGCAGTATCCCGTTGACTGGGTGGCGGGTCCGGGATTTTCTTGGACTGAGGTGGGGAGTGAGAGAAGGGGATGGTGTAACCTCCGGCGATAATTCGAAGCACCCATCGGTCCTGAGTGATACCTTCCCAGGCTTTCAGGTGCTTCGAAAAACGACCCCCGACTGATTCCGGAGCTGCACAGTCGGGCAATCCCTCAGGGACTGTGAAAAGCTGAAGAGCCACGAAAGGACTCGCGGTCTCCAGTGTTGCGAGAGCCTCTGCCGCCTCTGGGACGGCGTCTTCCTGAAGAATTTCCCCCTCCCCTGCCTCTGGAAGGGGGATCATCCTGCTGAGAGGGGTAAGGCTTCTGAGATCTACAGAACCACATTTTCCCTCCTCTTTTAGCCTTGGGATAAGGCCGAAAGGGAGTGGAAAATCGTGCCCCTACGGCAGTCAGAGTCTTACCCTCCTGTTCGCAGCGGGTCAGTGTGTCCTTTACCTTGGGTCCAAACAGGGAGGACCCATCGAAGGGGGCGTCGGCAAATGAAGACTTAAAGGCCTCCGCAAAATGACACAGGCGGAGCCAGGCTTGTCTCCGTAGAGCAATGCCTGTACCCGCCGCTCTACTCGCCCCTTCGGCCGCATAAGAAATGAGCCTCATGGACGAGTTTGAAATGGACGACAATGTAGCCAGCTGAGAGCCAACCGTCTGGGCGAGCTCCTCAGGCAGGTTACCCAAGAGGGTATCGGAAAGTTCTTTAATCAGATCCCTCTGAAATCTAGTGAAGTGTGTAAGGTAGTTCAAGGACCTTAATGTAAAGGCCGCTGAACTTAGGGTGCGCTTTCCGTACCGATCCATGCTCCTAGACTCCTTATTAGGAGGATGGACGGACGTCGAAGCCTCTGCTACATCTTGCTGGGTAGCAGATGCCACCACCAAAGCATCTACAGCAACACCTTTGGTTAAGAACTCTTTTTCAGGGGGTGCCGAGAGGAACTTATTCGGACGAGCAGGCACCGGTTCCACAGAGTCTGGGTGTTCCCACGCCCTTCGACAGATCAAATCTAAGAGCTCGTCGAAGGGCGGAGACACCCAGGAGGCGGAGGGCTGAGCCCCGAAGGCCTTAAGGAACACCGACTCATCAGCAGAAGGGGGTTTGGACTGCCAGCCGCCTTGTTGTTTAAGGGATTCCAGGATGTCTGCAAAGGAGACATCATCCGAGGACGACTTAGGGGACCCCTCTGCATCATCGAGATCAGTGTCTGATGTAAGAGACTCATCAGGGGAGTCAACGTGCTTCCTCTTGCACGATCTTTTCCTAGGGGGTTCTTCCGAAGAAGCTTCAGAAGGACCTCCAGGAGGGGGGGAAACCCCAGTGGGGGTAACCTCAGGCCCCGGGGCTCCGCTGTCTAAGGACAGGGGGACTGCAAAAGACCCGGTCTCGGTATGCAGGGAAGGAGCTGGGGAGACCGTGGAGGTAGCCAAAGATGATTTGGCTAACGCACTCCTCATAGCCCTGAAGACGGGACCACCAGAATCCTGGGTGGGTCCCACCTCCGTGGCCATGGCAGTAGACGGCACTCCCGCCGCCAACGTACCAAGAGGGAGACTTGGGACCGAAAACAACAATCCAGAAGCATCCCCCCCGGGGCCGACGGAAGAAGTCCGCATAACGAACTCCGACCCAAGAGCCGGAGTTGGAGTAAGGGTCGGGCCCGACCATAAAACCTCCACCGGTTCCACCAGCACCTGCTCCAACGGTGCCGAGGCTGTTGGAGGAGGAACCATAGTAGGGAGGTGGACCATCGGCTCCGAAGCCGAATGGGCTGGAGCCGAAACTAGCTTTTGGAACACCGGAGACTGGAAGAGTCTTAGGAGCACCCTGTCGATGTCCGAATCAGACATCTTGGATGATCTGGACGATACCGATCGGGTCCGAACCGATTTCTCCATCAGCTCCAAGGGACTAGGGGACCGGCTCCGAATGGATTCTATAATTATCGGCTCCGAGGGAGATCTCAAGGTAATTTCCCCTCGGTGCCGACAAGGACTTCGGCTACGAAGGGGAAGAGTCTGAGCCGGCAACCCTCATCGGCTCCAATATCAGTGGAAAACGAAAAACACCACACGCCTGCGAGGATAGCCCCAATAAGATCCAACACTCTTTATTCGTTCCAAGTAGCACGATCACATTAACGCTGACAAGATACAGTGAACGTTTTCGTCAAAAACTTCTTCAGAAAAGTGCAAACAAACATACAGAAACTCCCAACATATATATACACACCCATTCCAATTGAATAATTGTCTAATTGAAACTTGCCTTGCAAAACGTAATTGTCTTCATTTTATACTAAAGTGTTGTGAAAATAAAAAACTGATGTTGTTGCTGAATCAATGAAATGACTAGTGTCAAACTGTTGTAAGGCATATTAAAATCATAATGAGGTATGTAATATATAATATAATAAAAGGCAACACTTCTGTGTAAACTTTACAAGCATCTAAAGTATTAAATATATGAGTGAAACTGAAGTTCCTTGGTGAATGTTATACTGCTAGCACCATCTAGTGGCAACAAATGTAAAATAACCAGTGTGAGAGCTCTAAATAGCCTAGGTACAGAACTCCATTCTAATTGATAGTAAAAGATGAATAGTATCACAGTAAAACAAATTTATTGTTAACAGTAAGGTAATGATATAAATTCTGTGACCATGACCTTATAAATATAAATGTAAAGTTGTATTTACAACATCAAATAAATTTTGTATAAAAGTTTTTTAAAAATTTTTTTTTTTTTTTTAAAAGTAGTTGAAAACTTCAGAATTAAATATAAAAATGTATGTAATATATAAAAAGGAGGGACTTGGTGAGAGTTATTTGGTTGATATCTGGTTACAACTTTGCAGATCTCAATTTCAATACTGGCGCAAGGGAGATCATATCATTGAGACCAGGTAATCTATTAGCTTCCAGTGGAGCACCCTGTCGATGTCCGAATCAGACATCTTGGATGATCTGGACGATACCGATCGGGTCCGAACCGATTTCTCCATCGGCTCCAAGGGACTAGGGGAACGGCTCCGAATGGATTCTATAATTATCGGCTCCGAGGGAGATCTCAAGGTAATTTCCCTCGGTGCCGACAAGGACTTCGGCTCCAAAGGGGAAGAGTCTGAGCCGGCAACCCTCATCGGCTCCAATATCAGTGGAGCCGATGAAGGTGACCCGCCTCTCGATGCTCCAGTCCTCGGCTCCGAAACCAGAGGGGTCGAGACTGGAGGCATCGAGGCAGACCATTCCGCCCTTGGCTCCGAAGTCCATGGAGCCGATGGAGAAGTCTGCCTAGATTTTTTGGCAGTCGGTTCCGACTGACTGGTCGGAGCCGGCGCTTTCTTCTTTTTTGAAGGAGAAGGAGAGGAAGATAAAGCCTCCTCGAAGGATGGCTTAATTAACCCCTTAAGAATTAATTTGTTTTTCCTCTCCTGGAGGACCCTTGATGAGAAGGCGTGACACACGCTACATGATTCTTGTAGGTGCTTGGCGCCTAAGCAATAGATGCACGAGGAGTGGTCGTCCGTTATGGACATCTTATAACCACACCTCGTGCACTTTTTAAACCCGGAGGGTCTATGCTCTTTGGACATAACTAATTTCGAAAACAGTACACCCGTCTAAAGAGAAATACAACAAAACTGAATAGTTTAAGAACAACAACAATAGAATAAAGTTTTGTTTTTTTTTTTTTTTTTTTACACAATACAGTTGAACAAACCACACAGAAAGAGAGAGTCAAGACCCTCTAACTTAAACGGGTACTTGACCCACAAAAGAAACACTAATAGCAAAGCAACAGGGGAAGGCCCCTCTAACTAAAACGGGAAACCTTCCCTGACGAAAAAAACACGAATTTCTCAACAAAACTGTTCAATACACACTCGTATGACAACAATAGCTGTTAAAACAGCTTTTGGGTTCAAAGCAAGCAAATTTCTGACAGGAAAAAGCCTAAATAAATAGTACTTAGCCCAGCCAAGTTGAGACCACGTCTAAGCTTGTAAGCGGCAAACGAGATCTGGGGGATTAGTGGTGGTGCATCCTGGGATAAAGATAGCTCAGCCAATAAGAGGCCTTGCTCTATAGCATAAGCGTGCTGAGTCGGAGCCGAGGGATCGGCTCCGAGCCCATCAGTACAGAATGTAGGCGAGATAGGATCACATAACATCAGCATACTAGTTAACTCAGAAAAATAAAAACACCACTCAGGGTGAAACAACCCAATTTTAATTCAAAAACAAGGTTTAAGTGCTTTCGTTTATTAAACACTGAACTTCATCAGAAATAAACTGTCCCCTTAAAACAGTCATAAATATAACCTCTGGTTTAGAACTGGCACAAAAAGACTAACACACTTCTTAAAGAGACACATCAAAAAACACATAAATAAAAATATATTAACTGCCAACCTACACGGACTTACTAACATTGAACAATCAAATCAAACAATGAATGTACATATAAAATATATGAAACGTATGAAAAATAATGACAATAAATATCCACAAGTTAACCAATACATAATGCTTTCCCTTTTAAAATAGGTTTAATAATATTATGTCATTAATACCAGGAGGACTCGTGGAGTTGAGTAGAACCTACCAAAAAAATTCACGACTCTCCAACAAATTTTCCCAATCACCACACGTGGGTTTAAATTGCACTTGTTCCAAAATGGAAAAAGAACATTTTTTAAAATCCTGACAACACTATGCTTATATAAGGCGCAAGTATAACCTGCCTTATGTATGGCATAGATATGCTGATATATACGTGTCCTATTAGGACCCACAGTCTTGCCAACATAGAAGGAAGGACAGGAGGCACATAAAGCTATGTATACCACCCCCTTCTTGTTGCAGTTAAAATGACCCTTCACTTATATAGGGTTAGAAAATCCATGTATGGGAATACTAGAACCCTCTAATACAAACCTGCATTGTTTGCAGGATCCACATCTCCTCATCCCCCATTGTTTGCAAAACTTATCAGGACCTCCCCTTTGCCACTCAAAGATACTCTTTAGGTTTCTTGTATTCTTAAAGACAAACCTAGGACAAGAACCTAATTTATCAGTAAGACCCACACATGAAAAGACAGTGGACGAATGCCTATTGATATCATTACATAATGAATCAATCTCTCGAGTGTAGGGTAAAATAAAGGCCCTAGTAAGATCATTAGTACGTAATGTGTTACGGGGGATTGTGTTGCATGGTTGTCAGTCAACACCAAGGAGTTGTCGTTTCTCAAAATAGGTTGATACCTAGTATGTCTGTGGTCCTCAAAATAGTGGAGTGCTACATCAACCATGTCAACAGGGTAGCCCCTGTCCAAAAACATAGTCTTCATTTTTTGTACCTCAACAAGAAGAGTCGAGTCATCAGAAACAAGATGGCTCAATCTAATAAATTGCTCTATGACAAGGTTACGCTTCTGCCAAAGAAGGTTTTGACTGTCATAGTGCAGAAAGGCACTGGAATAAGTGGCCTTCCTAAAAACGTTAGACTTGAACTGCTAAAGAGTATAATCCTTGTACAATAAAATGTCAAGGAAGCTAGTCTCAGATACTTCATGATGACAAACTCAAGGAAGTCTGTAGTAGTACCCAAAAAAATGCCTAAAATCAGCTAATTGCTCATTTGCCTTGCCATAAAATAAAAATATCGTCCAAATACCTTAAATACAGTGACAAATTAGCTTTGAAAGGTGAATCCAAAATAAGATTTTAAATGGTGTTTGTGAAAGATTACAGGGCAGTACTGGTACTATGTTTTGGCCTAAAGCCGTGTTGTGTCGGGGAGAGCAGTTTGTGATTAAGGAGGTGGGTAAGTAGTTGGGAGTGAATGCATTTTTCTAAGATTTTGGCTAGAGGGGAGAGTATGGCTATGGGATGTGTGTGTGTGTGTGTGTGTGTGTGTGTATATATATATATATATATATATATATATATATATATATATATATATATAGATAGATAGATAGATATATAGGTTTACCTTTAACATCTAAACCCAAAACAATGAATGATCAAAATGTTTAAACTCATTTAATTGAAAAAGTAATGAGATCACCTTGACTATTTTGCAGGGGGGCAATGCCCCCCTGTGCCCCCCACACCCCCCTACTTAAATATACCAACTGCTATATCGCACTACAGTTCAGAAATGGGCAAATTCAATAATTTCAACATTGTGAGTTTAGACTAATTTTAGTTCAACATTTTGATCATTGAATATAATGCATTCAGCCATATTCATTTTCAACCATTTAGCATTCAATATTTTAAAGATAAACCATATATATATATATATATATATATATATATATATATATATATATATATATATATATATATATATATAAACTATTTATACAGCATATATCATGGACGGAAGTAGGTTAAAAATAAAAAAGATAGCTGGGTGCACAAGACCCAGGATAAAAAAAAAAGTGCCCAATCCTGGTAGGCGCACTGGTGCCAGGACTGGAAAAAATGACAGTGCAGAATCCGCAAGATGTGGAAACATTCCTACAATGGGGCAAGGGCAGGCCCAAGAGAAGGATGCCTCCCCCCATTGTAGAAGGAACTAACACTGCACAAAAGTTGCAAAAACTGATAAGCCAAAGAAGAGTCATAAAGACGACAGAATGGACTACTGAGGACAAGAAAGATTTTGTGTATTGTTACTATCATGCAAAAAGCCCACAATTTCCAAACAGAAGATTTACAAAATGATTGAGAGAAATTAGAGGAAAGAAAAATACTTCCACAAGAAAAAATGTCAGAAGCTTCAAATAAAAGTTTGTGTTCATTAACACAACAACTTTATGAAAAACATTACATAGCCCAAGACACCTTGGGCCATTTCGAAAAAGAAGCAACTGAGGAAATGCGAACATTTAAATAACAAAATCTAGAGACTTTAAGGTATAAAAATGAAATATGGACCTGGATCTGATCTGGTGGAATATTTATGCAAAGAAGAAAGCCAAACTAAATCAACACAAAAAAGGCAGCCCCACAGATATTTGAAGAGAAATACTACCAAAGACATCCAGATATGGAGACTTTCACAACAAAAATATGATCACACAGAGGGAATACAGAACAGAAAATTAGTAAAGTAGAAGTTAAAAAATAGAAGTTGAAGTAATGGAACACTTGTGAAGGATTTAGGGCACCTCTTCCCCTCTAGGCTTTCAGATATTAGCTAAAACATTGTCTTTCCCCATAGTGCCGTTTTTTAGGCCATGCCAAACTGAAAGTACGTCCAACATAGCAAATCAAAACCAAGAAAATCTAAAGGTATTACAGCTCAATGTTAGGAGTCTAAACAAAAAAATTCATTCCCTAGAAGCTCTCTTCACCATAGATTCCTGATGTCTGTGCGGTCACACTGAGACAGGTTTAAAGCCATGGAGGGCAAAGCAACAGTGCAAGGTTATAATGCCTTCCACACATTTAGACCAGCTACTACACAGACAGGGGCTAAAGGTGGAGATGTCTCTATTTACATCAAAAATAAATGTACCTCAAGGCTGGTCAAACAGGAGACTGCACTTGACCTGCTTCATGTTCAAATCACCATAGGCAAAATCCAATATCACTTCTTCGCCAGCTACGGGTCCCCTTCCATGACCCAGGAAACCCAAACTATGTATTTAAACTTATTAGAAACACTAACCATCCAATCCAATACCATAGTCATGGGTGACTTTAACTGCCCCACTATTAACTGGGAATTCTATGACACCAAACATACAGGCACAGAGATTCCTGGATTTTGTAAACACAAACTCCCTGAACCAGATAGTCAATACATCAACCACGGGTGCAGCCATACTGGATCTGGTCCTCAGTAATATGAGTGAGTGTTGCACACCCCTCACTGTAATGTCTTCCCTGGTAAGGTCAAGCCACAAAATGGTCTCCACTGAAGTAAAAATAAAACCTGGACCCCCAGCTAAACCTGAAATATTCAGGAGCTACTCTAAGGTTAACTTTCTGCTATTAAGTGATAACCTGGCAAAATTTCAAGCCTCCATAAACCCTAAGAACACTCCTGCCTATGCAGAACTGTTCAGAAAAACCCTGTACAAGCATATTAATAGAGGCATTTGTACCGACCAGAAAGAAGTGCAGAACTAACTCAAAAAACAAGCCACCCTGGCAGAATCACAAAATCAATAGGCTGTATAACAGAAGGAAGAAAATTATGGCAAAAATAAGGAGGCACAGCACCCAGTGGGATAAAAGCACTCTCAAACTAAACAAAACTCAGAGGGCAAATAAAGTCTACCAAAGCCAAGTCTGAGATGAATTTGGCCTCCCAGGTCAAGGACAACCACAAGGCATTCTTTAGCTATGAACACAACCTCAAAGGCAATACACAATTATGTGTAGAGCTCATTGAAAATGTAATCACCTATACTGAGCCAGAAGATATAGCAAACCTACTGTATGATAAATTCAACTCTAACTTTACCCCTCTCCCCTCCCTAACCTTCCCCCAGGAAATACCATCAACTACAACTCTCTCTGCTATCACCAGGGAACAGGTCCTTAATGCTCTCTCCAATGCCAAGAATACTGCATCAATGGGCCTAGACAACATCCCAGAATGCCTTCTAAATAGCATGAAACATGACCTATCGGTACTTGGAATTGCTATTTAACTATAACCTCCAAACAGGCTTCGTGTCTCATGAATGGAGAACAGCAACAGTCATTTCTCTGCACAAAGGTGGGCCATCTACAGACTCTGGAAACAACAGACCCATAAATCTTAAGATCTCAGTGTATAAATATTTGGGAATTGATGACGGATCAACAATAAAACATGAACAAAATGTGAATAAAAATCAGGAAGGAATGTTTTAGAAGGCTTAAATTAATACTAAAACCAGCACTGACATCTAGGAACAAAGTCCAAGCTATAAACTAGTTTGCCCTTCCTCTCCTAACTTACAGTTTTGGACTGATTGACTGGCCCTAAAAGGTGCTGGATTGTTTAGATAGGAAAAGAAGGATGCTTCATGCTCATCAAATGATTTTATAAATCAATGCATACCAAGACTATATATATTCCCCATTCTGAAGAAGGTATGGGCCGCTTCAAAACTGATTACATGTATAGGTCTGGGATACTGGAACTGCATATATATCTGCTGACCTCACAAGACCAAAGAGTAATGAAAGTTTCGAAACATGAGGTGAACAAGTCTAAGATGACTTCCTTACTTATTTTAGCAGAAGCATATCGACAAGCGGGAATGGAAATCAAACCAGAAGCAGATAAAAATCATTTAGCAAATGAATGTGTCAAAAAAGAAAGAAAGAATATAAGGTGAAGGATCAGATAAGAAGGCAAGAAATGAGGAAAATGCAAAATATAGTTGCAGGTATAGGAAAATCTTAGAACAACTTCATGTTGATCAAGATCGAATGCAGGAATGGTTAAGAAGTGAATTTAAACCAAAAGATGAAAGAGTAACATTGTGGCTCAAGATAGTGGACTATGTACACGTTGGTTTTCAAAGTCCATTGAACAAGTGGGAGAAACAGACAAATGTAGTTTCTGTAAAACAGAATTGCAAACAGTTGCACATCTTGTTGCTGGTTGTGATATACTAATGGCAGGAGGACTGCTTACTGAAAGGCATAATAATGTAGCAAGACTATTGCATTGGGGATAAAGACTGAAGTAATACTAATTTCATGAATTTTAATTATACCTTGACTTAGGAATGGGGTCCATTCCTGTCATGGTATTAGAAACCCAAAAGTCTTTGTGAAATTGAAAAACAAATTGGTCCTGTGGTACAATGACATATTGTATAATACAGCTGACCTTGTGGTACAGAGATAGATGATGCATCACAATGCTGGTCTTGTGGTACAAGGACACATCTAGCATCACACTGCTGGCTCTGTGGTACAAGAATACATCTTGTATCATACTGCTGGTCCTGTGGCACACGGACACACCTTGTATCATACTGCTGGTGCTGTGGTAGAGTGGCATATGCTGCATCATACTGCTGGCCCTGTGGTGCAAGGACTTGTATTACACTACTGGCCCTGTGGTACAGAGATACATATTCCATACTGCTGGCCCTGTGGAACAGATATACATATTATAATCATACTGCTTCCCCTGTGGTACAGAGATACATATTGTATCATACTGCAGGCCCACAATACAGAGATACATCTTGTATCATACTGCTGGTTCTGTGGTAAAGACATGCATCTTGTATCATACTGCTGGCACTGTGATACAAGAACACATCTTGTATCATACTGCTGGCCCTGTGGTACAGGGACACACCTTGTATCATACTGCTGGTGCTGTGGTAGTGTGGCATACACTGCATCATACTGGCCCTGTGGTACAGGGACACATCTTGTATAATACTGCTGGCCCTGTGGTAAAGAGACACATCTTGTGTCATACTGCTGGCCCTGCGGTACAGAGACATATGATGCATCATACTGCTGGCACTGTGGTACAGGGATACACCTCTTATATTTCAGGCCTTGTGGTACAGTGATATATGATGCATCACACTGCGGGCTTTGTGGTACAAGAACACTTCTTGTATGATTACTGTTGGTTCTGTGGTACAGGGACATATGAAGCATCATATTTCTGGCCCTCTGGTATAGGAACACATCTTGTATCATACTACTGGTGCTGTGGTAAAGACACATCTTGTATCATATTGCTGGCCCTGAAGTACAGAGACATATGATGCAGCATACTGCTAGCACCGTTGTACAGGGTCCCACCTTATACCATACTCAGTGCCCTGTGGTACACTCACATATATGATTCAACATACTGCTGGTCCTGGGTTACAAGGACACATCTTGTATCATACTATGTATCATCTATGAACCTATACTGCTGGCTATATGGTACACAGACATATGATGCATCTTACTGCTGGCGCTGTGGTACAGGGATACAAACAAGCTTGTTTAATACTGCAGACCTTGTGGTAGAGACATATGATGCATCACTCTGCTAGCCTTGTGGTACAAGAACACATCTTGCATCATTACAGCTGGCCCTGTGGTACATAGTTACATCCTGTATTATACTGATGGCCCTGTGGTACACTCACATATATGATGCATTATATTACTGGTCTTAAGGTATATTGACATGTCTGGTATCATACTACTGGCACTGTGGTACAGGAATCCACCTTGCACTGCTGGCACTGTGGTGGAGGGACATATGCTGCATCATACTGCTGGCCCTGTGGTACAGAGTTACATCCTGCATCATACTGCTGGCCCTGTGGTACAGAGTTACATCCCACATCATACTGCTGGCCCTGTGGTACAGAGTTACCTGCCAAATCATACTGCTGGCCCTACGGTATACTCACATATATGATTCATCATAATGCTGGTCATGGGGTACAGGGACACATATTCTATCATACTGCTGGCTCTGTGGTAAAGGGACATATAACACATCATACTGCCAGCCCTGTGGTACACTAACAAATCTTGTATCATACTATGTGCCTTGTGATACAGAAACACATGTATAAAACTACTGACCCTGTGGTAAGGGACACATCTTGTATCACATGGCTGATGTGGCAGTAGAGGGACATACGATGCATCCTACTGCTGGCACTGTGGTATGGGGACATTATGATGCAACATACTTTTGGCCCTGTGGTAAAGAAACACATCTTGTATCATAATGCTGACACTGTGGTAGGAAGAGAAACACAATACATCACACTGCTGGTACCATGTACACGAATATATGCTGCACCACATTTCTGTCCCTGTGGTACAATGACACATCTTGTATCACACTGCTAGTGCTCTGGTAGGAGTACACGTGATGCAACATACTGCTGGTACCGTGGTACAGGGACACATCTTGTATTATACTGCTGGTACCATGTTACAGGAACACATCTTGCATTATACTGCTGGTGCTGTAGTACAGGGACATATGATGCATCTTACTGCTGGCCCTATGGTACAGGGACATATGATGCATCATACTACTGGCCCTATGGTACAGGGACATATGATCCATCATAATGCTGGCCCTGTGGTACAGACATACGATGCATTATACTGCTGGCCCTGTGGTAAAGGGACATATGATGCATCATACTGCTAACACTGTGGTATAAAAACACATCTTGTATCATACTGCTGACACTGTAGTAGAGGGACACAATGCATCACATTGTTGTCCCTGTAGTAGAGAGATGCACCTTGTATCACTCTGCTGGTCCCGTGGTACAGAAATAAATCTCACATCATACTGCTGTCTCTGTTGTACAGAGACATATGATGCATCATACTGCTGGCCCTGGGGTACAGGCACACATCTTGTATCATAGTGCTGGCCCTGTGGCAGAAGGACATATGATGATGCATCATACTGGTGACACTATGGTCCAAGAGCACATCTTGTATCATACTGCTGGCCCTGTGGTAGAGGCACATATGATGCATCTTAATGGTGACATTGCGGACATCAGGGGTCCTGATGGATAGATGAAAAGTTAGCAAGCAAAGGAGCGTAGTAGTAGTGCTGAAATTGAATTCATCCTCAAGTGAGTACCTTCGTGAGGTGGACCCTGTTTGTCACAAAATCTCACCAAGGCAACACTGATATATAGACTGTATTTATAATGCACATATCATGGACAGAAGCAAATAAAAAAAGATAGCTGGGTGCACAAGACCCAGGATAAAAAAGTGTCCAATCCTGGTAGGTGCACTGGTACCAGGACTGGAAAAAATGACAGTGTAGAATCCTCAAAATATGGAAACAATCCTACAATGGGGCCAGGCAAGGCTCAGGGGGAGGATGCCCCCCCCCCCTGTTGTAGAAGGAAGTAGCAGTTCACAAAAACGACAAAAATTGACTGGCCAAAGAAGAGCCATAAAGACAACAGAGTGGACTATTGAGGATAAGAAAGAAATTATGTATTGTTACTATTATGCAAAAAGCCCAGAATTTCCAGACACAAGATATACAAAACGATTAAGAGAAAAATTAGAGGAAAAAAAATACTTTCGCAGGAAAAACTGTCACAAGCTTCAAATAAAAATTTGCTTTCATTAATACAACAGATTTTTGAAAAACAGTATACAGATCAAGAAACTTTGATCTCTTTGGAAAAAGAAGCCTCTGGGGAAGTGAGAAAATATAAACCACAAAACCTAGAGATATTTGAAAAATATAAAAAAGAAATATGGACATGGGAAAGAGAGGGATTTGATATGGTGCACTATTTATGCAAAGGAGAAAGCCAACTTAACTAATATACAGAAGGCAGTTTCAAAGATATTTGAAGAAAAATACAGGCAAAGGCATCCAGATATGGAAAATTTCACAATAAAAAGACTAAAAGCACAAAGATTTAATGTAGAAAAGAAGATTAGTAAAATCTAAGTTAAAGAAATAGAAGTTGAAGTTATGGAGTGCCTGCGAAGTGAAAGATTTAATGTAAAAGGTCTAAAACAGACTACATCACAGCATGTTGGAGTGAGTCCCCAGAATAAGGAAAAGAAAGAAGATCAGGAAACATGTGAAGAAGAAATATGGACAGGGGAAAGGAAAAGAGATTTAATATGGTGTCATATTTATGGAAAGGATAAAGCAAAACGAACTAATACAAAAAGAGCAGCACCAAAGATATCTGAAGAAAAATATAGGCAAAGGAATTCAGATATGGAAAACTTTACAATACAAAAAATAAGACAGAGGAAAAGTAGAAAAAGATATTAGTACTGCAGAAGTCAAATAAATAGAAATTGAGGTAATGGAACAGCTGCAAAAAGAAGGATTCAGTGTAGAAAATCAAATGCAAAAAGCACCACAACAGGATAGAGCAATGGATATCCAAATTAAGGGGAAACCAGTGGAACAGGAAGCAACAGGTCTGGTGCCACATCAAGATATTTTGGAGCCTTTCACAGGAAAGCAGTATAAAAGTTCATTTGAAGCTAGACAGGAATGAAAGGAACAGGAAACTGTGGAAACTCTGATACAGTCAATGCTGAGAAGTGATAGGCCAGTGAGTTCCCATATGACAAAACAGATGACACAGGATGAAATTGAAGAGAATGTGCCGCAAGAAGATGTTGTAGAACTTTCTATAGAATGCCCGCAGGAAATGGAAAACAAGGGATGTTTCCTCAGTATGGAAGAAAAAGGAGTTAAGAGAAGAGTTGCTTGATTTAATAGATCAATGAGAGAAATAGACTGCAGAAGGTTAATAAAACCCCAAAAGTCAGAAGCTTGATAAAACAGATACCACAGTAATTAGGACTGTCCATAGAGATCCATGCATAATATAACGTATCATACTGCTGGAGCTGTGGCAGAGAGATACATGATATATTACACTGCCAGAGCTGTGGTACAGGGACACTGCTTGCTCTGTGGTAGACGGACATATGATGCATCATACTGCTGGCCCTGTGGTAGTAGAACATGCTTGTATCAAACTGCTGCTGCTGCTGTGATAGAGGAACATATGATGCAAGGACAAATCCAGTGTTATACTGCTGGACTGTGGTACACCAACCCACACTTGTGTCATCCCTCTGGTCCTGTGGTGCATGGACAAATCCAGTGTCATACTGCTGGCTCTGTGGACACAATTGTAATATGTTCTTCGTGTTCACTGTTGTAGTCATCACCTGTGGGAGGATTCCCAAAGCTGAGGAGAGGGGCAGAAGGATTAGTTAGAGACCTAGGCATGGATCAGCATGCCCTGCAGAACTGCAGAGGAGAACCCTGCCCTAGCCATCGTGTAACATACCGCTTGCCATACGGCACTTGGACTCCAAGCATCATACTGCCAGTAGCCATGTGGTGCAGGGGAGCATCATGTATTATTCTGCTGGTTCTGTAGTATGGGGACACATCCTGTATCATACTGCTGGCCCTGTGATCCACGGACACTCCTTGTGTCATACTGCTTACCCTGCGGTGTAGCAACAAAACTTGTGTTACACTGCTGACCCTGTGATGCTGAAGATGCACCTTGCATCTTATTTTTGGCCCTGTAATACTAAGACACACAACTTGAATCCTATTACCGGCCCTGTGGTAAAGAACCCTTTTATGGATCATGCTGCTGGCCCTATGATACATGAAAACATCTCGGGACACCACTTGCATTGTATTACTTGTCATGTGGTACAGGTATGCTTCTTAAATTGTATTGTTGCCTTATGGTACTAAGACTTACCCTATATCATAGTACTGGTCCTGTGTACTGGATGCACAACTCATATCCCACTGCTCAGCTTGTATGGAAACACAACTTACATTATACTGCTGGCCCTGTGGCACAAGCACACCTCCCATATTACAATGGTGACCCTATGCTTCTGAGGAGACATCTTGCATTACACAGCTGGCTTTTTGGTACAGTGACACATCTCATATTGTACTGGTAGCTCCATACTATTAGGACACATTGCCTATCATTTACTTATTTGTCTGATTTGTTAAGCATGTAAGTGAAATGGTTTAAAACAGTTTTTAGTCATGACCTGAGCCAAGAGATAATACATTTTCAAAAACAGCATTTGCAAAACACATTATTTTTTTAGTTAAATTTTGAATCAAGATTAGCATTCAAATTACCTTATGATCATCATTTATGGTTTGATAATACCTTACAATCCCACATCTATGATTTGATAACTATTGCAGATCTGCTTTTACATGATTACCACATTTTGTATAAGGAAACTAGCACTGATATAGTTCAGTGACAGCTACAGTTGTGCTTTTACATGAATTTACTTACACAATCAGTACATTATATAAAAGGAAACTAATGTTACTTATTTACATTTGCATAACTGTGTCTGTGAATTATGATGTCTCCCCACGGCTGAGTACAGTGTGTTTGTCTGATAACTTAGGAATAAACTTACTTAGTTACCTTTTGTTAACCAAGTATGTGAACTGGACTGAAAATCATTTTCATCCACAAATCATTCAAACCATCTACAAAGTAAAAATGAGGATAGACAAACAACTAAGTGTTAGACTTGTTAGTAGTACAATGGTAGGAGGAGGGAAAGAAAAGAACAGGCTGTTGCACAAAAGTGAGGGTAGTGCTGTATACATAGTAACTGCTAATGAGTACAGTAGAAAAAAAAAGGTAGACTTCAACAGTCGGCCTCCTCAGCTTTGTAAAACAAGTGTAAAAGTGATAATAATCTCTCTTTTGACCAACATATTAACAACTCTATAAAACTAGTCAACAGAAAAATAGGATCCTTGTATCGAATTAGACCATTTCTTACACCAGCTACTAGAACTAGGATCGCTCTCTCCCATCTTATTTCTACTCTTCTTTATGCCTCACCCATCTTTACCAACCTCAAGAAAAACAACCTTAACAAATTAGCTACCTGCTACAATAGCATTGCTCGCTACTGGTAACCCCTACAGAACCCATCATTGTCTTAACCTGAAACTAGGCTGGCTTGAAATTCAAAACTATCTCACTATCCATCAACTCATTCTGGCCCATAAAATACTGTACCAACCAAAAAACACTCCTGTACTCTCCCAACTCATTATCCCCTATAGCAATCTTAACTCTCTCCGCTCTTCGAGTAAACTCTTGACTACTTCTATAAAATCTAATAACACTGCTGGTAACTCCCTATTCACCAATTCTGTTGGTACTAAATGGAATTTGTTACCTACTAACATAACAATGATTTCCTCTCTGCCTCTTTTCAAACAAAACATTAAACGACACTTCCAAAATCACTGGCTTTGTTCCTGTTGTAAACCTGATTAACCTTCCACTATTACTACTTATCTTAAACTATCTCTCTTATTCTTCTTTTACTCTTTTCTCTTCTCCCTTTTCATCCTCTCCCTGCTTCTTTCCGTGTTAACTTTCTTAACCTGCTTTCTCCACCTCTAATCCTTTTCTCCCTACCCCACTCTTATTGTTCCACTTTCATTACTTATTATCTTTGTATCCTTATCTCCAAGTATTTTTATTTCCTGTATGATGTTATTTGGAATTTCTCTGTGTGTGGTAGTAATTAATTAATGTTATACTAACTATTTAGAAGATTTTTGAAGATTTTTGCTGTTTTTTACTAACCTGTTTTCTAAATGGCTTATTGTTATCTATGTTGATTTTTATGTATGTATACATTTTTTACTTCTGTGGAGCTTTTCTCCTCGGGCCTCTACTGAAAATGGAAATATATCCAGCTAGACTAGCCCGGTCAACAAATGTAAAATAAAATAAAATAAAATAAAATAAATACTCCAATCCTCAACATCTCCCTTGGTCCCTACAACATTTACCCTTATATCTGCTAGTGACATAGGTTTTCAAGAGCTATAAAAAAATAGCTTTTTGCATTTTGTCTGGTACAATATTATTACTATGGGGGAAATTTGTGGAATGCATTTTATGATACTGCAACTGTATATGGGGCCTTTCTACCTCAAGTTTGTTTTGCAGTCCAAGGTTACACTGAGGACTTCTGATTGGTGGTTATTTTCTTTTAATGGCAAGCAGTAGCATTTTTGTAATCGTTTTTAGTTTAATCATTTAGTAAAACAAAATGTGGTCTTTCAACTGGTGTCCATCTAGTTTTCTGTGTTGTATCACAGCGGCGTTCCCTCTTATGTGATAAATGAAATGTTCTCATCAGTTTGAAGGGTAGTGATATTCTGCTGGGAATTTAAACAGATGAGACATCAACTATATTTGAGAAAGGGAATGAGGATATTTTTGGCAACTGATGCTTGAACTTCCTTAGTTAGCAGGTGGGAGATTCAGTGAACTTGAGACTGAAAATACTCTCTCTGACAGCGTAAGGGAGATTTTACCAAAAGCAGCTTTCAGTGAACAGTAATCGTTTACCATTCTTCATTGTTGTGCAACCACAGAGTTAGTGTATATGCATGTTGGGGGTGTGAAGGTGGGATCTTGGCAGCCTCCCCATGAGGGTGCATGTGACTTGCCCTCCAAAAAAAAAAAAAAAAAACCCAAAGAATTGAACAAGAAATCCAGTTAATAATGTGTATGTACCTGCACCGAAACACGTCACTTTGTTGGACTTGGGAATGACACAGCAGAAATAAATGATATTTTTGAATTATTGCATGATAATAATAGGAAGAAGGGCTTTATTTCTCCTTTGATGAACAATTATCATGTGAACAACTTGGGTCGGATTCCACTATTTTAATTAGACCTGCTAATAAGGGTGGTACTCTGGTGGTTATGGACAAAGACTTATTTTTTTAACTATGAAAGATATGTTGAGTGAAGTTGACACCTACAAAGTTATACACATTAAAGATATTTATATAGAGTGTGACATAGTAACCCACATGCTCCAGGAATGTCACGCTAGTGATATCACCTCAGAATTATATGATTTGTATAGTTGTGAATCCAGTAGTCCCTACACTGCAAGGTATTTCAAAAATATATAAACATCCCACCAAATTACTCTTTAGACACACTGTTGCAGGGAAGGGCTGGCTGACAGAGCCACTATCTATATATGCAGAGAGGAAGCCCAGACCAGTTCTTAATGAATGTAAGTTCGTATTATGAGATACTTAGCATTTTTAAGTGATTTATATGAATCTATGAATGAGGAATGAGTGCCAGCTTAATGAATTAATGGTCACGTTGGACATGCAATCACTATTTACTGTGATACCAAACCACGGAGGAATTCAGATGGTGAAGTGCTTCCTTACCCACCACAGTTCTTACACAGATATGGAGATCAATTTGATTTGTCTGTTCCTTGAGGTGATTCTAGAACATAAAGCATTCATTTTTGATGGTACTTACTATTTGCAGACCAAGGGCATAGCTATGGGCACACCGTGCACCAATAGCTATGTCAATATGCACTATAGGAACAGGAGAGTGTGTCTACTTCAGAAGTGTTTATTTTATGTTTACATTTAACTGGGTTAGTCCGACTGGGCCCAAATAGGCCTTTTTCATCGGAGACCTGAGGGGAAAAGCTCCAGGAAAGTAATTAAAAAATAAGAAAAACCTAACAAATTAAGTTGTAAGATACCCAGAGAGCAATATACAATATGAATATATACAAGGCAAAAGTACAGTATTTTGAGAATGCAGTAACAATATGTTTGAGAAATTTGGTTAGCATTAAGTTATTTACAAGGAATGTAGCAATGCCTAGAATAAAAAAAAATCAGAATAATATGTTACAGTACAACAAAGATGCATTTAATAGCATGGGTACTAACTGCAGAGAGAGTAATATATGTCGACGGTTTAGGTAGATAACAGGCACATATGTTAGAGAAGAAGAAAAATTCATTAAATGATTTCCTGATAAGTACATGTCCATGCATATTGGAAATGAATTTTTAGCTACCTTTTGAATTTGCCACTTTTGTAGTGGAGCGAAGGGACAATGAAAGTTTGCTCCATGAGTATGCAATTGAATGATTGTAAAGTATTTTTCCAATATTTTTGTCTGGCTTGGGTCACCTGCAGAAGGTTTTGTTGTGTGCTTCTGAGGTCATGATTGGGTGTGTAGGGTGTAATTATGGATGTAAGGGCAGGGCAGGAGTTAGAGCTATTTAGGGCGCTGTGTGTAATCTGTAGTAATGATATTTGAAGCATGTGGGGGAGCTCAGGCCATCTTAAGCTTTTCAGGGATATACAATGATGGGATTTATAGCTATTACTGACTGCGAATCTTGCTATCTTGTTATAGGTGGTTTCTAGTTTGGTTAAGAGATTATTTTGGAGGTATGGAAGCAGCATACAGCAGGGATGGTAGAATAAATGTTTGAGCCAGTATAGGTCTAGATTTGTTAGGTATATATTTGTTGTTGCAGTATAGAAGACCTAGTTTTTGACTGGACTTTTTGATACAGTTTAAGATATGCAGGTCGAGTTTTAACTGGTCTATAGTAACGCCAGGCAATTTGGTGTTTGAGTTGGTGGTGGTAATTGTATTATCTGAGGGTGAAGTTGTCTTTAGCTGGATTGAGGTTTTTTAGAAGGAAAAGTAGAAGCTTGGTTTTCTGGGGGTTGAGAAGCAGGTTATTTTCACTTAGCCATTGTTCTACTAGGTGCAGAGATTAAGTGACAGTGTGGAAGTTTTGTACATTGCCGGAGGTGATAATAATCATGGAATCATCTGCATACTGTTTTAAGATAAAGAGGGGCAGGAGACATGGAGATCATTTGTAAATATATTAAAAAGTAGGTGGCCCAGGACAGAACCCTGGTCTTAGCAACACAGAAAGGGGAGAAGGATGTTTGCCATCTGATGGACTGATATCTGTTTAGAGAGGTAGCTGTTAAACCAGGAGGTAGTGGAGGCAGAGAGATGTAGGTTGGAAAGTTTGCTTAGGAGAATGGGATGGGAAACAGTATCAAATGCTTTGGATAGGTCAATGAATAGAGCTGATATGAGTTTATTATTATGTCTGGCTTGGGAAGTGCTGTGTGAAAGATAGGAGGGCAGTGGTAGTACTGTGCTAGGGTCATAAACCGTGCTGCATGGGTGTAATTAGGTTTGCCTGTAAGAGGTGGTTTAGTATTTGTCTGTGTATACATTTTTCCAGTAACTCGGATAAGGGAGATAATATGACAATAGGTATGTAATTTAAGGGTTCTGTAGACTTTCCTCCCTTGTGGAGGGGTATTATGAAGAATTTTTTCCAGACATCTGGTACTGTATTTCCTTGGATGGATCTATTGATAAGTACAGATACAGGGTATGCTATGGATATGGCTGCATGTTTGAGAAATAATGGAAGGAGTTTTTCGGCTGATGGGGAACAGGGTTTGAGTTTGTTAAGGAGTGATCTGATGAAGGACACTGCTACGGGTGCTAGGGAGAATGATGGAAGAGATGAGGTGGAAGGTGGAGTCTTTATATCAAGAGTTTCTGGTTTAGTAAGCTTTTCTATTGTTTCAATGAAAAGACTGTTGGGTAGGCTTGCAGTTTCATTAGAAGGTTTGTTAGGGAAGGGGTTTGGTGAAGAGAGGTTCCCTGGAGAGAGCAGTTTGTTTATTGAGTGCCAGAATTTCTTTGGGTTGGAATGTGGGTTGCTCAAGAGATTTTGGTAAAAAACAAATTTTCTAGTAGGACCTGCTTTTTTATTTGGTTGCAAAGGTGTTTATATAAGTTCAGGTGGAAAGTTGAGTTGTTATTTTTTTCCATGCTCTCCAGGCACTGCCTCTCTTGTTCATAAGTGATCGAGTTGCCTGGTTTAGCCGTGGTGCCTAATTACATTTTAGCCTAATTTTTCTACTGGGGGCCAGGGTGTTAAGGGTTTCTAGGAATAAATTGTTGAAGCTTTGGACAGTCTCATTAAGGGGTAATGTGAGTAGGAATGACTAGTTTACAGTGAACAGTAATTTATTTAGGGTGGCAGGGTTGTAGTTTTTAAGGTTATGAGACTTTTTGTATTTGTGGCTCTTGTTAAGATTGGGAGAGTGTCTTACTACTGAAGTAGGGAGGTGGTGATTAAGACAGCTAGGTAGGGTGGAAGGGGTATAACAGCACTGGGGGTTGGATACTAATATCCAGTCGACAACTGAGCCATTGTGGACATTTTTTTTGCTGGTATGTGGGTGAGGTGATCAGCTGGGTAAAGCCATAAAGGTTTATAGAGTAGCTACGGGATGCAGTATTAACAAGGTTCCAGTCAATATTCATATCCCCAAGGATGATGGTTTCAAAGGGAATGGATATAGAAATCCAAGAAAGAAACTGCTCGAGTATGGGAATGTTTTTACCTAGAGGTATGTAGACTGCTGCAATGACAAGTTTTTTGTGTTGATTTAGGTTACTGGTTGCTATAAGTATTTCAGTAGTGCAGAAATCAGGGATAGCTATTGGGGGGGGGGGTAGTCAGAGTAGAGTACAGCAACACTTCCACCCTTTTTTACTTCTATCCAGTCAAATAATATTATAACCAGGGGGAGAATTTCACAGTTTGTTATATGAGGTTTTAGCCATGTCTCAGATACACCTAGTACATCTGGGTTATATTGAGAAATCCAGGTGTGAAGGAGGAGGATACTTTTAATGACAATGCTTTGTATATTCATTGAAAAAAAAGGTTTGTGATTGTAATGAGCTATTTGTGAGGCAGTTGGTAAGGGGGTTGCTGTATAAGTATGGTTAGAGTGCTATTGGCAAGGGCCTGGGCTGGGGTGAATACCACCACATAAGAGTAGTACTGTGCTTTGAAGTATTTGTATGAAAAAGTATTTGCAAGGCAACTAATGTTTTGTTTTGATGGGAGGTTGGGGATTTGGTATGTACAGTACTTTAAACTTGTGAACTGATATAGTGGTATGGTTAAAGAAAGAGAGAGGAGGCAAAAGGGGTGGAGTAGTTACTTGTATGGTGGATAGTGGGATAAGTGTGTAGGAGATGGGGTGGTAAGCACGTGAGGAGTTTGGTAAGTGGTTAGAGCAGAGAAAAGAATTAGAAATAGGAAGGAGAGAAATAGAGTTTTGAAAGGTATAGCCATGATTTAGCTTCAACTCAGAAATAACTGAAGGGTAACAATTTTTTTATGGTTAGTAGAAGAAATCAGGAAATTAACTGAAGGAGTTTTCTAAAGTGAGTGACAAGAGTTAAAGCAGGTAAGGCTCAGGAGGGGTGGGGAGTGGGTGTTACAGTTAATAGTGATGTGGGCTATGAGTACAGGACAGGGATGAGTACTGGCTAGTATGGAAGTGGGGCAAAGCAGGCTTAGCTATAAAGGAAATGGCAATGGTGTGTGGGAATGGGGTGTAGGTTATGGAAGTGGAGTGAGCCTGAGCACAGTGGGGATGAATGGAGAGGGATGAGCCAGAAAAACTGACAAGGGCCAGCTTCCAAGAACACAATCAGGAAAACCGAGTTCAGTCAATTCTAGGTCAGTGTATCGCAGTATCTTCCTAATAACTAGAAATCTTGTGCTACTAATCTACTACAGTGTGGTGAAAAGGACTACCACTTCTATATGGAAAAGCAATGCAAGTATGGGCTGCAGATACATAGGTAAACATTTTCCAAGGGAAGGAAAGTAGTTTTAAGTAAGGAAAAACAGCTCCTGTACTTTACAAAAAAAAAAAAAAAAAAAAGCACCAAACCAGGCATGTCCAAGGGTCAGCTTCTGGTGATTTCTCCTGTCCCCCTGGTGAATCTGGGCATACTGGGGCAATGCAGCAATTGCCTCATGTACACAGATAACCCTCTCCTCCTACCACCCAACACTACAACCTGTGAGAGATGCACTTACATAGCCAAAATGGAAGTAAAGCTCTCTCCACCCAAGATTGTGCTAGACAGTCAAGAGGAGAAGGTTAACACCCACACTACACCTCAAGCAACACATAGCCCTTCAAAACCCACACCACCAACACCCACATATAGCAACACTAAATCCACATATGCAGAGGCCCTTAACTGTTACCTGCCCAAGCAACAAGGACCTCTGAAGCTGAAACACAAACGAACACCAATCACAACCAAAGTGTCACATAATTCACAACACCAGTGTGCCACCCAGCAACAGCCCCTAAGGCAAGACAATGTACCCAACACTTTAGTCATAGGTGACTCTATAGAATGGCACACTGATGTCACTCTCACCAGGTTGAACAAGGAGAAAATTACAGCCAGCTGCCTGTCGGGTGCCAGGATCCGCCACATAACGCATGCACTCAAGTCACTCCACAACAAGTACAAATATGACTCTGTCATTGTCCATGTTGGAGTGAATGACATGAGACGTACCTCCCTGGACTACATGAAAAGAGAAATGGAAGAGCTCTCGGATCATGTGGCCCAGGCAGGTATGACCCTAGCCCTGAGTAGCATCCTGCCTTCGCCCAGAATGATACCACAATATAAGGACAAAATGATTGACTTCAACAATTGGCTAAGCTTCTGGTGTCATTCAAAGGGGATCCAGTATCTGTCTGCCTGGGACGACATGATTGACAGACCACGATGCTTTGCCAGAGATGGTCTGCACCTGTCGCCCCTGGGATTCAGGTTACTGGCTAAGACTCTTGCCACCCCTATAGTGCCTTTTTAGGCAAAGTTCAAAGGACAAAACCACCAGCGTAACAGGTACAAGCATGCAAAATCTGAAGGTAATGTTACTCAATGCTAGAAGTCTAAACCTCAAAATGCACTCTCTTGAGGCACTCCTAAAAATGGAGAACATCGATATCTGTGCAGTAACTGAGACCTGGTTCAAGGCTCCAGAGAGCACCCCTGCAATACCAGGCTATAACTCTTACCACACTTTTCGGCCACCAAACCAGGACCGAAACACTAAAGGTGGAGGAGTGTCGATATTCACCAAGGATATTCACACCACCAGGCTAGTTGCCCAACACAATGCGTCTGAAATTCTCCAGGTGCGACTAACACTAGGTAAGACTGCAATCCAAATTGTAGCTTGCTAAAGATCCCCCACCATACCCCAAGATTCTCACTACACCTTTCTAAACATACTAGAAAATATTAAGATAGAACCAAACACCCTAATACTGGGTGATTTTAACTACCCTGCCATTAACTGGGAAAACTACTCATGTACCAACACCTTTGCCCAACGGTTCTTGGAATTCATAAATTCTAATGCCCTGGATCAACTAATCCATAGTCCCACCAGGGGCTCCAATATCCTAGACCTGGTCATTACCAACATGGGAAGTCGATGCTCCACACCTATGGTCACCCCCTCGTTAGTCAGGTCTGACCATAAGCTAATCACCCGTAACATCCACATCCCACCCCCACCCCCCAGTAAGGAAACCTCCATAAAAAACTTCTCCAAAGCCAACTTCCTGCTACTCAAGTCAGAAGTGACAAACTTCATGACACCCATGCAGACGGGAACTGAAAGTTCAACTGCTGAATCCTACACTAAGACACTGTACGAGCACATCCACTCATGCTTGAATTGTGCCATCCCAAATAGGACCAAGATGCTCTCATCCAAAAAAAGGAAGTCAATCTGGTGGTCCCCTGCCATAAACAAACTTTTCAACAAAAGGAAGAAACTGTTGCAGAAAAGAGGAAAATCTTAGGATGCAAAAAACTTCCTTACCAGCCTCAGTAAGAAACTGAGATCCCTCATAAAATCCTCCAAAGCTAGTTACGAAAATAACATTGCCAAAGATTCCAAAGACAACCACAAGGCATTCTATAACTATGTCAAGAATCTAAATGGCAATGCTCAGATCTGCTCTGAGCTAAAACAGAATGGCATTAAATATACTGATCCCAAGGATATTGCCAATATCTTGGCAGATCGATTCAGTGCCAACTTCACTCCCCTCTCACCTCCTAAATAGCCGATCTCAATACCGGAAGATTGCCAAATTCCAGTAATAATGGCCACACAGGTAAAAAAACGCACTCTCCAAAGCTAAGAATACAGCATCCATGGGACCAGATGACATCCCGGGCTGTGTACTACATGAACTACAATATGAACTGGCACCTCACCTAAGTGTCATGTTTAATCATAGCCTCACCTCAGGTTTCGTATCCACTGAGTGGCGCAGAGCTACAGTTATCCCACTCCACAAGGGGGGATCCACCTTGGATCTTGGAAACTACCATCCCATCAGTCTGACAAGCCTTATCTGCAAGGCCATGGAGCGTATTATCATGGAACTTATAAACAAAGACACTGGCAACCTTCAAACACTGGACCCCACTTAGTTTGGTTTCGTGAAGGGCCGATCTTGTCTCCTGAACCTGATTGACTTCTTCGAATCAGTCTCCAGAGCCATGGACAAGGGTAAGGTGGTCCACACAGCCTATCTAGTTCTTACCAAGGCCTTTGACACCATCCCCCACTCTGGAATCGTAGATAAACTTACTAAGCTGGGCATTAATCCCTACATCACCCGATGGGTTGCTAACTGGCTTACTGATAAAACCCACACTGTAAAAGTAGCTGACTCCAAATCCAGCTCCAGGCAAGTGACAAGTGGAGTACCTCAGGGTTCAGTCCTGGGACCGCTCTTGTTTGGCATCTACTTCTCTGAAGTACAGGCCAACACTAAGGGACTCTGGCTAACAAAGTTTGCAGATGACTGCAAACAAGGAGCCATTATTGAATCCCCAAATGATGAGGATACTCTACAAAAGGGCCTTACAGAAACAGATGCTTGGTGCCAGAGCCATGGGCTCAAGCTCAATGCCAAGAAATGTAGTTATCCCCTTTGGGAATACAACATGTATCCATGAATTACCATATAGGTGGCAGTACACTAAACACCGAAAGTGTGATAACATACTTAGGGACACAGGTGGACAGTGGTCTCACTTTCGATAACCACATCACCACAACAGTCAGGAAATCCTTCTATGTGACACACCTCATCACTAAGGGCTTTTCATCCAGAAAAAAGGAGGTCATTGTCCCACTGTACTCATCCCTCATTAGACCCATTATAGAATACAATGCCCCATTTGGTATGTACCTCTCAAGACATCTGCAACAACTGGAAAGGCCGCAGAAATACCTCACTAAAAGAATCACAGGCCTAAAGCAGATGCCCTATGCTGACCGCCTTAAAAAACTCCAACTCTACTTTGTCACATATTGTCTACTCGGAGGTGATCTCTGCTTAACATACAAGGCCATGTCAAACTCAGAGCTGTTGGGCATGCTACACTTAAAGAAATCCCAATCCCTCAGAGCCACACGCTCCATGGATCTAAACCTTGTCATCACAATAAATAAAACATGCTGAAGGGATAGGTTCCTGACCCAGAGACTCCCCAGACTGGAACAGATTGCCCATACATGTCAAGAAGAGTGCCTCTTTGGCCCTCTTCAAAAGGAACCTTGACTATTGGATGGGAGAAAGGAAATTCACTCCAGGGATCACGTCAGTCGCCCTGCTAGACAGGGGTCCAGGGAAGTAAATAGTGTGGGAAGAAATAGCCAGGAAATTGTTATGGCTAGGCTTGTATAGGCCCTAGGGCTGATAGCCTAGTACCAATTTATGAACCTATTGACCTAGGACTACAATGGGAAGAGAAAAAAATTGGGGGGGGGACCAGTAGTGTGCACACTTACAGTAAAAAGGCTATAGCAAAATGTCTTTAGTTTACAGGACAGATTAGAATACAACTCTAACATACACTAGTTTAGCTGAAAGCACTTTACCGCCACAGATGCAAGATCTCACAGTGCAGGGCAACCAGACAGCCTTAGCTTATTGGAGGTTGGCTGAGGGGGAACTAGTTTAGCTGAAAGCACTTTAACGTTCCAACAGCACAGGGTCACACAGTGCAGGACAACCAGACAACCTTTGGTTTACTGGAGGTTGGACAGGACACACAAAAAAAAACTTTTGCTGAGGGGAACTAGTTTAGCTGAAAACACTAGCATTCCACCAAATGCAGGGTCTCACAGTGCAGGGCAACCAGACAGCCTTTAGTTTACTGGAGGTTGGCCATGACACAGAATAAACTTTTGCTGAGGAGAACTAAGAGAAATGTATACTTCTATTGTTGTTTTTTCAACTATGTGTTCTTTCTACAGACTGGTACAGTAACAGAACTGGATTATTTCCAAAATATTTACAAGGAAATATAACTTTTCTCAAGTTTACAATGATGTACTCTGCAAGTGATATTGAGTACATCTAAGTAGATGTACATGTTTCCAGATTACATAATGGGAGGATCACTACTAAACTCCATCGTAAGGGGTGCCATCATCCATCATTTGTCCATAGGACAAGTATGCACCTTCTTCATGTTTTTTGGAATGTTGCTAAAGGACAGTGCTTGTGAGTATCTAGATTTCATGCAGCAGATGATGAATTCAATTACGGTTTGGATGATTTGAGGTGGAGTCTTAGTGTAGGAGGGGATATAAGGAAAAAGAAATCAATGAAGGAGAACAGTTGGCTGTCTCCCTTAGACATACAAGAGACAAACCATATTTTTCATCACCATAAAAGGGTGAAGGGCCACAGAAATATCAGAGGGACACATTAGGGATGTCCATCTCATACAGTAGCGATCTCCAAGCCATTAGGAATATTACTAAGAAGAACTGGTCAGTCTTACACACAGATGAGCAGATAGGGCGAATAGCTTTAGCCCACCTCATTTCTGCTATAGGAATAGGAAGTCACTTAAAAGAATGTTGTGTTATCCAACCAAATCTGCAGTGAATCCTACTGAAGATGAGGTACACAGAACTTTAAAGTGTGGGAGATGCAATTTCTGCTCATTTGTAGATGAGTCTCATGTGTTCACACTCACAAGCAGTTTTGGTTTCACAGTCAGGGTGACTGCAATAGTAAAGACTTGATATACATTGCATGGAGTGCAAAGTTTTTTATGTTGAAAAGACAAACCATAGGCTATGTGACCATATTAGAGATCACTTGTATTGTGCACGAAAGAATAATCCCTTAAGTGCAGTAGCGAAACACATGCTACAGTTTGAAGGACATACATTTTAAGTTTTGATTACAGAAAATAAGAAAGTAAGTGATAGGACATGGCTAATGACGCAGAGGGATGAAGTCTTATTAATTTTTAAACTGAGAGCCAACAGAGGCTCTGGTTTAAATGATCACATCCCCCTTAAGCCAGGCCTAAAAGCTAGAAGACTGAAGTGCTTATAACTGTGTGTGCGCTTTAAAGAACTGTTTTAACTAATTATGGTTGCTATGTTACATTGTATTTGTGGGATGTAATTGGAGAACTTGAATTTTTAGAGTGATGTCATTACTATATTAAGCACTGTTTGAAACTTGATTTTACTGTGGTCGGATGAATCTAGTATAACTAGTGAAAGTGCTTACCTATTTGGTACGTACACTTGCATTATTCATTAGCCAATAAATGCCTGGAATTTATTTTTACTTTTGTTTCTGCTGTGTCATTCCCAAGTCCAACAAAGTGCCATGTTTTGGTGCAGGTATTCTTCCTCTACTACATTCTCCCATAAATATTATTTTAAAATCTGAATGGCCACCTTTCCACACCTATGCCTACATTTCCTATCTGTTAATCATTTCCCAGTGTGAGGCACCACACCACCTCCAGCTGTAAACCCTAGACAGACTGTCTGCATTGTGCTGGTGAAAAGCAGTACACTGCTGAATATGGAAATGGAATGGCTGAATTACCAGTGCCCACCTCCACATTTTAAGACTGACTTCCTTCTCCAAGACAAACACCTGTTAACATATGGCTACTAAATTGCAGGTATTATGCCAAATACACCTGAACAACTTGAAGATACTCTCTCTCCTTACACAACAAAAATATTTTGGGAATAATTATGTCCTGGCTGAGATAAACCACACCAATCCAAGCAATCATTTTCAGGATACAATTACACATTTAATAGTCATCTTGACAAATGAATGGAAGGAGTGTCTTACATTAACAAAGAAGAACATAAAAGTTTCACTTGAAAGCTCTTATAATTAAGAACTTCTGAGGTAATCACTCATTGCTTGACCTCCTAACTGCAAACATTGCAGACATCACATCTATATCTATACCTCCTCCCTCATTTAGATGTTATGTTCCATCACATTAAACCTCGAGTGACTCTCCAACAAGATCCCAAAACTAAACCTTCACAATGAAACCAAGAAATATCACTCCTCTAAATCATGAAATCTCAAAATGAACTGGGTACCATCACTGCAAACACAAAGTCCAAGTCTGATAGCATCAATACTAACAGACCTTCTTCCACCTTTACATAAAAAAAACACTCCTAAGGTACATGACTGGTAAGAGAAACAAAACCTTTGGATAACTACAGATTTAAGAGCTCTTTACAAACTTTGGGGCTTCTCTTGGGAGTGATATAAAACATCCATAGCAACAGAAATCGCAGAAATCTGTGGTCTTGAGAAAAACAAAAAGCTACTAGATGACAAAACTGTTTATGTAAAGACATACATAATTACAAATGATTGCTTTTAAAATGGACTAACAAAGAACACAACATACTGTTTCTCTGGGAAGCTATTACCGACAGGCTTACTTAGTGAGTTCACTAAACTCCATCACATCGCCTCATCATCCTGAGCAACCCCCTTTTTTATTTTATTTTATTTATTTATTTATTTTCATTTATTGACAGGAATAATCCTCCTTTTCACGCTTTGCAGCCCTCCTTTCTGTTTCAAGGTTAAAGTAAACACACGCATACAAAAAGTCATTACATCCCTGACAGACTAAATCCCAGCTGAGACCTGTGGCAGGTGTAGGTGGCACACATCAATGGCTCATCTCCCAATGTAAAGATAATCCTTGTGTGTCTATAACACCTGTACAACCTCTGCCAAACCAGAGATATCATGTCAGTTTTAGAGAAGGAAGAAGTTGTAAAACCCTCTCCCAAAGTTGCTAAACCGGAGTCGTCATTTCTTTTTAAGCCAATAAGGCAAAATCTTTGGAAAACTAGTATAGTATCAGTTAAGTCAATACAAAACTAGTATACTATCAGTTAATGTAACACAAAAGCTAGCATACTGTCACTATCAGTTAAGTCAATACATCCAAAAATGCAGCAGTCTCTCAAAAGTAATAAATATTTTGGCCAGGAAGAACAATGACCTCCACAAATGGCATCCCCATGAACATGGACAAAGACAACTTACAACTGTCAGTCTTCACAAACCTAACCAAAACCTTTGACTCGGGCTTCACTCTAAACACAGCAGGAAACATGCTTCACAACACCTGGTTTAAAAAGCCAATAGTGAGAAGTTAGGAAAAGACTTTGCCTGTTTTAAAGCCTTCCAAATCACAGAAGCTCTACGGTGCAAAGAGGATCCACAACTTCTACAAATCATCTCACTAAAGAAGATCCTGAAGGATCTACCTTATCTCCCCTGTTGTTCTCTCTTGTCATAAATAAACTACCTAACAATCTCCCTATTTGCATTCCTTTATTAAAGAAACAAGTAGAACAAGACCCCAACAGTTTGCCTTCCAGCAAAACAGAAGAAATAAAAAGTTAACAAAACTCTTTCTAGTCCAACACAACTGGAAAACCTTCTAAAATAACCAAACAGCCTATCACCTCATCCTGGCATTTTGTTGCATCAAGTAAACTTCAACACCATGTAGAAATTATAAAAAGCCAATATAAATTCTTCAGGGCAAAGAAAATATGCCAATTTTTTTTATCTTCAGCAGGTAAAATGGCAGTGGACTACTTTTATATTTCAGCTGCCTCTAAAAAGAATCTGGTTTCCCTGCAGTTGCTTCTAGCCACACTTGCTGATATATTTTCCTGGATCTAATAAAACATCTGTTATCTTAAAAGAGCTAAATGGCTGGAAATACTGTATAGAATCAAATATTAAGCTCTCTTACTTACAAGCTACTCAGTAATTTCATTTCGTACTCTTACCAACCAACTCTCCCAGCATACCTCAAACTACAACCTTAGATTACTTACCCCACCATATTATTGCTTTGCAAATATCCATAACTAAACTTACTCACTCACTACAGTTTTTCAGCCCAAGCCCTCAAATAAGAGAATCCTCCCTGCACAACTAATTAAACATTGCACAAAGTTTGGAGTTACAAAAATATTCCTCTTGCTTTTTATACTTGCTTCCAAAATGACAGAATCATAAGTCCACTTAATGCAAGACTCTCAACAGAAACATTTTCCTGTCTGAAATCATCATCTTCTTTTTCTTTCAGCTGCTCCTGTTATGGGTCTCCACAGCAGATCACCTGACTCCATTTCTTCCTGTCCTCTGCATCTTGTTCTGTCACATCAACCATCTGCATGCCCTCTCTCACCACATCCATAACCCTTATCTTAGGCCTTCCTCTCTTCCTCTTACCTGGCAGCTCCATCCTTAGCATCCTTCTCCCAATAAACCCAGCATCCCTCCCGCAGCATATGTCCAAACCAATGCAGTCTCACCTCTCTGGCATTGTCTCCAAACCGTCCCATCTGAGCTGACCCTCTAATACACTCATTTCTAATCCTGCCCATCCTCGTCACACCCAGTGCAAATCTTAACATCTTTAACTCTGTCAGCTCCAGCTCTGACTCCTGTCTGTTCTTCAGTGCCACCATCTCCAACCCATATAACATAGCTGGTCTCATTACCATCTTGCAGACCTTCCCTTTTACTCTTACTGATACCAGTCTGTCACAAATTACTCCTGACACTCTTCTCCAACCACTCCACCCTGCCTGCACTCTCTTCTTCACCTCTCTTCCACACTCACCATTAGTCTGAACTGTTGATCCCAAGTATTTAAACTCATCCACCTTCACCAGCTCTACTCCCTGCATCCTCACCATTCCTCTCTCCTCCATGTCATTCACATACATATATTCTTAGTCCTGCCGACCTTCATTCCTCTCCTCTCCTCTCTAGAGCATATCTCCACCTCTCCAGGGTTTCCTTAACCTGCTCCCTACTCTCACTACAGATCACAATGTCATCCACAAACATAGTACACGAGGACTCCTGTCTGATCTCATCTGTCAACCTGTCCATCACCATTGCAAATAAGAAAGGGCTCAGAGATGATCCTTGATGTAATCCTACCTCCACCTTAAATGCATCCATCACTCCCACCGCAGACCTCACCGCTGTCACACTACCCTCGTACATATCCTGTACCACTCTTACATACTTCTCTGACACTCCTGACTTCCTCATACAATACCACAACTCTTCTGTAGGCACCCTGTCATATGGTTTTCTAAATCCACAAAGACACAATGCAACTCCTTCTGACCTTCTCTGTACTTCTCCATCAACACTCTCAGAGCAAACATCGCAGCTGTAGTGCTCTTTCCCGGCATGCAACTGTACTGCTGCTCACTTATCATTGCCTTCTTTCTTAACCTAGCTTCCACTACTCTTTCCCATAACTTCATGCTGTGGCTGATCAGGTTTATTCCTCAGTAGTCACTATAGCTCTGCACATCACCCTTATTCTTAAAAATCAGTACAAATGCACTTCTCCACTCCTTAGGCATCCTCTCACTTTCCAAGATTTCGTTAAACAATCAGGTTAAAAACTCCACTGCCATCTCCCATAAACACCTCCATGCTTCCACAGGTATGCCATCTGGACCAACATCCTTTCCATTCTTCATCCTCTTCATAACTGTCCTCACTTCTTCCTTGCTTATCTGTTGCACTTCCTGATTCACTATCCCCACATAATTCAACCCTCTCTCTCTCTCTCTCTCATTTGCTTCGTTCATCAGCACCTCAAAGAATTCTTTCCATCTGCTCAATACACTCTCCTTGTTTGTATGTTTCCTTCATTACCCTTTATCACCCTAAAGTATTGCACATCTTTCCCAGCTCAGTCCCTCTGTCTAGCTAATCAGTACAGATCCTTTTCTCTCTCCTTAGTGTCCAACCTTTCATACAACTTGCCATATGCCTTATCCTTAGCCTTCGCCATCTCTCTATTCACCATACTTCATTAATCATCTCCTTGTACTCCTATCT
>NC_056741.1:1689915898-1689988398 GCF_019279795.1 Protopterus annectens
AATGTTTTAAGCCTTAAGCCCGGGAGAGTAGGCAACCTGTTTTTGTTAGCTTTAGACACGTCTGACTAATGATTTTAACTATGAGTCCCCCAGAAGCAAAATCCCTCTGCTTATTCAGTCGACCCTTTTGTCTGGATTAGACTTTGGTATGTTATCTCTGGTACTTAGTACTCGAGGGGTTGACATCACAGTTTTCCCACATATAGAACTTTCATCCTTAGACCTTCTCCCTAGATTAGATGATTCCTTGCTAGTTACTGTGTAAACTTTTCTGGTTCTTATTAGATCTTTGAGTATTTAATGTCATTACCATAACCATGAAAAGCTGAAAGACGGACAGACAGACACACACACACACACACACACACACACACACACACACACACACACACCATTTTAAATCTTAACACGTGAATTCACTATTTACATCAAGTCATCTGCTGGAAGTATACTAACAATTACAGCCCTTCTTTTACACTTTTTCTTTTTAGCAGAAATTATTCTCTGGCATGTCCTCATTACCTTCAATGGACCAATTTCATTTGTTGCACCTAGAATTGGCTGCACTATTTCAATGAGAAGATGGGCACAAAACATTTGATATTCATTTATGTCCTTCTGTAATATGAACCATCTCAGAATATAAGAAGGGAGGTGGATTTTTGAATTCAACAGTTACTACTAAGCTGACTGCCCTTTCGGACCATTTTAAGCCTAGCCAATTATCCCATTCGATGTTTAAAATTAACTCTTCCCATTAGAGGTTAGATTCAAGTATCTCTTTCCATGATCTTTATTTTTATATTACTCCAGCCTTAATTGATAGATCAAAACATACATATTTGGAAGGGACCTCTGCATTGGGATAAAGCACATAGGAGCTGGTCATTAGTAGTATGAGGAGGGGGAGTCTTGGGGTAAATTCTTATTTACCATCTACTAATTCAAGTTACACTTAAATGTAGTCAGGGATGAGCCTTGTTTTATATGGATGGTGAAATATGTTTCAAAGCAGTGGTATCCTCTGTGAGATACACCTGTCCATCCAATCTGTTCTGCTAATGTTGCAGAACAGGTTTAGGTCCCTTGGTCAAGTATTTCTGATACCATCAGTGATGGGTCAGAGGATGATTGACATGTAGAAACAGTTCACTTCTTAGCAGTCTGTAAAACATTGAATATAGTGATAGGGCTTTGAGGCAGTCCATGTAGGACATATTGTTTAGGTCTTGCATCCTTTTTCTACAGGCATTCCAGCTGCTGCATGTAACTGGAAAGATGCATGTTAAAGGGGTATTATACTTGATGATTGGCCTAACTGAAGGTTAATAAAGGAGGACAATAGCATCTGTGGATCTAGAAGCAATTCCATTGTTTATGAGCTGCTCAGTAAAGAAGGACTTCCATACCATAGTGGACACATGCTTGTTAAAAGTTAGGTCACTGTCCACATAGCCCAAATCCCACACTACTGTGTCAAATCTTAGGGGCGTGTTGTCAATGTGGTAGCTCCCCACAGGAGTTGCCATAGGAGGTGATAATGTATTTTTTGGAATTAAGTTTTAGTCCAGGAGTCTGGCACCAGTTATATGTGACAAGCTTTCTTGTACAATGTGCAAGTCGTTTTGGAATTTAGTCAATGCTACCCAGCTCCTAGACTGCAGCATCTGCAAACTTAGTTAACCTGAGCCCTTTGGTATTGGCATTTACTTCTGAGAAGAATATGCTGAACAGAAGAGGTCTCAGCACCAAAGCCTGGAGGACTCTCTCTGTGGATCTCCTGCGTCCTCTCTTTGACCCAGTGGGTGATGAAGGGGCTTATTCCTAATTTATTAGGCTTTTCTACTATTCCTGATTGGGAGACTGTGTTAAAAGTCTTGGCCAGGTGGAGATAGGTGATGTGTACAGTTTTACCTTTGTCCATTGCTTTGGTGGCCTTTTCAAAAAAAGTCTACCATGTTGAGTAAGCATGACCTGTCTTTGATGAATCCAAACTGAGTTGGGTCCAGTATCTAGAGGTTCCCTATGTCTATTTTGATTAGTTCCATGATAATTCTTTCTCATGGCTTTGCATATGAGACTGGTCAGACTTGTGGGTCTGTAACCGTCTGGATCCATGAAGATCCTCCTTTATGCAGAGGAATAACTTTTACTGCTCTCTGTTCACATGAAACAAAGCCTACTGGAGGCTAAGGTTGATCAGTGTTGTTACTGAGTGTTATTTAAAATGCATCCTGGGATACTGTCAAGACCACTGATGCAGTATTTTTTTCTTTTGATAGTACTTTCAGGAGTTGGTCTTGTGTGACTGCTGGTGGAGAGTCATTTTCAGATATTTCATGTGAGATAGATGGGGGAGGTATGTTTGAGCTGAATTTATTTGTCAGTTAACTAGACCTTCAGCTTAATTTACAATCGGATCAGTACACTGCTGTGTTGTGCTCCTGAGATTATTAACACAACTAAAAAAGGCCTTGTGGTTGTCATTTGCTTGGAAGATATTTTCATCTAGAACTTGGTTGAGTTGCTGGTTTAATTTATTGATAAAGGCTCTACCAATCTGTGCACTGCTCTTCTAACTTTTTGCCAATAATCTCTTCCTTTAAATGTAAAGTTTGTTGATATTAAACTTCCACCATGACCTGTATGCCCCAGCATACAAAACATATATTCAGCCCAAAGGATGTAATGACCTCTCAGTCTGAAGCTATGCGGCTAAAGAACACTGTCCTTGTTAAAATATTTCTACAGTTTAGCTTTAATCACCTATAGAATTATATACTACAAGGGACACGAATATGTCATCAGAAGTGTGGTAGGTTCTCTCATTATTATATACTGTGTTAACCAATAATATAATTTTATTTAACAGATTAAACAGGTCAAACAAACTGTAAAAAAGTGCCATACAAAATCAGATCTGTAGCATCCCTTAATACATAATTTATAAGATGATAAAAAAGGATTTATATTCCAGGCAGTATTTTACAAACACCTAAAAATTCAATTAACTAAACCACTGTGCATAGCTGCAGAAAAAGCATCTTAGCTGTTGTGTAGTTACATCTCAAGTCAGTCTGTTTAGCAACACAGTTGTCACTGGAATGCTCACCTCAATGTACACACCACAGTTGTCTGGGTTAGCTGTTATTTTATAAGTAATTCTTTCTTATAAAATTCATATGAAAAACTTAGCATATTACATCCTAATAAAATATCAAGAAATGCAAATGTTTCTCTGATGTAGACAAAGGTGTCTGACAGAACTCATTACTCCATGCCAACTAGTACCCGATGAACAAGCTGTCACACTACAGTGTAAAAGCCAAGTCTTCATCATGTACAAGTGTGCAAACATGCTAAGCCCACAACCACTCATGCAGAGAGCTAATAAAACAGAAGCAGCACCTTTATGAGAAGAGGACCTCTCCACTAAAACCCAAAGTGCAAAAGGAAAGAAAGAAAGAACCCAAAAATATAAAAATCAATTAAATCAGTGCGAGCGGGCATATGTGTGTGTTGGTAACGTCAATGTAAACAACAGCAGGTTAAAATGGAGCACCAAAGTCTATGCAATCAACAGCAACATGAAGAAGCTGACAAACCCTCTGCAATTTGACCACTAATTTGTAATGTCACAGGTATGCTCACCCCAAGGAAGGTGCCAATGATGTACCTCTTCCAGGTCCTTCTTCATGCAGTGGAGAAGAAAAGGCATGCATTCTGTCTCTCTTTCCTCAAGGGTAAAGAAGCAATATGCAGGGACCAGGAGGCTATTTAGATAATGAATCTGCCATCAGAAGGGTCTGATCACTGCCTGATGTGTATGCATATTAGAGCAATTTGCAAAAACCTTTGCGGTAACATTCAACTGCCAAAATTCTTCATGTTGTGAGTGGCTATTGCATACATTTGAGATGGAATCTACTGCATACATTTGAGATGGAATCTACCCATCCAAGACCAGATTTACTACCTAAATAGCACCCAGGAGAAAGCTATCACATTAAGCAAACTTCCATATACAATAGCTAATGGAGAACATGCCTTTTTTTGACTAGACACGGCATTATGGAACAGACTCCCACCTGAAGGAAGGGGCCTGGAATATTTCAACAAGTTCAAAAAGTCCTCCAAACTCTTGCACAAGGAAACAGAGGGTAACTGATTTAGGGATAACGGTTCACCTCAACATCTGCTATCAACAGCATAGCACTACCAGTAAGATGGTCACTTTAAAATGCTGAATTCTAACAACATGCTACATCCAACAGTCTTTCCCTGCTTGTAATTCCTTCAGTGTTGCAAAATGGAGTTTCTTGTAAACAAATTTGCTTTTACGGTTAATTCTATCTATGCAATGTTTCTGTCTCCACACAAGACTCTGTAACAGGCATAAGGCTCCAAAACCCTTTAAATATTTTTTTGATTTTGCATATTTCTCATGTATTGTATGCTTCTTGATTACTCATGTTGTTTGCTTTTGTTTCTGTACTTTTGGGTCTTGAGAGCAGCCCACCTACCATATGATCACATGGTAAATAACCCAGTTTTTCTTTCTGCATCTTTATCTAGCCCAGTTGACTCATGCTTCTTGGCTGTCTCCTCCCACAGGCAGTGCTGCTATAAATACATGATTATATGCTTCTCAGCCATAAACATTTAAAAAGGACTCGGTACTTTAGTCAACAAACTTGGGAACTTTCACCAAGACAAACAGCAGGCTTGAGGTCAAACTGTGTGAGTGACTGAAAAGAAGTGGCAGTCAGGAGATACGCACACTCTTCATCTGTGTCACACATCATTGTATGTGGTGGCATTTGCTACATTTACCTTCTAGCTTGGAAGAATCTGAGACAAAGGTGGTGAATTGGAGTTTTAAATACAGATAAACCAATCTGTATCTTCTCTAAGGTGGACTATCATGTGAAGCATCAGACAGGCTGTATTTTGACCAGTACTCATTAGGCATTAGCATCAACAGTCAGTAAAAGTGACTGCACCATGCACAGAGGGATATGTATATTTTTTAAAGCTGACACCAAAATTGTTACTTTCTGATAATCTATAATATTACAACAGTTTCTCAAAAATATGGTGAAAATTTTCATAACATCAATGTTATCATTTTTTTTTTATTTAGAAGTTTCAAGTGAGCTGGATTACAAATACCATCTTTCAATCGCATCACAAATTACAGTGGCAAAAGATACAACAGGTATGTATGACATACTATAGAAGAAGGAAGGCATGTTTAAATGCCACTGATATGTCATACTCCTGATAGTTATGTGGATGATCTAACACATTCTAAAGAAAGCTATCTGAATATATGAAAAAATGGTTATTGTACAACATTTTGAGTGTATCTTAATCAGTGGACTATTTTTTTCAAAAGTGGGCAACTTTTCATGAAGCTATGTGACCTCACAGGATACTGATTAAGGGGGTAAAGCACCATCCATGAGTATATATGTATGGTGGGATTGCCCCTTATTTTGTCCGGGGCAGCCCAGTTTCAACAAAATATCAACAGAATCAAACTAAAATACAGTAGCATATCCTGAAAAAGTAAATAAATAATCTACTTATCATAACGGCTGCTTGGGCTGGAATGACAATAAATGTATATCTGAATTGACAGAAAATCTGTAAAACATGGAGGGAGACAACATATGTATTTATTACTTAGTAAACATACATAAATGTCTTAAAAGTTACCTGTTACACTGACTTGCTCATCCAAGCTAGATCTGGTGCCATGGAATTCCAGGAACAATGTTGGGGAAACAGGGTATTCCAGCTTACTGAACCTGTTGCATGCGTTCATCATGACATCATCAAGGAATTCTGTCCAAAAAATACATAAATAAAAAAATCAAGTAGCTGTCACCTATTTTAATACATCATTTCTAAACCTCCTCGACTCCTTAGCTCCACTTAGAATAAAAAGAAATAAGAGCAAAACTCTCCCATGGTTAAAAAAGACACCTTAGCTACCATGCGCCTTCGCAATAAAGCCTTGAAAAACTACTATAAAGACAAAAACCCAGCCTCCCTAAACGAATACAAAACACTCCGCAACAGAGTCAAAAAACTTATCAATTCTGACTACAGATCCTACTATATTACCCTCCAAAATAATCATAAGACTAACCCAAAAAAGTTCTGGAATAGTATCTCCTCCCTCTTCAATCCTGGCAAAAAGGAAAACCCACAACCAGATGAAAATATTAGTGATACCAATCTCGCCTTCCAATTCAACAGCTTCTTTATTGATTCCATATCTAAATTAACATCTTCGTTTTCCAGTAACTCTACTCCTCCAGCTACAACTCCTACTTCCACTTCTAATCTAGACTGCTCGTCCTCTGACCACCCTCTCTTCTCCCCCAAACCAATACCCATATGTACTATAAAAAAATTGCTTCTTAAATTAAAACCTTGCTCTAACGCTCCCGACAACATCTCTTCCTTCTTCCTAAAGATAGCTACTGAAGCCATTGCCTACCCAATTTGCATACTTTTAAATCGGTCCATCCAAGAAAGTTATGTACCCCAAATCTGGAAAAAAGCTTACATCATTCCCCTCCACAAAGGAGGCAACAACAACGGCATTTCCAACTTCAGACTAATTGCCATCTTATCCCCCATCTCTAAACTACTAGAAAAATACATACACATACAACTGCTACCTTACCTCACCAATAATCACCTATTAACCCCAACACAACATGGATTTCGACCCGGTCACAGCACTACTACTGCTCTTCTCTCCTTCCTTGAAACTGTACATAAAGCTAGAGACTCCAACTATATTGTCTCTACTCTGCTCCTAGACCTTTCTAAGGCCTTCAACACCATCTCCCACTCCCTGTTACTCAACAAACTCTCTAACCTACATCTTTCCCCCTCTTGCATCAGTTGGTTTCCTAGTTACCTCTCCAATTGGCAGCAATCTGTTAAATGGAAGAAATCCACCTCCTCTTACCTCAACACTGTCACTGGTGTACCTCAAGGCTCCATATTAGGTCCATTATTATTCAATATCTTCATTAATGACTTCCACCACAATATCCCAAATGCTAAAATAGTCCAATACGCTGATGACTCTACCATTATCTGCGCTGCAAACTCCATTCCCTCCCTCAAAAAATCAGGATACCTTCACAACCACTGAAACATGGATGCATGATAATCATCTTGCTCTCAATCCAGCTAAAACCAAACTGATACTATTCACCCCATCAAAAAGCATAACTACTGACAAAAACTCTTTCCTCATAACCAGTCAAAATAATACATCCCTACAAATTGTCTCCAATGCCAAACTGCTAGGAGCTCTCATTGATAATTAGCTCACATTTGATTCCCACATACAAACAAACATTAAAAAAACACATCAGAAACTTGGTATGTTCTACCGGCACATACGCTTCCTCTCCCCATCTACCAGATTCCTCCTATCTACCACATACCTCATCCCCTCTCTACTATATGGTGCTCCACTACTAACCAACCTTAAATCCTCTACCAAAACAAAACTTTCTTCCTGCTACAACAAAATCGCTAAATTCGCCTCTGGCCATAGATCTTCCTCCCACCACTGTACTGCCCTCCACAAACTTAATTGGCTAGAGCTCCCAAACTATCTTACCTACACTCAACTAACTCAAGCTCATAAGCTCATCTTTAAGCCCTCACTCTGCCCCTCTCTCTCCTCAGCCTTCACCATGCACCATCCTAATAGACCCCTTAGAACCAGCACTCAGAACCTACTTGAACTCCACAAACCTACCCGTCCAGCAGGTAAACTCTTACTTTCCTTTGCCCTGGCCCGCCTCTGGAACTCCCTCCCATCGCATATCCGTACTACCAACAGCCTTCCTATCTTTAAATCTCTCCTCCATTCACACCTATCTTTTCTCTGGGAATGCTCCTGTACCAACCCTGCATAATTCCTCCAGCTACTACACACTCCTTAATCTACAATCCCTTCCCCTCCATAGGAACACTCTTACTATAGTTAACCACTTATGTAAATACTATCTGTGCACACCTATTAACTAGAATCTTAACTAATACTTTCTCTCTTTACATTTACTAGTGAATATAGAAATTAAAAATTGTAAACTTATTTGTTATTCTTGTATTTGCTGTTCTGTTGCTTTTCCTGTTTTTCTTAATACTATCTTGTGCTTATATGTACTACTATGATACTTATCAAACAGTAGATGTTATGTTCTACCTGTTATAATTTACTTTATTCTTATTTGTATTTTTGATATTTTTGATATTGTATCTTTGGAGCTTTTTTCCCCAGGACTCCATTGAAAATGGGCTCATTCGGTCCAATGGATTATCCTGACAAACAAACTTCCAATAAAATAAATAAATAAAAAAGTATATTGATGACAAAATGGTTCAATGCTTGTAAGAAAATATTCAACCATAAGTAATCAGACTGCACAGATGCTAACAACCACAACAGAACCTGTTGTATTAGACCTATTGCACAATCACATATCTAATGGAAGTGTGAACTCAAGGGATCTCAACTTCTTTAGTAAAATAAATAGAACATGTTTGAGTGATAGTTATGTATCACAATGAATACCACTTGGGTGGCACAGTCTTCCACTCCACATAAAGTGAAGTACTTATTTTACTCTTTTCAAACAATTTGGATGACTTGATGGGAAATGCAAATTCACTCCTGCTTTATCACCCCTGTCCCTGATGGATAGGATTAACGTAAATGTCCCAACATATCCTTGTTCCACCCATTAACTCTAGGTTATTCATATGCAAAATGTAAGGGCTGAAAACCACTATGAGAATGTAAAGCTAAGCGTCTTAAGATTCTCACAGATCAATAACCTAGTAAGTACCGATGAATTATACAACAGCTAGTGATGTAAGTGACACCATGGTGAGCTCTGACACTTCAACAGAAGTGTTATATCAGCAGGTTACCCATCATAGCAAAAGTAACTCAGCTAGTCAAAAACTACTCTGTACGTACACCTCAGGAACTTTTGCTCTGGTGGTTAACCTGTTGATATAATAACGACTACCAGCAGGTTAACCGGAGCAAAAGTAAAGTACAGTTGTGTAAGAACTTACTATAACAATAGATGCCCTACTGATCTCTGCTGCAGTATTCCTGACATATGGGTTGTCACCACTAACATCTGTCCAGGGTACCAAAGCTTTACTTTCCAGAGGTCATACTTTTCCAATGCATGACCTCAGCTCGTAAACATAAGGATGTATAGATAGATGTACAAGCATGTACCTTAGACTATCTTCAAGCCAGCAGCCTGAAGACTACTGAGAGAAGGAGACCAGGCAGCTAGAAGGGGGTAAAGCTGAAACAGGTAAGCAAATGTCCCTGTTTCCGTGTAGCAGAGTAAGGTTAAAGCAGAAGGTTGAAGTAAGCCAGAAATAGAGGTGAAGGAGGGTGGGAAGGAATACAACAGTGATTAGCAGGACATTTACTGTTATGGGAAGTTCTTACACAACTGTACTGTGTCCTGACTGAGATCACTGATATGTATTCATGACATTTGGGTGATTCCTACCGCTGAAGGAGCTATACAGAAGGGCAGTCAGGTACAGAGCTGATGAGCTGTCTAGTAGTCCAAACAGGGCAGACCTAACAAAGGTAGCCCTGGAACTGAAGAAGACATCCATTTTGTAGTGTTTGGTGAAGGTGTGTATAGAGGGCCAAGGAGCAGCTTTCAAGACAGACTGGTGTCTTCTCCCTTGTAAAAAATCACCTGAGGAAGCCAGTGCCCTAGTGGAATAAGCTTTTGGGCAAGAAGGCGAGGACTTACCACACAGTAAATAGCAGAAAGATATGGCCTTAGAAATCCAAGTTGCAGTAGTTTCTTTGAAGACCATCTGCCCCTACTTAGGGCTCAGTTTTGCTCAGATAAAATCGCAGTTCTTTTTGAATGTTCAGAGAATGTATGACCCCCCCCCCCATTTTTGGGGCTTGGAAAAGAAAGAAGGTAGATGAACAGCCTGATTAAGGACAGCTTCTTCACGACCTTAGGCATGAAAGATGGATTAGCCCTGAGAGTCATCCTGCCCTTGTGAAAAAAGTGGAATGGCCATGAGAGCCTGTAACTCAGAAACTCTCCTAGCAGAGGTGAGAACCAGGAACAGAAAGGTTTTCCAAGTGCAGAATTTTAAGGAGGCAGAAGATCTTGGTTCAAAGGGAACCAATGTAAACCTTTCCAGCACAAAATTAAAAACCGTAGATGGGGAGAAATGACTTTCCTTGATGAGTTAAGGTGGGTTAAGAAAAGCTTTGACTTTCACTCTAGCCATATACAGGGGGGATTGGAAAGGAGGCATGCAGGCATTGATGGTGGACAGGTGAGCTTTTATAGAAGAGTAATCCAGGCTTGAATGAAGTATCTTGCAAAGAAATTACAGGACAGCATAGACCTGTGAGAAGTGTGGGTCCTGACCATGCTTGTAACAGTAATATGAAAACCTTTTCCATTTAGCTATGTAAGATTTTCTAGTAGTTTGTCGCCTGGCTTCCTGTAGTACCTGAACAACCTCCTCAGAGAATAAGTGTATTTGAGGGATTAAAATCCTATCATCCACAGAGTCAGGAGTGAGGAAAGATTATGGTGGAGAAGTAATATTTTTTGTTGAGTGCTCAGGTCCGTTAGCAGAAGTATTTGTCTGGAATTTCCATTTGTCATTTGAAATAGCAGGTTTAACCAATGCTGTCTTAGCCAAAAAAGGAGTTTGCGTGCTTCCCTTTGTACTTTTAGAGGACTTCTTGAAAGAAGATGTAATGGAGGGAAGGGATAGAGGAATATCCCTGTGCACTGGAAGGAGAAGGCATCTGTCCTGCAGGCTGAGGGACAAGGATCCCTGATGCAGAACTAGGACAGTAGAAACATGTCTGTTGGAGGTAAGCCCCATTGAAGAGCGATTCCCTGAAAAACCTGCCTGTTTATAATCCATTCGTAGGGGTCCTCCAAGGAGCGGCACAGGGAGTCTACCAGCACACTGTCCTGTATATGGATGTGGGGGTGGTATGCCTCCTGTTCTAACCTGCACAGTTAGTAAACCCCAGTGCTTTACTATTCATGTACCATATGACTGTGGTGTTGGAGTGATCCAGGTTTCCATAGATGGTAGCAGATCTGCAGTGCTTGAAGAAGAGCCCTCATTTCCTTTAGATTGATGTGTTCCATTCCTTCAAGAAGCATGGTTGCCATCTGCCCTGAACATGGTGTGATCCTGTCCACATCCCTCCAACCGCCCCATATGAGGTATCTGGGTGAACTTCTTGAAGCATAGGAGGGGGTGTGAAGGGATGTCTTGGGTTGAGATTAACCTGCTCCTTTTTGAGACAAGGGAGGATGGGATAAGGGTGTCCAAGGGTAGGAGTGTTGGGAACACAAACATTTCAGATACCACTGGATTTTCCTCATGTAAAGTCTGGCTAGGTGAAGCATAGGAATGGTGGCTGCCATAAAAGCCAAAATTCTCAACATCTCCTTTGCTGTGCAGTGTGTTGTAGAAGAGAGATCTAAGAAGAAATTAGACTGTGAACTTTCACCTGAAGGAGGAAGGCATGCATTTCCTTTGTGTCCAGTCAGCAAAAAAGGAAAAGCAGGTCCTGTGTGGGTAGCATGAGGGATTTGTTATAACTGATTGTGAAACCCTGACTTGGCAGGTGTTGGATAGTGAAATCTAGATGCTGAAGAAAGATTTCTGGAGAGGGAAGTTGGAGCAACTGATTGTCCATGTAGGTAAAAATTTGAATTCCCTGGGTGCGACAGATTGCCACTGGAACTAGACACTTTGTGATAGACAAAAAGGCAGAGATGTGAATTGAAAATGCAAGGAACCAGAGAAAAATGTGAGGAATTTCTTGCAAGAAGGACAAATAGGTATGTGCAAATAGGCATCCTTCAGATTTAGGGACACTTGAAATGCCTGGGGGAGAAAGAAAATTAAGAAAGTGGGAAGAGAGATCATTCTGAAAGTTGGCACTTTCAAGAAAGTGTTTAGAAGAGGAAAGGTCTAGGATCAGTACCCTTTGTCCTATTTTTGGCACCAGAAAGAGTCTGGAGTAAATTCCTTTCCCTGTTAAGTCTTTTGGAACTTGTTCAATGGTGTCCAGATTCAGGAGGTCCAGAACAATGTGAGTGAGCAGAGACAGCTAGTTGGGGGAAGGATATGGCAATGCCTTTCAGGGGAGGAATATTTTCTCAGGACATGGCATAACCACCCTTGATGATGGACTGGACCATTTGTCTGTGGTAATAGTTTCTTACTTGGACAGGGAGAGTGACAATCTTTTAGAAAGAGGAGCTGAGGACTAAGGAGAAAGGAGATGGTGCTGGGAAGGTAGTCAAAGATTTTTATTTCCTCCCAGATGGAGGATCCTTATGAGGTTTGTCAGAGTACTATTTCTTAACGTTCTTCTCAGTTTTTGAGTTGCCCTCGGGTCCCTTCTAAGGAAAGATGTAGATTCAGATTGGTAGTTCCTGGTATCTAGGAGCTGAGAGAGTAGAATCTGCCTAAAGTTTTTCATAGTCTTACCTTGCTCTTGGACAGTTTGGAATAGACCGGCAGCCTCATAATCAAACAGGTCAGGAATAGGCTGGCTATGTAGCCCTGCATATCTGCGAACAACAACCTCAGTAGCTGCTGCCCTAGAAGAGGCATCCACACCATCATAATTGCACTTAATGCTGGGAAAGTAGATTCTGTATTTGCTGCTTTGATTCTGCAGTTGAAGGGTCCAGCTTAACTTTGTTCAAGGACTGAAGTACGGAAATAAAATATTTACTCATTTGAGTCTGATAACTGTCTGTTAATCGCCCTAAAAGCAAGGGTAAAATAGATGTGTACCTTTGTTCCCCACTTGTATATATAGCCATACTATCCTTGTCTGTAGGTAGGACACTAGCACTGGGTAAGAGCTTAGAGGGGTTATATGAAGCAAGAGACACTGCCAAGGGGTCTGCCACAGGATTCTTGTATAAGTATTTTAGGTCATCAGGCACCCTGTAAAAACCTGTATGTTTTTTTAGGAGCTGGTAGTTGAGAATCAAGCACTGAATTAGTGGACTGGAAAGTGTCCTGGAAAGCCTCAAGAACAGAGGGTGGGGGACTGGGTAATGGGCAAGAGTACTCATTTTTAAAAGGCTGTAGTACCTCTTCTGTACATCACAGATCTGAGTGGACTGCCATTCAAAATGCTTCATGTTCTGAATAGTCCCTCCAAAGGAAGCTTCCTCAATAGGAGAATCTGGAGACAGAGAATCCTCTTCATCTGAAGAAATTTGTCCAGGGCAGTAAAATTAACATTAGTTCATAGACTCATTCATAGATTAGTACTAGGCTAAATGTCCTTGTGGACCATTTTAAGCCCAACCACTTACCTCATGTGAGAATCAACTCTGCACCTTCAGTCTGTAAGGTAGACACTTTAACCATTATGCCAGTCTTCCACCTCTCTTCCAAGAATAGTATAAATAGTGGTCTGAATCATAATTGAAGAGGATGATGCCTTAACAGATATTTGAGGTGCAGCCTGTTGTTGTAGAGACCCAAAGGAAGGAGATTTCAAAGCTGTAATAGCTTTGAAGAAGTCCTGGGAGAAATCTATCCACTCCTTTTCCTTAGCTGCTGAGGGTTAGGTCACGTGTCTAGTCCTTTGTTTTTTCTTTCTGGGCATGATGTCCACCTGGATGAGATGCAGAGGTTTGGAAATCTGCCTAACTTCTATTAATGTACCTGGGATCTCTTCCCTAACTAATATTTGAGGGATGCCATGAGGGTCCTCAGAAATGATACGTCACAGTTCATCAGATGTATCCACAATCTGCAAGGCCTCAGAAGCCATACCAGCCTCTTTTGGGGTCTCGGTAGCAGGCAACGTAGAGATAACCTGATATACCACAGGTTCTGCAACCTCAGCAGGTACACTGGAGTCCAAACCATTAGATTGCATATATATATTCTGGGTATCTTATGCTTCTTCTTAGGCAGAAAAGGAACATCAAAGGATGCAGACTCAGCCATCTTTGGCTGTGCCAAGCATTCAAGACACTGAGTTTTCAGAAAGGTATTGCAAAAGGAAAGCCTTGACCCAAGGATTTTGGGAAGGAATTACTAACAAGTGCAGCAGGATTTGTGATCATGTTCTAGACCTAGACAGAAAAAGCCCTTAGTGTGCAATTCCTGGTATGGAATCTGCCTACCATACTCACACTTACTCCTCCTAGATGACATCTAACAAATCTGAACAAAAATAGTGTAACCAAAAAAGGCAAAGGAAGGTTCCCCAACAGGGCACTTATCTGAAAAAAATGATTGAGAGAAGTAATGTTACCATGCCCCCTGATTAACAAAAATAACAAAACAAACTATCTTTCTTAGAAACAAAGCATGGAAAATATGGCTAAGAGACAGAACAAAACAAAACAAACTTTATTACAAACAACTCCATAACAAATCAAAAAAGCTAGTGATACAAGCTAAAAAAGATTATTTTTCTGCTAAACTATCTACCTCATATAATAATCCCAAAGAATTTTGGAAGTCTCTTCTCTACTTAACCCTGGCACCATCCAAAACCGATCCCCTGCACCAGAAAAAAACCCACACGAAATGTCCCAAGATTTTAATACTCATTTCATCTCTACCATTAAAAAGCTACTCCAAGACTGCCCATACAGCCCAAACACACATTATCCACCACCTACAGAACACACCCCCTCCCCTTCAGCTTACTCTAATACACAACCACCCAACTCCTTCACTATCCAACCTGTACCCACCTCTTTGATCTTGAAACTCCTAAAACAACTCAAACCTTGCTTACTGTCTGTAGATAATCTTCCACCTGCATATCTGCAACTAGCAGCCAGAGCAATAGCATATCCAGTTACCATTCTCATAAATAGCTCTCTCTGAACCCTACATTCTTCTTCCATGGAAAAAAAAATCCATCATTACACTTATACACAAAGGGGGAAACTCCCATGATCTTTCTAACTACCGCCCTATCTCTATACTCGCCCCACTATCAAAAATCTTGTAAAAATGTGTTTACTCACAACTACTTTAGCACCTCTCATGTAATGCTCTTCTATCCCCTACCCAACATGGTTTCTGGTAAGGGCATAGCACTATTACTGCCCTATTATCTTTCACTGACACTGTCAACAAAGCCTTGGATGCAGGATGTCCTACCTCTGTAATCTTATTAGATCTAGGCTTTTGACACAATGTCACACACTAAGCTAGTAAACCAACTATCAAAACTAGGTTGGCCCCAAAATCTTTCAACTGGTTTACCTCTTACCTACAGAACAGATAAGATGGTTAAATGCACAATCCTATTACCAACCTAAAGATACAGGAGTACCACAAGGATTAATTTCAGGTCCACTATTCAATATTTTCATCAACGACCTGACAAAGCCCCCCTAATCCAGAATCTCATCCATATGCTGATAATTCAACACTGATATCCACCTCCAACAATTTCTTTGACCTCCACACAGCTACACAACACGCCTTTACTTCTACTGAATCATGGCTTATTGATACACAACTTATTCTAAACCCCCAAAAAACTAAACTTTTACTTTTCTCTACAAATTCACCTGACATTGATTTCAAAATCCTTGCTAAAGACGGCACAGGAATACAACTAGTGAAAACAGCCAAACTACTAGGTATAACAATAGATAAACTCACATATGAACCACACATCCTAACTGCAATAAAGAAAACCCACTTCAAACTAGGCAAACTATCTCCACAAGCTCTACCTGGATAAATATACTAAAATAAGACTAGCCAATCCCCTCCCTTCTATATGATAGTGCAAGTTTAACTAATCTGCACGCAACCCTTAGCAATAAATTACAATCCTGTTACAATAAAATAGCCAAATTCACTTCTGAAAAACCACACCGTTCTCATTACTGCCATGCTATCATCGAGCTACAATGGCTAGAGTGAGTTTTCCCACCAACTACAATATACCCAACTAACCTTAGCCCACAAACTAATTTCTAAACCTAATGACTGCCCTGTCCTCAACTCAATCCTACAAACATACACCCCCACAAGAACACTAAGATCTTCCTATAATCTGATGCTTACTGTAACTAAACCCAACAAAAGAGCTGGACAATGTCTGTTCTCCCATACCATAGCCAGAGTATGGAATAACCTTCCATCTGAAATAACCCAAACTGACCACCCAAAAATTTTAAAGTAGCACTAAAAACACATTATCTACACAATCCTTCTATCTCAGGATACTATAATTCTTACTAATGAAACTATTTATTTCTTAGTCCATTCTATTTCTATTGATGTAACTTTACAACCTATTGTAAGGATTTTTCTAGTTCAGTTTAATGTAAATCCTAAAAAATGTAAACTGTAATATGTTTTCTGTCTGTTATATCTGTAATACTTTTAATTGTATTTTAGACATAGTCATTCTCTGTAATGCTTGTGGAGCTTTTTCCCCGGGCCTCCATTGACAAAAGTCAAAAAAGTCTCTGGAAGAGTACTGTTATGAATCCAAAAGATTTATTAAAATGAAGTAAAATCACACAAAGTTTCAGAGAGATTAGCGCTTTCGGGTGTTAACCCTTCATCAGATAGAGAACAAATGTTACATAGCAATATTTAAAACAATGAAGAGCCAATCAAGGACTAGTAAATAACCTGCCTATTTTTTAAGGTGGGTTTTATGGGGACAACATCATTTAGCCCTGGATTCCTATGTGCCATTAATTCTATAATCTTTCTAGACTCAATTAACTCTGTATATTGTTTAATGTCTCCTCCCCTCTTATTTAGCCTCACATTGACTATAGCTCTAAAACCAAAACAATGAGTGGGGTTATCTTTTATGTGTCTGAAAAGGGCATTGTGTATGTCATTGTTCCTAATGCTGGATAAATGTTGTAGGATCCTTACTTTGAACATATTATTAGTCTTGCCCACGTAAAGACATGGGCAAGACTTACATTTCGCTAGGTATACAATGTCTTTAGTTCTACAAGTAGCCTTGGCTTTTAATATAAATACTTTGTTTGTGGTGGGATGTACAAAGGTAGTGTCCTGAAGGATATGCGGGCAGGCCTTGCATATACCACATGGCTTACTGCCCATAGATGAAATAGGGGTAGCACAATCATTTGTATGCTCCCCACATAAAATATCTTTTAAACTCTTATTTCTCCTATATCCAAACATTGGAGACGGACCAACAATTGTACCAATCCTATCATCACTAGTAAGAATGTTCCAATTTTTCTCCATTGAAAATGGGACTCTGACCCAGTGGACTTTCCCAGTTAACAAATGTTAATAAAAAAATAAATGACAAAACAGTGATTTTAGTCAGGACTTCTCAGGCATATGTAAGTAATTTATCCAGTCAAAAAAATAATCTGCACATACACTGCACCTTCATAAGTCATTTTGGGAAAACTCACTACTTACAAAAAACGGGCAGAGATAATGTTAGAATAAATTTTTATGGGTAAAAAACCCTTTTGTCCCCTAGATATTTGGTATCTCAAAAGTACACAACATGTTATGTAATCAACCTTTGAAACCAAAAGTGGCAGCTGGAGAGTCAGTGAGTGAACATCTAGTGAAATATTTAGATTTGAAGTTATAAAATTTTTTTTTAAAGGATAAGACCATGCCTTAGTTAATTTGCACGTTTTATGAGGTATGGGAAAGGGAACATATCGAGAACTCCTTATTTTGGAATAAACTTAAAAATATTTATTTACATCTCTTCCATATAAAGAAGGTCTAAGTTGGTTCAATGATGCTTTCATTTTTAAAAAGCAGTATAGTCAGGAAGACATCAATATCATTATGGGAGGAATGAAAGTAGTTTTGACTAACAACTATGTTTAGTTTGATGGTGAATTTTAGAAGCAAATTAGAGGAGCAGCAATGGAGGCAGCAGTGCTCCCGTTTTTGGTAACATAGTTTTGTGGTGGCATGAAACTACCACTGTTTTGCTTCACCATACAATAACTCTTTGAGTACACATTTCCATTATCTGGATGACAATTTATAGTAAGGAAGGAAGGGTGATGAAAAATTATTAGAAATTGTTACCTACATCAATAATTCTACTTCATTTTGGAGTTTAATATGGACAAAATGCTGATTTGTTTGGATATCACCATTATGAAGAATAGGAAAAAAGTAGATATGAAAGCAGTAATTATAGGAAGCAGATTTACTTCAATAGCTTCCTTCATTATGGTGGTGGCCACCCCATGAGGCAAAAATATATTTAGTAAAGGAGTAATTGCGGAGGTTTTCCAGGCTAGTCTTGGAAGATGGTACTTTCTTTTTTAAGATAACTAGATAAACTAAAAGGGAAGTTTTTGGAGAAAAAATATCCAGCAAACTTGTTGGATGAGATTTTGCAAGAAAATTGCAACAAGAGGGCAGACAGGATTTAACCCATTAATAAATATAAATGGCCGTTATTACCAGAATTCGGCAATCTTTCAGTATTGAGTTGGGCCCTTTAGGGGGGGGTGAAGTTGGCACTGAATCGATCTGCCAGGATATTGCCAATATCCTTGAGATCAGTATATTTAATGCCATTCTGAGCATTTCCATTTAGATTCTTGACATAGCTATAGAATGCCTTGTGGTTGTCTTTGGAATCTTTGGCAATTTTATTTTCGTAACTAGCTTTGGAGGATTTTTATGAGGGATCTCAGCTTCTTACTGAGGCTGGTATTTGCATCCTGGGATTTTCCTCTTTTAGGTTCATAGGTTCATACTAGGCTATCTGCCCAAGGGCATTTATAAGCCTAGCCCATAGTTATGTGGCTTTCGCCACCCCTTTAGTTTGAATAAAAACTATGCCTATCATTTTGCTGTGCCTCTGTCAAGCAGTGACGCTGAAGTAATGCCTGGGGTATATCTGCAATCTCCCATCCATTGGTCAAGATTCCTCTTGAACAAGACCAGAGAGGTGCTCTGCCTCACATGTTTTCTGTAACAGTTTCTTCCTTTTGTTGTAAAATTTGTTTATGGCAGGAGACCACCAGATTGGCTTCCTGTTTTGGAGGAGAGCGTTTTGGTTCTATTTGGGATGGCATGATTCATACACAAGTGGATGTGCTCGTACAGTGCCTTAGTGTAGGATTCAGCAGTCGAACTTTCAGTTCCCATCTGCATGTGTGTCATGAAGTTTGTCACTTCTGACTTGAGTAGCATGAAGTTGGCTTTGGAGAAGTTTTTTATGGAGGTTTCCTTACTGGGAGGTGGGGGATGGATGTGGATGTCAAGGGTGATTAGCTTATGGTCAGACCATAGGTGTGGAGCATCGATTTCCCATGTTGGTAATGACCAGGTCTAGGATATTGGAGCCCCTGGTGGAACTATGGATTAGTTGATTCAGGGCATTGGAATTTATGAATTCCAAGAATCATTGGGCAAAGGTATTGGTACATGAGTAGTTTTCCCAGTTAATGGCAGGGTAGCTGAAATCACCCAGTATTAGGGTGTTTGGTTGTATCTTAATATTTTCCAGTATATTTAGAAAGGTGTAGTGAGAATCCTGGGGCATACTGCGGGATCTGCAGCAAGCAACAATTTGGATTGCAGTCTTACCTAGTGTTAGGTGCACCTGGAGAATTTCAGATGCATTGTGTTGGGCAACTAGCCTGGTGGTGTGAATATCCTTGGTGAATATGGACACTCTTCCACCTTTAGTGTTTCAGTGCTTGTTTGGGGGCCAAAAAATGTGGTAAGAGTTGTAGCCTGCTTTTGCAGGGTTGCTCTCTAGAGCCTTGAACCAGGTCTCAGTTACTGCACAGATATTGATGTTCTCCATTTTTAGGAATGCCTCGAGAGAGTGCATTTTGAAGTTTAGACTTCTACCATTGAGTAGCATTACATTCAGATTTTGCATGCTTTACATGTTACGGTGGTGGTTTTGTCCTTTGAACTTTGCCTAAAAAGGGCACTATAGGGGTGGCAAGAGCCTTAGCCAGTAACCTGAATCCCACGGGTAACAGGTGCAGACCATCTCTGGCAAAGCATCGTGGTCTGTTGATCATGTCGTCCCAGGCAGACAGATACTGGATCCCCTTTGAATGACACCAGAAGCTTAGCCAATTGTTGAAGTCAATCATTTTGTCCTTATACTGTGGTATCATTCTGGGTGAAGGCAGGATGCTACTCAGTGCTAGGGTCACACCTGCCTGGGCCACATGATCAGAGAGCTCTTCCGTGTCTCTCTTCATGTAGTCCAGGGAGGTACGTCTCAAGTCATTCACTCCAACATGGACAATGACAGAGTCATATTTGTACTTGTTGTGGAGTGACTTGCGTGCATGCGTTATGTGGTGGATCCTAGCACCCGACAGGCAGCTGACTGTAATTTTCTCCTTGTTCAGCCTGGTGAGTGGGACATCAGTGTGCCTGACTATAGAGTCGCCTATGACTAAAGTATTGAGTACATTGTCTTGCCTTAGCGGCTGTTGTTGGGTGGCACACTGGTGTTGTGAGCTATGTGACACTTTGGTTGTGATTGGTGTTTGCATTTCAGCTTCGGAGGTCCTTGTGGCTTGGGCAGGTTACTGTTAAGGGCCTCCACATATGAGGGTTTATTAGTGTTGCTATGTGAGGGTGTTGGTGGTGTGGGTTTAGAAGGGCTATGTGTTGCTTGAGGTGTAGTGTGGGTGTTAACCTTCTCCTCTTGACTGTCTAACACAATCTTGGGTGGAGAGAGCTTTGCTTCCAGTTTGGCTATGTAAGTGCATCTCTCTCAGGTTGTAGTGTTGGGTGGTTGGAGAGGTTTGTCTGTGTACATGAGGCAATTGTTGCATTGTCCCAGTATGCCCCGATTCACCAGGTAGACAGGAGAAATCACCGGAAGCTGACCCTTGGACATGCCTAGCTTGGTGCTTTTTTTTGTAAAGTACAACAGCTGTTTTCCCTTACCTGAGCAAGGTACTTTGCAATTATAGGCTGTTTAGTACCTACGATCAACTTCTCCTTATTAACAAGGAGAGTTGAGTGCTTGTATCAGTTTAAGGCTTCCTAGTGCTTTCCAGCAGGTTTTTGAGCAAGTGCTAGTCACAGGGATGCTTAAAGGTAAGATGAAAAAAAAATGGTTTATCCTAAACACTGCAGTGCACTAGACGAGTTAGATGTGAAAGTAGGTAACTTACATTTTACCTGTCTAAAAAGTTAAGTTTTAGTGGAGAGTCACTATTTTTAAAACAGCAAGATAGATTGAAAGGGGGTGTCACTTTTCTATTCTGGTACTATGGAATACAGAAGGATGGCCAATAAATCTAAATAGTTGAAGGGGAGTGATTTCACAAAATGATAATTTTGCGCTTACTCACACAAGCCAGTAAAAGCAGAGAGGAAATGAAATATATTGTCAAATTCACATAAGGGGCAGGAAACTAAAATGACATTGGTGTTTAAGAACACAACATTAACTGGGTGGGAGGATAGGGAAAAAAATTCTGCCTGATCCACAAGAGACAGAGCTGTGGTCTCTTTTCAAGTTTTAATATGCAGTTAAAATCAAAATACAAGTAAAACACAAGGTAAAGAAAACACATCACAGTATTCAAAATAGAAAAAGGCAATAAAGTAATACAAAATACAAACAAATAAAAAGCAATCTAACCTTTCCTTCATAGCAACGTGTACCAGAGTCTGGGTGAGGCTTTCTAGTAAATAGGGTAACTTGGAGCCTTAGGCTTGATCTCTAAACTGAGGAACAGTTCTGTGGTGATACATAAAAAGTTTAGAAACATCAAGTCAGTTTTGGAGAAAAGTAGTAAAGAAAATAAAGGAATGGAGACAGCAATAGTATGATGGTCAAATGTGGAAAATACTCACAGTGCCAATTTATATTGGAAGGTAATAGTATTAATGTAAGAAATTACCCCAAACCAAAGTGGAGTTGTATACATTGCAATTTGTTCTTTCTATTTAGTATTCTCTGTAGGGAATACTGAGCTTGCCTTGAACAGATGTATTTATCAGCACAACTATGCTATTAAAAAAGAAAGATAAGAATGCCCTTAGTAAGCACGCTACCAAATGTCTGTGCTTTAAAAAATGTAGGGGGGGGGATTTAATAAGGCCTACACGGTATGTTTTACTGTGTAGGCATTGTGGCACACTGCTTACAAGAAAGTAAGCAGCTGTGTGATCCAATAAGCACTGCTGGGTGCGCAGGTGTGCGTCAATGTGGGTAGTCTGGCATGCAAATCACCTCATAAAGAGGTGAATCTCATGCAAATGAGGCAAGAAGAGTGATCCAGCAAGATTGGCATCCCTGCAGACCGCATGTTGTGGTGTGGCAGACCGCATGTTGTGGTGTCGTAGTGTACACAGAAAAATTCCGTGTACAGGATTTCAAACAGACAACAGGGGCTGTAAAAACATAGGTAGATGGAATGAAATGGCATAGCACATATAGATATGAGAAAAACTAATGTGTGTCCAAAAACATAAGGGACTTAAGTTAAAATAATTTTATTATTTTTTTAATGATCTGTTGTGGAAATGAGGTAGGGTTACTAAATAGCACAAAAGGGTAACCGTGTCTGCATATCCCATCTGTGTAGGCACAGAACCATGTTAGTGTCCACAGAAAAGGTAGCTGACATAAGCAGGGGGGTGTGTCTGAGGACTTGTAAGCTCATTGGAGCTCAGCTGTACCTGTTTGTGTGGCATGTCTCTGTGCTCAGGGGGGGTGTACACTGATTGCTAAGCTTTATTTACATTCGGGGCACATGTTTCCACGTGTTTGCAAGGCTTGCCGACATGCTGAGCAAGACCTTTCAGGGGAGGTGTGTACAGTGACTGCTAAGCTTTGTACAGTGACTGCTAAGCTTTGTTTACCTTCACGGTGCTTGTTTCTGTGTGTTTGCATTGCGCGCCACATTGCTGAGTGTATCTAACAAGCAATGATGTAGTAATTAGTTGCGACACTTGTTTAACTTAAATTAGGGACAGTAAATGATGTTAATGATATACTAGGCAGATGGAATGCATCACATGTAGCCAGTCACACAGTCAACACCTACAGTAGTGCACTATAAAGTATGCATACACCCAGCATTCTGATTTTTCACCTGGACTCTGCACCATTAGAGTACAGACTTTGGAATTTTAACTGAAAGAAGGCTAGCGGCTGCTGCAGGTCTGCTACATCTGTATGTGATAGATGCCAAAGTCAATGCTGCTGCTGCTGCTGGTGCTGACAATGGGCCTAGGTGGAGAAGAAGAATGTTCAGGCCCATGAGCTGGAGATTGAGCTGGAGATTGTAGAGCACTACAGGGTGGACAGGGACATAACTACAAGAACTCACTGAGCTCTGCCAACCTCAAGTCAGACCCAAGCCAACAGTGGATAACCCATCCCAGTGGAAACAAAGGTATGTCTAGCCCTTAGGATAATAGTCACAGGTACCTTCCAAAGACCAATTGGGGACATGATGGGGGGGGGGTCTCACAGGCATAAGCATCTTCACCAGTTCTAGGATGCCATGCTACCACATGCCAGTGAGCACATTTATTTTCCCCTCACCCCTGAGGCAAGGGCCAGCAATATCGAACACTTCTACTGTGTAGCACACTATCTTGAGGTACTGGGTGCCATAGAGTGCATTCATGTACACATCAAGGCACCACCCAGTGAGGCGGGTTGAATCTATGTCAACTGCAAGGGGTACCTCTCCATCAACTGCCAGGTAGTGTGCAATACCCAGGGCATTATCATTAATGTGTGTTCTGGCAGACCTCACAGTTACCACAACTCCCATATCTGGCACAGATCACAGCTGTATCAGATATTTGCTAGGGGGGGACATCCCACACGGCTATTCACTGGGGGATGCTGGCTACGACCTGGAACCATGGCTGATGACACCCATCAGAAATGCACACACACCCACAAAATAACACCATTAATGAGGCACACACACAAACTAGGAACATCATAGAGCATGTGTTGGGCTGCTGAAGTCAAGGTTCCAGTGTTTTGATATATCTGGCCCCCTGCAGTACTCTCCCACCACGTGTGCACATATGTTCACAGTATGTGCCATGCTACACAATATGATCCTGCAGAAACAGCTGCAGCAAGATCAACAAATGGAAGGGTTATACAGCTCCCCACCAGTGCCTAGGTCCCCATAGCCACAGTCACAGGAGGACTCAGAGGAGGAGCCCCCTGATAATGTCCCTACAGGCAGATGTAGGCATGCCCAGTACGCCCTTGAATTTTCTAAAAGACAACACATGGCACATTCACTGATAACCTAGGGACTGACACCTTACTCCTATTCATATACATATAGTAAATGGTGCTGATGCCAGGCAACCCACACAACCTGCACCTATCCATGTATTGGGTGCATAGTGCTTGCATCACACAGTCAACCCTGAACTACAGGCCTCTCAACTGCTGCATTTGCAAAAGTCTCTAAGCTACACACTAATTGTAAGGATTACTATAATATATCACGTGTACGGATCTCCTGCTGTTATGCAAAAAAATATAGTAAGCTAATTGGACAGATGTAACATCCACATGGGAATACAGATACCCACTCAAATAGTATGTGTTCTTTAATAGTCACTAGGCCTCATGGCTGAAATATTCACTACATCAGTCAAGGGATATGTTACACAGTGGGCTTACATGATATTTGGACTGCTGTAATTCCAGCAGATCATGTGCCGTTGTTCCTCCACCCCCAACACAACAGTGTACCCATACAACTGCTTTAACAGAAAATCACCCATGGTACATCAATGGACCAGGTAATCCCAGGGCTGTAACACAGATATTCTCACAACATTTCATGTCTATCCTCATGGAGGATAACAATGTACATATTTATGCTGCTGACTGTGTGAAAATTGACTCCTCTCTGGTGACCTGAGTGGCTCAGTGGACTAGGGAAGCTAGCATGGGTGACGGTGTTGATGGTTTTAATCTGGAATTACTCACATCTTTTGCATGTGAGGTAGTACTATGTTGTTTTTTCACAGACTAGCCATACCTCTTACTGCAATAAATCTGGACAAAGCCATTAAGATTGGGGGGGATAAAGGCCCAAGCATAGGGGCAGATTTTAGATATTTTTGCCTTAAACCTAGAAAGTCACTGGCAGTAAAGGTGTTGCATTAGTACATATGTTATGAAGGATATAACGTCTGAACACAAATGTTTGCCTGTAAGTTGTATAATGTAGTGACGTCAATATTTAATACTTCACCAGAAGACCACAAATGTATGAGGAACAGACTAAACATATGAGGCAAAACAGTGGACAATCTGTGGAAATCAGGACAGTTGAGAGGTTGCAGTCACAGATTACGTACAGCACACAGCTGGGGAATGCTGTGGACTGTTTGAGGGAAATGCAGTACTGCAGAAACAGAGGCGGATGTTAATGTCTGTAACATACAAATTCCGGACTGGAATACAGGCAGGTGTGAAGTGGAGTCACCTTATTAGTACTGACAGTCCCACTGAGCATGCCCATAAACTTAAGTAAAATGAGTACAATCCTGGTGCCCCTTCATCAAAATGACCTGTTATGTATAAATGTCTATACATACAGATATACGTAATCCTGTTACCCCTTCATCAAAATGACTTGTGTATAAATATCTATACATACAGATATACGTATACATATCCATCTGTCACTCTCTCTCTCTGACATGCATAGTATATCTATCGCTATATAGTGTCAGATATGTACAGATATATACAGCTATATGTATTAAAAGGATACATACACCACGATATATCTACAAACCACAAACATATCAAACACACACACAGCTACAGTTATATATGCATCCCTGTTATATACAGAAGTGTATGTATAGATGGCTGTATTGTCCAACTTACCCTTATAATGGTGAGTAAATCTCCACCATCACACAGCCATACTGTTGCTCACAGGATCCAAACTAAGGGTGTAACAGTACAAATTCTACTTACCCACAGATCCCTGTGCCTGCTGGATGTCACCAGGTAGACAGACACAAGTGAGCAGGTGCTGTAAGGTATAATGTTGTCAGCGCATGTATGGACAGGGCAGCTTGTCCCTAACCACAGGTATGCCTATGTAACTGCAAGCAGCAACATATAGCCACACTTGTAACTGTATACACATTCCTATGATACTTACAAGTATCCCACTGCTAGAATACTAGATGCAGATAACACTATGAAGCAATATCTATCACACGGCAGGCCACAGATGCTGGTCAACACAGTTCTATTATGTATAATGTACAAGTACTAAGCCTGCAATCACACACACAGCAGATAATGTGTGGCTAGTGTGATAAGTACTGTGATCTACATAGGTAGGGGTTCTAATCTCACTCCAGCCCACTTGGTACGTGAGTGTGTGCGTGTGTGTGTGTGTGTGTGTGTGTGTGTGTGTGTGTGTGTGTGTGTGTGTGTGTGTGTGTTTCTGTGTATCTTCCTGCAAATAAATGGACATGCCCTCATGGGCTATCTACCTACAATGGTTATGCACTTTTTGGCCCCGTAACTTGCTGCTGGCTTCCACATTGCCCTCTTCTACATGACCTGATGATGTCAGCCACCTTAAGACTATCAGCTGACAGTGTAAAATCAGATGTAAACCATGGCGCATGCAATAAGTACTTTGGTATATAGTGTACAAGACTAGATAGGTAGGGGTTCTAATCTCACTCCAGCCCACTTCATACATGACTGTGTCAGTGTGTGTGTTTGTATATCTTCCTGCAAATGAACAGACATCCCCTCATGCGCTATCCACCTGCAATAGTTACACACTTTTTGGCCCTGTAACTTGCTGTTATCTTCCACACTGCCCTCTTCTACAAGGCCTGATGATGACAGCCACCTTAAGACTACAAGCTGACAGTGTAAAATCAGATATAAGCCATGGCACATGAAATAAGTACTGTGATCTATAGTGTATAAGACTAGATAGATAGGGGTTCTAATCTTACTCCAACCCACGTGGTGCATGTGTATATACATCCACATGGCATAACCTTGGTAGATTAGACATATGTAGGGTTTTGCAGTGTTTTATTTTTAGCAGGTGATGTGGACCCCTCAAGGGACTGACCACAACAAGGCCTGCGTATGTCATCCAGCATATGTCCCAAAATGATAGTGCTAGCAGATATGAGGTGTGTTGCGTGCACCACGTACTATGATCTGTAGTATGTACCATTATATAGGTAAGTGTACACACCTAAATACAGGCAACCTGCACTAAGTGTGTGCCTTGGCGTGTCCTGTACGCACTGATTGGACGTGGTACTAGCCTCAATGTAGCCATGTGTTTGTGTGAGCCTGTTAGAGTATTTTATAACATGTCCTGCAACCATGAGATGTATGTTTTGAACACAGAGAGTACTGTAGCCTTCAGCTGTCACTAGTCGGAAAGATGTGGATGCATTCACTGTTGTACAACCAATACCAACAGGTTTGGGATGTGCATCCCAGACTGGCACTGGTATACTGAATGTGGCAGTTATCACTGCTATCACTATGTGCAATGGCACCCTTACCATGTCACTACACAAGCATATCATACAACTGTAGCAGCCACACAAGTGCCAAGGTACACGATTACACACTGTAGAGAACATGTCCTATGGAGTCCATGTTAAGATCCTACATGTGTAGTCTGTCCCCAAAATGGTTTGAAGGGGGTGTGTATGGCGCAATACAGGGAGGTCTCAGTTCCCACTGTGTGCCTCCTGTGTGTCCATGACAAGATCAACACGTGTCACCTGTGTTACACACCAACATCACTGTGGTATGTGTAGTACATGCTGGTGAGACAAGTATGTAACACAGGCAGTACACCCTACATGGCACAGGCCTATGCATGTTACACACACATCTGCTGTGACACACATCATGTGCAGGTTACACATTGGGATGCAGAACACAACAATCATAACTGTTGCCAGGCAACTAATGGTACTGGACACAGGATATATGTAGATGTGTCATCTCCATCAGAACCCTGGTAGCTGATGATTTCCATTTTCTAGTTAAACAGTTTCTTGGCATTGCTAAAATAGTCAAGAGGAGATAAAAATTGTTTCTAGTCATAGTATTTATGACATTTAGATTCAATAGAATTAGGGGTCTGGATAAAATAAATATATCTGAAAATAAAGTTTGGCAAAATTTACCTTTGTTAACCCAATACTTATTAATTTTATTACAGCCATAAATAATGTGTTCCTAATCGGCTGAAAATTCCATAGAACATCCCCAACAAACAAGAGTGGCAGATGACTGTAGTTTAGCAGCTTTGTTGGGAGTATACAAACCTCTGTGAAGAGTTCTTATTATTATTGGAAGAATCAGCTTTCACAGAAATAAAAGTCAAGGAAACAAGAATTTACCCCAGGAAATGGACTGATAATCCTTGGATCAAAGTTCTCGGTTTAAAAAAAACTCTGAAAATAACTCATTCTCTATAATTTTCACTGAATGTTATTTAAATATTCTGAATGTATATTGGTAAATGAAAAGTTTTATTATTTCTTTCTTGTGAAATATTTCTCATATTAGACCAAATGTAAATATTGTATATAGTTATCTAATCAAAACTTACATTAGAATGTTTGTAATATTTTCATGTGTTTAATTTGGTGGCACTTATGAAGGGTAGCAGACCTTCTCATAGATTAGGGATACATGAGTATGCTGAATGCCAACATTGTCCTTGTTATCCTGTTAAACATATGGAGCCATGCAGGTATAGTACTGTACCTTGCTGACAACAAATGCTCACTGCACTGACATGCCATCCTGTGCTGCTTTATTTCCACTGTGTATCCATAGGTTATCCCAACAGACTGCTGTAACAGAAACAAACAGACCTGTGACACACCTGTAATTGTGTAACTATACAGCCAATTCAACAACATACAACATAAGGTACAGAAATGTATGTGGCATACATGTGACAAATGCCAGGATACAGTATCTCTCATTAAACACTACAAGTGGCATGGTGAACCAACACTGCATAAATAAATTTACCCTGACATCACACCCACAGCTGCATTTCCCTGTATTAATGTCATGGATGACAGGGATGTGGCACAAGTTTCATCACTTGCACAGGGTGTTGTGTGGGGATGCAGGAGGCCAAGGCTGGCCCAAACAGTAGACAGCATGTGTGTGAGTCAGGGGGAGCATGTCAGATGGACCATGGAGAGGTACTGTGTGTGTCTGTAGGTGACCTGTATATGACAGTGGTATGTGACTGTGTACACGTACACAATCAAGCTCAGTGCTAGCCCTACACATGTGTATGCTGGATAGTTGTGAACTGTACATGTTAGAGTTGACAGTTCACCGTCTCGGGCTCCAGATGCTGGAACTGGCTCTGCCAGGAGTTGCACTGGCACCTTCATGCCCAAGGTTAGAAGTGGTGCTAGTACCTGACACTGACTGCTGTCTGCTGGGACCATGTCCCCCATGGGACTGCACAGGACCACCAACCCATGGCTTGCCATATTGTGGTGTGGCAGCACCCTCCCCTCTGTAGCGCTGGATGTACTGCCACTATGGGAGTGTGATTGTGCATGGCCACGTGGACTCTCAGCAGATTTTGTTGCTGCCCTACTTCCATGGGTCCGACGCTCAACTCCAACCACACGTTCCAGCACAGACAAGGTGTGGTCCAAGACAGACACTGTCTCAGCCCACCATCTGTCCACTGCATCAGTGAACCAAGCCAAGGTGTCTCCAATGCAATGGACAGTGCCACGGATGTCAGACTGTGGCATCCGTAACCATAAGGATATGCCTTATGTTCTGTTCAGAATGTGCCTGTGCCTCCATGATGGTCAGAAACATAACCCGTGATGTGAAATTAGCAACAGGGGTGGATGGATGGGCAGCAGCCCTCCTACAAGCATCCCTGTCAATCCGCCTGTGTGGAACCTCACCAGCTCTCTGGTCTATGGCCAGTGACTACAATCACTGGAGCCATAGTTGTCAGACTTTCCTGTTCAATGTCTCCACCCTCTGATTGTTCAATATCTGTGGGCATACAGACTGTGTGCAGTGACAATGGGGACAGGAGAGTAGTGTCTACCTCTGGGACAGATTCAGCCCATGACACTCCCACCTGTGCCTCATTGTGGCCACCATCATCAGTGTCCAGGGAGACACTGACATCAGGTCATGTAGGAGACAGACTCCAAACCCATGGTCATCTTAGGTTCATAGGTTCATAGGTTCATACTAGGCTATCTGCCCTAGGGCATTTATAAGCCTAGCCAGAGTGTGTGTGGCTTTCACCACCCCTTAGAATGAGAATACTATACCCATTAGTTTGCTGTGCCTCTGTCCAGCAGTGATACAGAGATGATTCCCGGGGTAAACCTACGATCTCCCATCCACTCGTCAAGATTTCTCTTGAACAGAGTCAGTGAGGGGCTCTGCCTCACATGGACTGGGATTCTGTTCCATAGTGTAGGGAGTCTCTGGGTGATGAATCTGTCCCTCCAGCACGTCCTATTTATATTCGTGTTGAGGTTTAAGTCTCTTGCTCTCGTGGCTCTGGTGGATTTGGATTTTTTGAGGTGGAGCATGTCCATTAATTCCGGGTTGGACATGGCCTTGTATGTCAGGCACAGATCACCTCTGAGCAGACAGTATGAGACTGAATAAAGCTGGAGTTTCTTCAGTCGGGCATCGTATGACATATGTTTGAGCCCCTTTATCCTATTGGTGAGGAACTTTTGGGGTCTTTCCAACTGCTGCAGGTGTCGGGTAAGGTACATTCCGAATGGGGCGTTGTACTCAATCATTGGTCTGATAAGTGAAGAGTACAGGGGTACAATGACCTCTCCTGATCTGGATGTGAATCCCTTCATGATCAGGTGGGCAATGTAGAAGGTCTTCCTAACCACTTTGGCAATGTGAGTGTCAAAAGAGAGGTTACTGTCAACTTGGGTCCCCAGGTCCCTGATAACTTCTTCCGCATTTAATGGATTACCACCTATGTGGTAATTAGGGGTTACCTTGTTTTTCCCAAAGGGTATGACTATACATTTTTTGGCATTTAGCTTAAGGTCATGGCTCTGGCACCAGTTATCCATTTCTATGAGACCTTTCTGGAGGATGTCTGTGTCTGATGGAGTGTCAATTATGGTGCCCAGTTTGCAGTCATCTGCAAATTTTGTCAGCCACAATCCCCCTATGTTTGCCTGCACTTCAGAAAAATAAATGCCGAACAAGATGGGGCCCAGGACTGAGCCCTGTGGGACACCGCAGTGACCGGCTTAGAGTCTGACATGGCACCAGCAACTCTAACCCTGTGTGTTCTGTCCTTGAGCCAGTTTGCAACCCATCTTGTGACATATGGGTTTACATCTAAGCTGGTGAGCTTTTCTATGATGCCAGTGGGGTATTGTGTCGCACGCTTTTGCTAGGTCAAGGTAGGCTGTGTGAACTGCCTTACCCTCATCAATGGCCTTAGTGACTGTTTCGAAAAAGTCGACCAAGTTCAAGAGGCAGGATCTGCCCTTGACAAAGCCAAATTGGGTAGGATCCAGTGTCTGTAGGTCCCCAATGTCTTTATTTATGAGTTCCATTATGATCCTCTCCATAGCTTTGCAGACAAGGCTCGTCAAGCTTATGGGGCGGTAATTTCCAGGGTCCGTAGAAGCACCGCCTTTGTGGAGTGGGACCACAGTTGCCGTACGCCATTCTTTGGGTACGTATCCTGTAGTAAGGCTAAGATTAAACAGCAGCCTTATGTGTGGGTTTAGTTCCTCATTGAGTTCGTGTAGCACACAGCTGGGGACACCGTCCGGTCCCATTGATGCTGTGTTTTTTGCTTTAGAATTCTGCTTTAGAATTCTGTAATAAGAATGAAAAAAGCAGTACATTACCTGCACTACTGTGTATGAAAAGCATCCAAGACTCCTAACAATGAAGACCCACAACTGCATTAGCAGTCAGATGTCCTTCTCTGCCTTCATCCTCAAAGCACTACCTCAGAACACAATTCAAATTCAACTCAAGACCTTTATAACCATCACTTAAAGTAAATCAAGTCAAACATGACCAGTAATATTTACCTATTACTTACTCAGTATGACATGATAATTGAAAAAAACAAGACATAAAACCCAGTACAACTCTCTTCACAATTATACGGAAATAGACATCTCACTGCCTAATGTATTTGCCTTCAATCTGTTGTATTTTAGATTCCTTGCCTCATTTAAAGCAGGAGCCTTATCTACACTTACCTGTAACTTCCAAAGTGTATCTGTTTTTTGAACTACCCCTCCTCTCTAAACCTTAGGTACCTCCTCCAGACTGGCAATTAAAAATATCCTACACTGTCTACACACACAATTATTTATTTATTTATTTATTTTATTTTATTTTACATTTGTTAACCGGGCTAGTCTGACTGGATGTATTTCCATTTTCAGCACAGGCCCGGGGAGAAAAGCTCCACATAGAGACAAAACAGTTACATAATATGCAAAAAATTAAAAGTATAATATATGGTGGGAACAGACAATATACAATATTACATCATAGGATTCAACATACATATCATATAAAAAAAGCACAACTTTATTTAACATTATTTAACATTTAAGACATTTAAGACATAAAAAGATAGTATAAAAAGAAAAGACAATAATAGTAAATATAGAGTAAAAAAATTAGTTAAATTCATATACTATCTGCATTATTTGTGGATTAGAAGAGTTACCACTTGGAGGGAGGATAGTTGAGAGGAAAAACTTTTAAAGTGGAGGTAGTATACCAGTAAAGTAATGAGAAGGTATAAAGGAGAGGGAGAGAGAAAAGGAGAGGAAATTGTGTGTAAATTAGGGCATTATTCTGGCCCTTAACCATACTAGACTATAATTGTTCCTTTACAAAACAAGTCTCGTACTTACCAGGGGTAGGACCACAGCCTTGAGCAATACCTGACAGATCTGTGAAAAGTTGAGGGTGGGGTAATGTCAGTACCACTGCATGTTGCAGCACAACAAGGAAATACGTCCCTATATCTCACATTTACAGTAGCTATTCTGTTACTTGTTGTACTGGTCCCAATCTGTATTGGAGTGTATACCTGAGGTTACACCCCCCAAAGAACAAAGACCTGACCCCCACATACATGTATCTACAGCCTGACACACTGAATGCTACAGTATCACAATGCTGATCACAGTAAGCTTACCTGCACACTCCTCAGCTGTGGAAACTGTGGCACCCACCTCCACAATGATGGATGCCTTGGAGCTGTTGCATGTGCCTAGGTACACTAGGAATTCCTCAGTAGTCGAGAGTTGCTGTTCCGCTGCAGGCCCTCCACTGGTGACAGCATGATCCCTGGCTATATCTGCTGCCTACTGACATGCAGCATTAATTATATCTGTTGACCGGTGTTGAACCTGCTCACATAATACAGCCTGCTGTTCACTATTATGTCTTCCCCTGGATAACAGAATTTCATGATGCTGCCTTAGTTCTTGCAAGATTATCTCATTCTCTGCATTCGAGAAGGGTGGGTGTCATCTGTGATACATTCCTGAAAGACAACACAAGGGGAACACATTACAGGAACAGACATGTGGACATCCACTATGTACAGATAAAGCAAGGGCACAATAGCCAGTACTATCCACTGCTTGCTCACATATGGCATAAGTCACAGTGTGAAAACATACTACATGTGTGGATACAACCAAGATAGTACCATTACCGTGATATTCCCTGTGTGCCACAACAGCATCTGCAGAATCAACACTACAGTCCACTGTGGTGCGTCCCCCAAGGCAAACCACACAATAATATGTTATAGGAGCAGTGACAGACAAATGGAAGTGTGATATAACAGCCACTATATTGGGGCAGTCCGACAACACCAGTGTGCCACACTGACAACAGACAATGCCACCCTGATGTATTATACATCCCCTGTAGGTGTAAGTCAGCAGGATATCACTGACATGTCATTACTACAGGTCTGTGGTGGGCTTACTGCTGTAATCCCTATGCCACATACTTCTATACTCCCATCTGAATCAGATACACAAAAAACAGTTATATACCTGCTAGAGTGCAGTACTCTTCTGTTGAACTGTGTGTCTGCTAAAGTTTCACAAAGGCATGGTCTGTGCGAGTAAGGTATCATGCAGAATGGTTCTCCCATAGCCAGCTGCCTGCCTTTTAAACACGCTCGTCATCAGCAGGTGATTACTCTAAACCAGTCTGTGGTTTTGAAATGCTAATTGCAGCCAAAGTAGCTAAATTGCATTAGCCAATGACAGTCAAGAACTGTACAATATATAAGGCCTTCATGCAGACTTGGGCCCCTTTCTTAGCTGTTGAGATGGACTCTTTTGGGGTGATCACAAGAGGGTAGGTCTATAGCAGAAACCTTTACTTAGAGTTGTGTGCACCACAGACTGTAGCTGCTGCTGCAGGTAGTAGACATAGCCAGAGAATGTAGACACTTTGGAGGACAAGTTGTAGGTGTATCTGTGTCAGCTGTCTCAGCCCTGTTGTAGAGGCAGTGCCAGGGTGAAGGTAGGTTTGGATGCTAGACAACTGTTTCAATAACAGAGTAGATGACATATTGCTATATGGATATGTGAAGTGTGTCCCTACCTGCAGGGCTATGACTTCATGCACTGAAAAGCAGCTATTTAATATGTAATGCTTTGTATGGATAAAGAGTGTATTAGTGATCCATTAATTGCTGTCTTCACAATAATGCAATTGAAATGCAGCACAACACTGGATTTGAACCCAAGACTGTGTGTGGCAAAATGTACTGAATGCAAGTAATTTACAGACTGAGCTACTGAGTCACTACTACTACAAGTGTACTTGCAAGATATATGTGCAGACATAAAGGCTGTGACAAACATTTTCTACATCCATCAGTATGTTCATGGCTTTATATGGATGTATTTCTGCACCAGAGTCCCAGATGAACATATATTTTGCCATGACTACCTCAGCAGGTGACTTTCTACATGTTTCTGTAAGGGGCATATTTACCTCCGATCACAGGCCTCCGTTACATCCATTATCATGTGTTTGGCTGTCTAGTAGTGTACTATTGCATGAGAATCCAAGGTATACTCCCATTTTTTTCCAATACTGTTTATTCCAGTTTGCGCGGTGTTCACAGCATGCAACTCCGCTGAAACACACCTAATCCACCTTTTTTAATTAAGAGTTGTGTAGCATGGTAGATAAATTCAGTGTGCTGGGCTTGGGTTCAAAATATGGCAGAGGTGTTTATTTTGTACATGTGAATTACAATGTTAAAAACACATACACTCATTATAGCTCTATTTAGAACTGATGTATCACACAGCTCCATGCTAAAAAAAAATATAAAGAAAAGAAAAAAACGGGAGAAAAGAAAATGGTGAAATGGGGGCAAGTAGGGAAAAAAACGTATTGAAAGGCATGGAGGAATATGCAGGAAGGGTGTAGGAAGGAACCATAGCGACCATTTCTTGTAAAACAACAACTCTGCACTAGAATTTGGATGCTCAAATCCCAGACAGAGGGGCGAAAACAACATAACTGTGTTAAGTCAATTGGACTGAATTACGTGTGTCCAGTGGACAGTATGAGAAATGGACAGCTATGTATGGGACAATATTTTTTTTCTTTTTGGGACAGGTGCCAATTTGTTTTTTAAGTTGAGAATAGAGTGTTGGGGAAGAGACATAGGTACATATTGGTGAGGTAAGGTAGGTGAGGATGCATTTCCAAGACAGACAAGACGGCAGACAGGGGTGGTGAGGGGGGTGAACATCTTTGATGGGGATGTTGTAGAATCTGAGTCCCATGTGCCTCCAGACAGCAGCAGTAGCACGACTCACATCCCCACCCATGGGACCATTGGCACTGCTCCTTCACTGCATGATTGGTGGCTGTGCTGGAGGCCAGGCACCAGGGCAATGCTGCCCCACCAGGTCAGCCAGCATGCCCTCAATCTGGCACAGGCATTGATCATAGCCACAGTGGACTATCCTGTGCACCAGGACCATTAGCTCATCACGGGTGACCACTCTCTCTTTGCCACTACTCCCAGAGAGGGACTGGGCCACGTCCCATGGGGCAGCCACCTGATGAAGTGCAAAGGCAGTAGAGGGAGCACCACCGGTCTGGGTGCTGGGACCCGGTGCCATGGCCAATTGAGGAAAGGTGGTGGGGGGGGATCAGCTGGTTGACGTACTGTGGGACATGAGGGAAAGCAATATGTTACGGTTACTAACAACCAAACCATTGTTAGTATTAACAGAATGGAATATCATATTTATTAAGCCAAATACACATTATTGTATATTATGTGCAACACAACATAATGTAGCATAACAGTCAGTATGGCAACAGCAAGCCAGTGTGAAGTAATCCATACGGCCAACAAAACAGTTTAACAAAATATGTTAATATTGAATCATAATAAAACATAGCAATAATCAACCACATTTTCCAAAATGTACTTAGTTTAACAAAATATGTTAATATTAAATCATAATAATACATTACAATAATGAATAAATTAAGGTAAGAGGTGTGCAGAGAGAGAGAACAACATTCCATTGCAGCTGATATCCCTGACAACACTGGTTATACATACTTCTACAGATTTGTAATGACAGCTGTGATTACAGTGACTACAATTCTCCTATAGCTGATGTAGCGCATACATACCTCTCAAGCTGATAGCATGAGACAACAAGGGGCAAGCACTAACAAATGGAGGTACAGAACTACTCAGAACAGTTTCACAAAATGTGGACTTGTATAACCACCAGGGTGTTCTGTAAATGGATTTGGTAATACATTGCATTCCTGGTAATAATTTATCTGTTAAACATGTGACAGACAGATTAGTCAGTTCTAATTACATTATGAGAAATCGTGACACTTGAGATGCATGTTTGTGTACAGTAATAAAACTAGACAAACATCATGACTTAGTTGGCAGGCATGGGAGTAGAACCCACTAGATGTGACTGCAGGGGATATGTGCAAATACTTCAAATTCAGCAGCATAGTAAGGACAAGTAAGAGATACAGCCATACTGGGATTATACAGTTTTTATTTCTGAATCAACAGTGCTGTTGCACACATTCTTGCTGAGTGCAACATTGTGAGATCTAAACACAATATATGCACATAATATGGGCTAACTCACCCATCACATTTTTGTGTTCTTGGGGAGAGAGAGAAATTATGAGCATTATGTGACAGATAGTGAAAATGTTGTGCTACATAGTGTGACACCCGTGCCCTGCCCCAGCAATCAAGGAGCCTCAATCCTCACCACTAACACCAGAGAGGACGTCTCATATAGGAGAAAGAATAACAAATACACACAGTAAAGTGCAATTTCCCTTAAGTGCACACAGAGATCACATTCAGTCTGGGAATGGATACAATTTCCCTTAAGTGCACACAGAGATCACAGTCAGTCTGGGGCTGGTTGCTCCCCTGCTTTCCAGGTCCCCAGTAAGACTCCCCACTGGCACAGCTATAGAGTCCAGATATCAGCCTAGCAGGCAAGCTAACCTCCAGTACCCTCTCTGTCCAACCAGTGCTTCATGTCACTCCCCAAGTAGCTGACACACACTTAGAGATAAGTATTTATACAACTTCACAGACACTCCTGGGAAAGGCTGACACAGATTCTCCAGCTGTACCCCTATACCCAGACTATACGGTAGAAATTACTGCCACCACCAGGTAATAATTCTCAGCTACCCAAAGGCCCTTAAAAGGGTGCCCAATTATTCCTGTGCAATATTATTATCCAATAGTAGTGTAACTTAAGCAATCAAGGCTTACTGGAAGGGATTATTACAGGATCACTTATAAGCATGCAATGTAATCTAGAGCTTAATTTATATCTACATAAACCAGCCACAGTTGAGAGGTTTAAAAATATTTAATAATAAATACTAAAAACACAAGACAATACTACTACACCACAGTTCTACTCAAGAGTTCAGAGATCACACAGAAACTTAAAATAATTCAGTAGTACAGTTCTGACATAACAGAAAAACACTTAGTCTAATCTTTATAGTCCTAGCTATTTCTACAAGAAAACACACTTCTAAGATAACTTACTTAAGACAACAGACAATGCTGTCGGTTGAATATCAAGACAAAAAATGCTCAATAATCTCTGGTTCTCACTATTTAAATTGAAACTGCAGTCCTGCTAAACATTACATCATCCTTTACACCTTGCTGGTTCCCAGGCCACACAGAAACTGCATTTACATTATTTTACACTTAAAGCAATAAAGGACATTCCACATGTAAATTCTGGTCATTAACTTTAGCCTTAAAACAATAGGCAGGAAGCCTTCATTTAGCCGGACTGGAGCCGAATTGTAAAACATCAAAGGCAGTGATGAAATAATTTTAATTTCAACGAACAGATGTGAAATGCTTGACTTAGTTTTCCTTACAGCAGATGGCAATGTTGCTACAATCTTGAAGTTCAACATGTTAGTATTTTCTTTCATTTAAGAAACAAGCCTGTATTTTACATTTATATTTACAAATGCCAGAATCATGCATCAAATTCTATTTGGCTAGGCTGGCAGCCTTCATCCATCTCTAACCAATCTTCACACATTCAAACCCAGGACTGTGTGTGGCAAAATGTACAGTGTACAAGGAATTTAACACACTGAGCTACTGAGGCACTACTGACTGTAGGGTGACTGATACTTGCCTGGAGCCCACCTGGTAACATACTATGGATTGTGCAATACAAGTTACAGGACTTTCCTCTAGCATTCTAGTACTGTTACAGTGTTTTACTACACTACAGTGCCAACAGAGCACACATGCATGGTATACAACCATACTGCATATATTACTACAGCTTTATTTCACTTTCAAATGTACAGGTCAACACATATTAATGTTATCGGTTTGCATTAACTGTGAAGTTCACACACACACACACACACACACACACACACACACACACACACACACACACACACACACACACACACAAAATCCAGCTGGGGAGTGGCCTACCTAAACCATATACCTTTACAACCTGATGTCTGTGCTAGAAAAAGTATTACGTGACCAGTATTGGCCTAGAGAAAGACTTGAACAGTACTACGAGTTAAGCAATATAGTTTGTAGCCATTAGATTTGCATTCTACAGCTATTAGTGTTATACTTGACTCCAGCAACCTTACAGACTCTACTGCAATGGTTATGACAAGACAATTTTGATGTACACCATTTTCCTTGCTGTTACTGGTATTGTTTATTGTTTTTATTGAACTATAGTTATTATTCATTTATTGCACTACAGCTCTAATTCCACCTTTATTGCAGTACAGACTTTATTGTAGTTAATGCTTTATTCTAATTATTGCACTATAGTTGGCATAATACATCCATACTCACCACACCCGTGGCACAACCTGGCCAGCTGCCCGGCATGAGAATCAACATTTTGAGCTCTCCCAGCTGCAGCTGCTGGGAGAGATGCACACCATTATGCATACCAATTTTGCATCATTCCGATTACATATTAGTAAAAAAAGGAAAAAGTAATTACATTCTTGGACCCAGGTGTCCAAAGTTCCCCTCTTTTATCTTTTCAGGTTGTCATGGTGGTGATGACACTACTCACCGCTCAAAGTGAATACGCTTAAACAAACCAATAAATAAATAATTACATTCGGTTTCTATTTTTAGATGTCTGGCAGGTGTCAGCTGTCTACATGTGAACACAGCTTGACATTGCTGCAGTCTGCGCCTTGCAAACATGCCTTTAAAATAAAAAAAAAAACACTGATTCAATATCTGTGTTTTTTGGCTCTCTCTTGGCAGCATGTCATTATTAAAATGCATAGCATGCTGCAGAGGAGGGACTATGGCCATGTACAGGGATACATTCCATGTAGGCTCTACACGATTTCTATACAGAGTTTATTAATTCATGGGGTTAGTCTTTTTACTATGGAATTGCGGTGGTGGTGCTGCGGTTGCGTTGTCGTCTCACAGATAGACGTTGTCCTGTTCGATTTTCAGCTAGAGCGTCTTCTGTGTGGAGACATGCATGAATGGGCATACCTTTGTTGAAGGTTGTGCGTCAGGGCTGGCAACTCGGCACATAAAATCTACTGCCAATCATTAGCGGACCAGATTTCCGCTATGGCGACCCCTAACCGGGAAAAGCCAAAAGACACAACAACAAGTCTTTTTACTATGGAAAAGGTGGTTCGAAATGAAAGAGGTGGTAATTGGGAAGCTTATTTAGAATACAAGAAATGTTACTGGCAGTTATTATTGAACACTTCTTGTTTCCCTGGTTTGAACAAAAAAATTAGTATTTGTAGTTCTTTAAGAGCTGATAGGATTTAATGAAGGTTATTAAGTTGAATGGAAACATAGTACTGCTTTCTTTATTTTTAAATCATTTTTAAATATGTTATAAACTGATACAAATTAGTAGCTGTATTTATTATTTATTTACCAAGTCCTTGTAAAACTACAATCCACTCTGCTACAGGCCCCATGAAGGCTCAGTGTCTCTCCAACCTAACACCACTCTTAAGTATTCAACTCCGGTACCACCTTTAACATTCCTATAAGAAAAGTGCAGTCCGGGTCTGAACTGTCTGCAAACAGCTACAGTTAACTTTGAACCTAACACCACTCTTAAGTATTCAACTCCGGTACCACCTTTAACATTCCTATAAGAAAAGTGCAGTCCGGGTCTGAACTGTCTGCAAACAGCTACAGTTAACTTTGAACCTAACACCACTCTTAAGTATTCAACTCCGGTACCACCTTTAACATTCCTATAAGAAAAGTGCAGTCCAGGTCTGAACTGTCTGCAAACAGCTACAGTTAACTTTGAACCTAACACCACTCTTAAGTATTCAGCTCCGGTACCACCTTTAACATTCCTATAAGAAAAGTGCAGTCCGGTCTGAACTGTCTGCAAACAGCTACAGTTAACTTTGAACCTAACACCACTCTTAAGTATTCAACTCCGGTACCACCTTTAACATTCCTATAAGAAAAGTGCAGTCCGGGTCTGAACTGTCTGCAAACAGCTACAGTTAACTTTGAACCTAACACCACTCTTAAGTATTCAACTCCGGTACCACCTTTAACATTCCTATAAGAAAAGTGCAGTCCGGGTCTGAACTGTCTGCAAACAGCTACAGTTAACTTTGAGTATGTGACTAACTGAGCCAATATTCATTTTCCCCTGGAGAGCACTGATCTTTGGCTGTAAGCAGCCCCCCCCCCACCTCCACCCCCACACACATCTTCCACTTTCTCTTATTCCCTTCTGTTAGCAAATAGTATCAATAACTGTTCAATACTGTGTGTTTGTTTATTTAAACTATACCACAGTAGCCTACTGATACAAGATTATCCTGGTTTTCCACCTGAGAAATTAAGACAAGACTTACAGTTTCAGAGCAGTCCTTGGTCAATTGTGATTGTTCTTAACACATACTTGTCTTGCTTTGGCTCATTAGCAGCAGTACAAAGAACTGCCTGCTCACACCCTTGTTCTCCCCTCCCCTTCCCTGTTTATTACCTTAAGACATTCCCAGAGTTAATAAATATTACCTGTGGCAGGCACCATTTGTAAAACTACAATCCACTCTGCTACAGGCCCCATGAAGGCTCAGTGTCTCTCCAGTAAGTGTTTTACAACTGTAAATGCCTATTTATGTTGAACTGTATTAGACATTTTACAACTGTATATGTTTATGTTGAATTTCAAGCCTGTACTCCAATCTGCTTACTTACACTATCAGACTATTTACCCACTCATAGGACCAAAAACCGTGGCTAGGTTAGCCCTTCCTTTCGGGCTTGCTTGCTCCCTCCTGCCTCCATATCCCACCGCCCCACTGTGTCTACATTTATAGCCACTAGGCCACATCCCTACTTCCTCTCCAACCTACACAACTTCCTCTCCAATTCCCCCCCCCCACCACTTTACTGTTTAACCACTACTATTCCTCTGAAGCACATTGACCCCACCCATTGATGACATATAACATGTCTATAAATAATTATAAACTCCTTCCTCTTATCTTACCACTCTTAATTCTGTCATACTTTCTTACTAGCTATGAAAATCTCACATTCGTAGGTTTCTCTTATCCAAAATGCCAAACCAAGACCCCCCCTACCTCCACTGACTGCGGAACTTGCCCACTACTACACTACCCCAAAAATTATCAATTCCAACCACTTGCTTCTAAAAAAACCACTCCAATCAACACCAAAATCCAAATATGAACTAAAACTACTATTCAAAGTTATTAGACTACTAGCGTATCTAAGAAAAAACATAACCAAAGATGGGGACATCCATCCTAATCCAGGCCCAACCTTAACTCAAAATCCTACCAGCCCACCACTCTCCCACCGACTGGTCAACTCCCTCCTAATATGCCACTTAAACATTAGAAGCCTAAACAATAAGATACATAGCCTGCATGCTGTACTAGCCACATACCTCCCCAACATAATGTGTCTATCTGAAACATGGCTCCGGCCATCAACCAAAGACAATGATATCCTGCCTCCTGGTTACAATATACTTAGGGCAGATAGAGTAAAGAAAAGAGGAGGTGGAATAGCCGTCTTATATAATAGCACACTTAACATTATAACTAACCCTATACAACCACCCCAGGTCTCTAACGCTGAAATACTAGCTCTAAAAATTCTACTAAATAATCATAAGGGCATTAACCTAATTGTCACCTATATTCCCCCTGGGAACAATGTAGAAACACTAGAGGTCATTCTACATTGGATAGCCAACAACTACCCTCAAGAAACCATTGTCCTGGGCGATGTTAATATTGACTGGAACCAATGCACAGCACAGTCCAACCCCATCCCTGTTAACCTACATGGATTCTCTCAGATAATATCTACCACACGTACAGGTAACAATAACCAAAAAGAGTATACTAGACTGGATACTCACCAACAGTCATCCCCAGAACTATATGTCTGGAACTCTCCCTAATGATCTTAGTGATCACCTGCTCACATACATCATGAAAGACAAAATTAATTGTACAAGCTTACCTATTTATAGGTCTATCAGATCCAAGAAAAACTTTGACCCAACTAAATTTCAACTTGAACTCAAATCATGTAACTGGACAAAACTAAAGTTCCTTCCCCTTGATGAGGCAGTGTCATCATTTAACAATTCATTCCTTACTATACTTGACTGCATGCCCTAAATGCTCAATAAGAATTAAAACTCAACTAGCACCCTGGCTAACAACAGACACCAAAACCAAAATAACAACCAGAGACAAAGCGTGGGATAAATGGCACTACCAAACTACCCCTAGATCGTATCAAATTCCAACAACTTAGAAATGAGACTAAAAAAGTCATCATACTAGATAAGAAAAATTACTTCTACAATCTGCAACATAAACATCAGAATAACCCTCAAAAGTACTGGGCAGGCATAAATAAACTTCTCCAACCAGGCAAATCCACTACTCCGACCCCAGGAACATTATCTGACAAGAGCCAAGAAGATATAGCCAATTCATTCAATACTTTCTTCACAGAAACCATCCAGTCATTAGCTAACCAACTTTCTCCTCCCCACACTTCTATAAACACTATACCCGACTCACCACTCTCTTTTAACTTTCAGACAGTGTCCACATCCTTTATCAGATCCCTTTTGAAAAAACTGAAGCCAACCACCCTTTCAGCCGATCTTCTGCCGGCTGAACACCTGCAAATTGCTGCAGATGTCGTAGCCTACCCTATCTCAATCCTAATTAACAGAACCATAACCAAGGCCTCAATCCCCTCAATTTGGAAAATATCCTTTGTTATTCCACTCCACAAAGGAGGTTCATCCACAGAACTATCCAACTATAGACCTATAGCCATACTATCACCACTTGCCAAAATTATGGAAAAGTGCATGCACAACCAACTAATGCTCTACCTAACCCAAAATAAACTACTCACAGACTCTCAACATGGATTCAGACCCCATCATAGTACAACCACTGCCCTCCTCTCTTTTACTGAAAACATTAATCTTAACCGGAATAAAAAAATATCCTCCGCTCTCTTCCTGGACCTATCGAAAGCCTTCAATATGGTAAACCATCAGTTACTTCTATATACTTTAAAAACCCTGTATCTAGATACTCCAGCCCTTGACTGGTTTCAAGCTTACCTCACTGGGAGACAACAAGCAGTAATGTGGCAAAACAAGCTCTCCTGCCTACTACCAAATACCATAGGAGTTCCTCAAGGTTCCATATTAGGACCTCTCCTCTTTTCAGTCTTCATAAATGACATCCAAACAGTCATCCCTGAAGCCACCTGCACTCAATATGCAGATGACTCTACTATAATATGTTCCAATGCCTCTCTTGCAAATCTACTAACTACCACCCAACATAGCTTCACCAAAGTTGAAAACTGGCTTGCCAACCATCTCCTGATCTTAAATCCAAACAAAACCAAGTTATTTCTCTTCTACCCAACCAATAGATCTCAGACTGAAAACTTCACTATAAAATCCAATAATGGGACCATCATCTCCCCAGACACCTATACAAAGCTATTAGGAGTAAACATTGACAATAAACTCAGATTTGATATACATATCAACCAAGCCATTAAGTCAGTCAACAAGAAACTTGGCACCCTATATAGAATTAAAGCCTTCCTTACCCCGAATGCCAAGGCAGCCACAGCCCATTCACACCTTCTCTCTACCCTACTATATGCCTCTCCTGTCCTCACTCACCTTAACAAATCTGATCTGGCCAAGCTCTCATCCTGCTATAATCACATTGCCAGGTTCGTTACAGGCCTACCCTACAGAACACACCACTGTACTAACCTGAAAAAGCTTGGATGGATAGAATTCCCACACCTTCACCAGTCCCAACTCATAGAGGCCTTCAAAATCCTTAAACAACCTGAGAATACCTCAGCACTAAAAAACTTAATGACTCCCTACTCCAATCTAAGCTGCCTTCGCTCAGCAAACAGACTCCTTGTCCAAACAACTAAATCTCTCAACCTAGGTGGTGACGCTATTTGCCAACACCACTGGTAAAATATGGAACTCTCTCCCAAATAACATCACGCTTGCAACTTCTCTAAGTCAATTCAAAAATAGTCTAAAACTCCACGTCAAGTCACACTGGCTATGTCCTTGCTCAAACCCAGACTAGCTCTGTGCCATTAACTAAAACATAAACAACTAGCTAAGATGATAAGTACTTTGTATACTGTGATAAAGAAATATGTATCCTGTCTAACTCTATGTCATTATACTGCCTACCATCCTTGCTAATATGTTATTAATGTTACATTTGTAGTAATCTCAGAAATAGTAATGGAAGTCTTGTACTTGTATGTAAATAGCCTATGTTTTTGTTAAGTTCTTTCAGCTCATTTACTGTACCTAATTATCAATGTAACTCTGTTGTAGCTTTTCTCCCCGGGCCTCCGCTGAAAAAGGACATGTATCCAGTCGGACCATCCCGGTTAACAAATGTAAAATAAATAAAAATAATAAATAAAAATAATAAATATTAATTATAGGGAGTGCTTTCAAATTTTATATTCTGGCAAAATTAATTAATTGTATGAGTTGATTGTTAATGAATTATTTAAGGACAGGAAATTATATGGTTTTGAATTCTGATGAAGTTCCTTGACTACAGTTGGAACAAAAGTGCTTAATCATGAATTGTTTTGAAATTTATTAAACAACTTTTTGACTGTTGTGTTGCTTCATTTCTGTGGACATTGGTGAATGAGAGTTTTTTGGATAAAAGACAGATAAATACATAATGCTATCTAATTATGTATCTATTTGAATTTGTTTACCACGTCAATACATTGATCCCAATGGGCCATTTTCAGACCAAGCCAATGGCACTGCACAATGTTTAATTTTACAATAAGAAAAATATATGAGAACAGCTTCTACAAATGAATACAAAATTAAGTACTGCATGAATTATTCAATAATATACATAGTCATTGGGCATTGAACATACAAGACCAGGGCTTCATATCTTATAACAAGAAATGAGGAATTTGATATTTACATAAAAAGAAGGGGACATTGACAGAAGTTATGGAGAAGTGAAGGTGTAGGAAAATGATGACTAGCTTTAAATAGTGAGGGGCGATTTTTAGGAAGGGTGGAAAAAAGTGAGGGGTTAATTACCAAAACTGACTGAGCAAGCAAGATTAAAATAAGGAAATATATAGTACTGCGTGGTATAGGAGACTACATTAAGTTAGCTAGTATTTGAATTATACTGTTCTTGGTTCATTTACTAGTTACACATTTTATCTATTTTGAGTGATTTTATTTATTTTGATACAAGGAATGTGGACAGGTCTATTGAGACTGGGAGGGAAGTTGGCATAATGGTTAAGGTGTTTACCTTACATAGACAAAGTGCAGGGTTTGATTTGTTTACAACCATGATCTGGGAGATGTTACAACACAGAGTCAGTGCAGCTTAAGCAGAAATACTGTATCTTGCTACACAGAATCTATGCTGTCAGTAAACCCTGAGTAGAATGGCTTTTAGTTATGCATAGTCAGTAAAATGTAAGCAGAACTTCATTATAAGTTAAAGCAGTAATCATTCACTGTGAAAAATACAATGACAAAAGTATCAGAGTGAGAAAACTACATAAAGTAATTTTATAATTGTGAAGATACTTCTAGCTTCCTTAGCTATTACATGTGGACAGTTATATTCCACTCTGCTGGACAGGTAGATTTACAAAGCAAATATAGCTGCACTGAGGGTTGGAAGTGAAACAGTATTTCTATTTAAAATCACTTTTGTTGAGTTTGAAGTAAATATAAATGAAAATGATGGATCCAGGAACAGGACAGCATGAAGGGAACAATGATGGATCTAAGAGTGGGACAGCATGAAGGGAACAATGACTGCTCCAGAACAGGACAGCATGATGTGTACAATGATGGCTCCTACCAAAGGAAAGCATAAAAGGAACAATGATGGCTCCAGGAATGGGATTGCACAAAGGGTACAATGATGTATTCAGGAATGGGACTGCATAAAGGGAAAAATGAAGGATTCCGGGATGGGACAGCATGAAGAATCAAAGGATGGATTGAGTAATGGGAGAGCATGAATGGAACGATACTGGATGTAAAAATGGGACAGTATGAATGGAACAGTGATGGATCCAAGAATGGGACTGTATAAAGGGAACAATGATAGATCTAAAAATGGGATAGTATGAAGGGGACAATGATGGATCCAAGAAAGGAATCGCATAAAGTGAAAAATGATAGATCCAGGAATGGGACTATATAAAGGGAAAGGATAGTTGTGTACACCTACCATAAATGTAGATGTTCGAGTGTCTTCACTGTTGCAGTCATAACTGTAGGGTGTTCCTGCCGGCAGGCAGCCCGAGGTCGGCCAGAATTCCAAAGTCTGGGTCCGGCGTCGGCTGTACCAGCAAGTACCCTGACATCAGAACGCAGAGGTATAAAGCTGACAGCCGACGCCATCTTCTCCAGCCTTTCTTGCCCCAGATGTCAGAAGCCCCCCAAAAAACCAAAAGGTGTCCAAAAGGAACACAAATACACCACAAAAGAAGTGGAAGAGAGAACAAGCAAAAATAAGAGGGGACTGGTGGGAGGGAAACACCGACTGCAACAGTAAAGACACTCGAATATCTACATTTATGGTAGGTGTACACAACTGTACTATGTTCTTCGTGTTTCACTGCTGCAGTCATAACTGTATGGTAGAATCCCAAAGCTGAGAATGAGGGAGGAGGTTATGCAGAAGAAGGGGCAGCCAGAAGACCCTGCAAAACAGCAGAGGCAAAGCCTGCCCTAGACTTAGAATACAAAGGGAGATTATAGTGCTTAGAAAAAGTATGTACTGAACTCCAAGTGGCAGCTTCCAAAATGTCCTTGGTAGGAACTCCTCGGAGAAAAGCTGCTGAAGTGGCAGCTGCCCTAGTAGAGTGACTTCTAACAGTACCTGGAATCTGTTTCCCATAGTGAGAGTAACAAAACCTTATTCCATGAGCAATCCATTTGGAAATAGTTTGTTTAGAAATAGCCTTACCTAGAGAACTGGAGGCATAAGAGATAAGCAATTGATCAGATTTTCTGAAATCTTTAGTTTTGTCCAGGTAAAATCGTAGTTGTCTGTGTACGTCCAATGAATGTAAGATCCTTTCCCCTTTATTTTGAGGATTTGGAAAGAAGGTAGGAAGGTGAATAGTCTGATTTAGAGCCACTTTAGAAATCACCTTAGGCATAAATGTAGGATTGGTCCTCAAGGAAACTCTGTCTTGGTGGAAGATAATATATGGTTCCACAGCCATGAGAGCTTGCAACTCTGAAACTCTTCTGGCAGAAGTCAATGCTAATAAGAGAGCTGTCTTCCAGGATAAGAACTTGATATCCGAAGCCGCAGCAGAATCAAAAGGAGGCAAAGTAAGCTTCTCCAAGACATAATTACGATCCCAAGCAGGAACAGGAGGAGTTCTGGGAGGTCTTAAATTCTTAGCCCCTCAAAAATTGTCTCACAAGCTGGTGAGAAAAGATGGGAGGATCAGTGTTGAAATGAGCCGAGATAGCAGAAGCATGAATTTTGATGGAGGTAAAGGAGAGGCCTTTAAGCAAAAGGTCTGAGAGGTAAAGTAAAATGGAGGAAATATCAGGCAAAAGAGGATCAGAACCTCGATCCTGCATCCAAATACAAAATCTTTTCCATTTTGAAGCATAAGATTTTCTAGTGCTAGGCCGCCTAGCTTCTAAAAGAACATCCAAAACTTGTTTGGGAAGAGAAGGAATCAAAGGCCCTTGTAGAGCCAAGCTGCCAGGCATAGAGTCTTGATTTGAGATTGTAGCATCTGACCCTGATGCTGGGACAGAAGAGAAGGGATCAGAGGCAGAATCCAAGGAGGTTCCAAGAATAGGTGTTTTAAAGTTGGATACCAAAACTGCCGAGGCCAATTTGGAGCTATCAAAATTATAATCTTGGGTTTGTCCTGTTTTATTTTCAGTAACACCCGAGGCAGAAGAGGAAGAGGAGGGAAGGCATATCCCGAAAGATTCCTCCAGCTGAATGACAGGGCATCCACTTTCCAAGCTGTTTTGTGGAAGGACCTGGTGCAAAAGAGAGGCAACTGATGATTGAGATGGGATGCAAACAGATCTATCTGAGGACAACCCCAAACTGCCGTAATCCTGCTGAATAAGTTGGGGTCCAGCATCCATTCATGAGGATCCAAAAGGTTTCTGCTTAGGCTGTCTGCTAAGAGGTTCTGATTTCCAGGAATGAATTGAGCTTGAAGATGCAAATTCAGATTTAGAGCTGTGTCCCATAAATTCATGGCTAGTCTGCACAGGGGGTAAGAGTGAGAGCCCCCTTGCTTGTTTATGTACCACATGACTGTGGTATTGTCTGTACGAATCAGAAGAGGCCCTGGTTTCAAAAGATTCTGGAAGGCTAGGAGAGCATTTTGGATTGCCAACATTTCCTTCAAATTGATGTGCCAGAGAAGATGCTTCTTTATCCAAGAGCCCTGCTGGCAAATGTCTAGAAAATGAGCTCCCCAAGCATAATCCAAAGCGTCCGTGGTTATGATCTGAGAAGGTTGAGGTAGACGAAAGGGATTTCCTTCGTTCAAAGCACAAGCCCTGGACCACCAAAGGAGCTCCTTTTGGAGGCAGGGAATCAGTGGAATCATTGTGTCCAGACTGTGGTAATGCTGAGACCATACACTCTTTAGGTACCATTGAAGTTTTCTCATATGAAGCCTTGCATTTGGAATCAACAGGATGCAAGAAGCCATGTAGCCCAAAGTCTGCAGGAATTTCCTTGCAGTGAGCTGAGTTAAAGTTGCCAAGGTTTTGAAAATTGAAGCCAGCTGTAATTGTTTTTCTGGAGTGAGGAAGGCCATCTGTAACCTTGTGTTTAGAAGAGCCCCCAAAAAGATCATCTGTTGAGAAGGAATCAAATGTGACTTTTTTGTGTTCACTGAGAATCCCAGTATTAGGAGAAGACATTGAACAAAATGCAGATGTTGAAGTAAAAGGTCTTTGCTGTCTGCCTGAATAAGGCAGTCGTCCAGATAGGGGTAAATTTGAATCCCCTGGAGTCTGCAATAAGCTACTACTGGAGCCAGGCATTTGGTAAAAACTCTGGGCGCAGTAGATAAGCCAAAGGGCAGTACAGAGAATTGGAAGTGCCTCGAGCCTGCCTTGAATCTGAGGTATTTTCTGCGTTCTTGCCTGATGGGAATGTGTAAGTAGGCCTCCTTTAAGTCCAATGTCACCATCCAAGCATCTTGGGAGAGCATTGGAAGAAGTTGTTGTAGAGTAAGCATCTTGAATTTTGGTATTTCCAGAAAGGTGTTTAATACTGAAAGGCCCAGAATAGGTCTCCATGAGCTTTGTTTTCTTGGGACCAGAAATAGTCTTGAGTAAAAACCTTTTCCCCTCTCTGAAAGTGGAACAGGTTCTATGGCTCTCATGGCCAATAGAGCGTCCACTTGATTTAAGGCCTCTGACCATTGATGTTTTGGCAGATCGGGCCATCCGATAGACCTTGGCAGAGAATGAAAGTGGAATTTGTAACCTCTTAAAATCACATCTAACACCCATTTGTCTTGGGTTATATGAGTCCAATTTTGGTAGAAAAGAGAAAGTTTTCCTCAGAGAGGGGCTTCCAGGCAAGGAGGTCCTGTAGCCCAACTGAGAGAGTCACTGAGCTTGCTTCCTTTGTGATTGAGATCTGTCTTCTCCCCTTCTAGGTGATGAAACAGTCCATTGTCTGGACCTATAAGAGGCCTGAGTCTGTGCCCGACCTCTGGAGCGTCTATATCTTCCCCTTTGAGGCCTGTCAGACATGGGAAAGGACCAATTCTTGGAGGACCAATTTCTAGTAAATCTAGGAGGGTGCACTTGTAAGAAATCTTTAACAGTCTGCATAGATTTCGCTTTATCCTCCATCTTCTTAATAACCTCTTCAGCTTTAGATCCAAACAAAACATCATGCTGAACCTGAGCATCTAATAATTTAGCCTTAACTTGTTCAGGTAAATTCTGCTCACGAAGCCAAGCATGTCTCCTGATAACAGTACCAGAGGCTGCGACCCTACAAGAAGCCTCTAAGGCATCAAAACCACAATGTAAACCATGTTTGCTAACTTGTTCAGTTGCATGTAATACATCCTGCAATTCCTTGTCCTCTGCACATGCAGAAAAGGAGGAAAGTTTCTGTTTTAATACAGACAAAAGAAATTGCTGGTACTTAAACATATGAAATTGACAATTTAAAGCTCTAATGGAAAGAGTAGCAGAAGTATACACCTTTTTGCCCCATCTGTCCAAAGCACGAGAATCCTTTTCAGAAGGAATAGGATTTTTAGCAGAAGCACCCTTGGGACCATGAGAAATAGTTTCAGGATCTGCAGAGGGGCTCTTGAACAAAAATTGATGGGAATCAGGAACTCTGTAAAATCTTTCAGGCTTAGAAGGAGCAGGAGGGAAAGAATCTGGAGTCAGGTTAGCTTCAGAAAAGGCATCATCCACAATATCAAGAACAGGAGGAATAGCCAAAGGTCTGTGTTGTGGGAGAAGAAGAAAGTCCCTAAGCCTCTTCTTGGAAGCAGAATATTCCTGACCTTCCCAATGGAAATGCTCTCTCATTTCATGCAAAGTTTCCCCAAAGGAAAAATCCTCAGGGGGAGAAGCAGAGGGAATGGAGTCCTCTGCATCAGAATCCTCATAAGGAGGGAAGGAATAATCCTGTCCAGAGGAAGAGACTGAAGAAACAGAAGCCTGATCAGAGGAATCATAAGGAGAATCCTGTCTAGGCCTTTTTTCCAGAGGGGGGTGAGAACCCCTAATCATAGTAAGCAAATCTTCAGCCATCCTTAATAATTGCTTCTGTGTCTTGGGAGCTGTATCTGAAGAAGCTTGAGTAGAAACCCTTGGCTTTACTGGAGTCTTTGACTTTGCCTTTGTCTTTGTAGTAATAGTGATATGAGAAGGCCTGAAAACCCCTTCAGAAGCCGGTACCTGCACAGCGGTTCTGGACCCATCTGAAGGAGCAAAGTCCACAGGTCCTGCAGCAGTAAGAATACTGGGCCTAGATGGCTCCCCATGGGAGTCCGTGTCGGCCATCGGTTCCGAAGGGGCTGACGACAAGGGCTGCAAAAGTGCCTCACTGATGATCGCTGAACCCGAAGCTGGCTCCGGCTGCACGCTATCCTGTTTGGACCTCGGAGGCCTATCCTTGTCCTTGCGTCTTTTATGAATTCCGGTTGCCGGTAAAATATCTGAAGACATTTTGTAATTGAACCGTCTGCCAAAATAATTCAAGGCCCAATCGTACCGATGCTTAATAGTACGAGAGTTAAACCTGGTGCAAAACCGACAACAAGAAACTTCGTGGTCTGGGCCCAAGCATGGAAGACAGTAAGAGTGAAAATCTTTATGAGGTATTTGTTTCCCACACGATATACAATTATTAACTTTTTCTGACATTGGAGGAGCAAGAAAAAAGTTTCCCCAATGGGGTACTTAGCTTGAGAAGAGAAGACGACTTCGGACCGACGACAAGCAAAAAGCATTGTTCGGGAATCCGCCAACCAATAACTTGCGAGCTGCTTTCCACCGCACGGCAAGAAAGACTGGAGAAGATGGCGTCATCTGTCAGCTTTATACCTCTGCGTTCTGACGTCAGGGTACTTGCTGGTACAGCCGACGCCGGACCCAGACTTTGGAATTCTGGCCGACCTCGGGCTGCCTGCCGGCAGGAACACCCTACAGTTATGACTGCAACAGTGAAACACGAAGAACATCTATTATGGATCCAGGAATGGGACAGCATAAAGAGACAAAGGATGGAATGAGACACCATGAAGGGAAAAATGATGGATCTAAGAGTGGGACAGCATGAAGGGAACAATGACTGATCCAGGAAAAGGACAGCATGATGTGTACAATGATGGCTCCTTCAAAAAGAAAGCATGCAAGGAACAATGATGGCTGCAGGAAAGGGACTGCATAAACGGTACAATGATGGCTCTAAGAATGGGACTGCATAAAGGGAACAATTATGGATCCAGGAATAGGAATATATAAAGGGAACTATTATGGATCCAGGAATGGGACAGCATAAAGAGACAAAGGATGGAATGAGACAGCATGAAGGGAACAATGATGGATCTATGAACATGACAACATGAAGTATTAAATAATGGACCCTAGAAAGGGAGAGCATGAAGTGAACAATGATGGCTCAAGGAATGGGGCTGCATAAAGGGAACAATGATGGATCCAGGAATGGGACATCATGAACAGGCAAAGGATGGATTGAGGAATGGGACAACATGAAGGGAACAATGATGGATCTAGGAATGGGAGAGTATGAAGGGAACAATGATGGAGCTAGGAATGGGACTGCATACACGGAACAGTGATGGATTCAGGAATGGGTCAGTATGAATGGAACAAGAATTTGAGAGATGATGATAACATTTGCATGAGGGGCAATGGTTTAGCTTAGGGGAGTTGGGGTACCAAAGGCTGTGGGGGCTACAGGAGAATGGGAAGCTTCAGCTTGAATATGAGAATGAGATTGTGGAGGACTGGCTAGAAATGCAAGAAAAATTACAGTAGTAATAGGGAAGAGGCAGTGTGATCACTGTCTCCAACAGGAAGGGGGAGATCTAACAGGTAATCCCATCTGTATATCACAGACAGGCTCCATCTTGGCCCATAAGGGTCAATGATGCTTATACTTGGGTTAGAAAAGTACCTCTTCTCAATGATTTATACCTATAAATTATGACTGAAGATGGCAGTGGGGAGCGGTTATGTACTTGAGCAACAGAAAGAAAAAAAGACCAGGACAATATTAGAGGAATAAACAAGTGCAATTCTTAGTATGGCTGTGTAGTATTACTATGCAAGAAATTTAAGCAAGAAGATTGGTGAGTTGTAAGAAGTGACACGGGCAGGAGAGGAAAGATGGACATCACGGGTATCAGAGAATCATAAGTCAGTGACAAGGGGGTGGGATATGGAGACATCTGGGTATAGACTGTTCAGGAATGACAATGAAAGAGTATATTTCAAATGTAAAGCACCCGTTTCATCTAGAACAGCGGTTTAACATAATACTTGTGCATGTAATAAGAACCTTAGTCATTATATCATAAATGCGGATGACAAGAAATAGTCTTTTGTACATTACATTGTCTGCATACTGGTGTCAGACACTATTAGTGCCCCCCCCTCCCAAACTCCGTTATACTGAACTTTTTTTTGCAGAACTTGATTTTTCTTTAAATATTACTGCTCCTGTATTTTTATTTTACAATACTTAATTTTAACAGTGTTTGTGCACTAACCTGGGACATACAGAATTACATTTTGTAGATTGTGTTTTTGTTCACGGTCTCATCATTTCTACTGTATTTATATTAGCCACTCCTACCTGCTCTTGATGTACTTTAGCCCCTCCCATTTCTTCTGGTCCAACCTGAGCTTATAAATATTGGAAAGGAAATGGCACCAATTTTAAAATCTTTCAGTTTAGTTTCCCTGGTGTCCCTGATACTATTGTGCAGACTGTGTAAGTTAGTCATTGTACTGTTTCAATAGTGTGATTCTTACTTTGAAGATATTAATTAATAGGTTATTTATTGTGATTATTGTGGCTCACAATGCAACTGTTCTTTTTTTGAGCAGATGAGTTGAATATCCTGTAATGACTTGTCCTTTCCATTTAAATGGATGTATGTGACGGTTTGCTGTTATAGTAGATGTTATCTGCTGTAGTCAATATTATAACAGACAGGACTGGTGTTAGCATTTTGGGGGCCCTCAGCAAATGTCAAGTTCGGGGCCCCCTAGGCACTTCTGTCAAAGTATCACCCTGTCACTGCCACACCTACAAACAGCCTTTTAGTTCATGCTGCAAACCTTTAGTAGTATGTACAGACTAACCTGCAGCTACAATGCTCTAATAGTACAACATGCCTATGTACTACACTATGTTCACAGTTACTGGCATTTTAATTACAACAATGATACAACTTAGATGAAATGCTGTCTATATGTTCTAAATTGCATTTTAATTTTTTCTTTTTTGCATAATCTTTTCATCCAAGGATGGCTTGAACAGAAATTATGATTAAGAAAAGAAATTCAGTGTTGCTGTTCAGCTGAAGTTTTCCTTGCATCCTTTCAGCACACCTATCCTCACCAAGACAGAGCATTAATGACCATTTAGGAAACAACACATATAAGCCAGGCCCCAAGAAGCCATAGGGTTATAGGTGTTCTGAGATGCATTTTAGATCATTTTCCCAACCTTTTAATCCAATGGTGTCCTAAACAAAAATCATGAGTAAGAAAAGAATTTCAGTCTTTTCTTTTTCTTTCAAGGGAGACATAAGTTGTGCTCAAGGCTTAATACTCAAAGATGACAAAATAGTAACTCACAACAAGCTAACAAGCCATTGGTTGTCTGGATAGAGGTCCAATCTGGGAATACCGCCTGCTCCCCCCCCCCCCCACACACACACACACCAAAAAAAGACACTCACTGTCTATGTATCCTTCTGGTGTTAGACTGAGATATAGAAGGATTACAGCTTAATATTTTCTCTAAGTGACAAACTACAGACAATATTGTACATAAGGTATCACCCTTCTTGGGTACAGAAGGATAACAGCTTATTGTTTTCCCCTTCAAATGTGTCTTCTTTGCTGTTTTCAGACAAGGCTTCCTTATCTTATTTTATGTGAAATTACTACAATGGCTTGCTTATCTGTAGGTAATTTGATAAAACTACCTCCTAATTTGAAAAGGCTACTTCCATGTCCCTTCCTGTTTTGTTTTTGTTGCTTCCTTTATTTTGAATGTCCAGTTGTTACCTATGTTCTGTTTCCCATATGGACTATTCCGTACAAAAGTGGTACTTCCAGACTTTACAAGTTCATGCTCTGTTGGTCTTCATGTGTACAATTTCTGTTGCATGCCTTGATGTAATCAAAACAGGCCTACATTTCCTTCCACATCTTCTCCAAAGTCACCTATACAGCCAATGAAAAGCAGTACGTAAAACATGTTATGACTGCTGCAGTAACCCTGTGATAACCATGATGATATTTATTACATTAACACTATGGAACTCACTCCAAAGAACTCATTTGTTCACTAATAATTTGTGAGGTGCAAGTCAAATGCCATGTTAGTGCACAAGCATGCCTTGCGTGTAGAGCTTTTTTGAACTACTATCTATAACTTCTACATTGGTTAGTAAGTTCTGGTTTCTATGTATTCAAAATATCTCAGCATCAGCACTGATTCTGTGATTTTTTTCTGCAAATGAGGATAAAAATAAGTTATTCTGGATTCAGTCTTGCTCCCACTCTTGGGAACGGGAATTACACTTGCCATTCAAAAGCTTTCCACCTTCCAAAATTCCTCCCATGACTTATTAAAATGGGCAGTTAGTGGCATTACATGTTCTCACAGATCACTAAGATTTCTGGGGAACTTTCTTTTCCATCCTATTTTTCAGAATTCATTCAAGGTCCTTTTTCTGTGAAAACGCTGATCATTCTCCTCTTTTTTTGTTTTTTTTTTTTTTTGAATATTTGGTATCTGCTTTACTTTAGCAGTCCTTATTTTTAATTATGCTTTGCATTTTATTTTCTATACTCATTTTATGTAATTTTGTTATCCATTTTTTAAGCTATCTTTGCTTCTTCATGTAATACTTTTCTTCCTATTCTTGACTGAACTGGCTTTTTTCATTTTGGGATTTTCCTTTCTTGACATGATTTCCTGATGTCTTATTCTTTAAGTGGCATAACATTTATTTTTGTTTCTAAAATGTTTTCTATGTTTCATATACCCTTTGTTGCTATCTTATTTGAAAGTCATCAAATTTGCAAATTTGTTTAACAAAAGTGTCAGTATTTTGGGTAGTACTGGTTTTGATGTACATCCATTTTCTTTTTCTCCATATTTGTATGCCTTCGCTGCAGATTTTCTGAAGCACTTGACCTATTGTCTACCCTTTAGTAAGCTTTCATTTATCACTGGCCATGTGCTGATGAGCCATGTAAAATGGTAATCTTGTTCTCACATGGATGGCCACTTCTGAATTAAGAGAGAAGTAAAGGCTGATTTTACCTATGAAAAATTCAAGTATCAGCTTGTTTTCTTTAACACATTTAATTTCTGTGTGCTTGTTGAAATTTCTTTTTTTGCATATCGTTTAACTGTTAGCTTATTTTTTCTTATTATTTGGTTTCTGTCATATGTTTTAGTTCTATGGTATATGTTGCTAAAGGTGCCATCTGTTGGATGAAATGCTTTTCAGCCATGTGTTATGCTAAGGTGCTTTGTGACTTCCACTTTGATTAAGTGCTGTTACCCTGAAATGCATAACAATTAGACATCCCTGTCTTGCACTTCAGCTGAGCGATAACTTGCTTTTTGTTTGTTTTTGTAATCAGATAGATATAATAAATGTGTCGTCACTTTGTGCATGTAGGGTTTCTTGAGAACCCCATTTTTCCCATGTGCATAAATTATGCTGTAGGTGAATCAGTGATCCTCCAAACCGCCTGTATGTGGACATGCCAGGTGTGAGTGGGAGCTTCCACCCTGTGATAGGCTGGCATCCCACCCAGCATTAGTTTCTCTGTCTTGCACCCATTTAGTGCAGTGTTAGGTTGCTGCTGCCATAAGACTGTAAACTGAAGTAATACAGCAACTGAAGAATGAATACATACACTGCTGTCTAACCCCAGTGTAGAGGTGAAGTATGAGATTCTAGGGGTACTAGAATTAACTCTCCCAGCTGACTTATGCATACAGAATACTTTAGTCCATGAATTGTGTCTCCTGTTCTCCCTGCCCTGTGGACCATTAAAATTACTACCAGAGTTAGACCTGAAGTCTGCTTGTTAGGCCTAATTTTATGACTATTTTTTTTTCAGGAAAAAATATGTTATCAGATCTTAGGAATGCCAGTGGAGAAAATAATCCTAAATCTCAATATCAATAGTTTGACTAACTGCTGTTGCATTTAACCTCAGTCTCTACCTAAACTGGCATGAACATTACATGAAAATGTCTCAGCTAAAAATAGTGGTTATAGAACAGAGCTTGAAAATATCATTGCTGTGTTCTAATGTTAAAAGCAAATGTTAATTTATTGTAAAAGTAGTAATCGACATAAGGGTTTGATTCAGAAAAAAATAATAAACTGCATATTAGGTGATCCCCAGATAGAATTTACTTCCCTAACTGTTGCAGTCAATCAGGTCCCTTGCTTCACTGAAGTGGACCTGAGTGCAGCTTCCTGGCAAGTTTTTTCAGGGGAAAAAAAATGGAATTGCGCAACAGCGAAAATGCCCAGGAGGCATGGAAGAGATGGAGAAACCCACAGCTGCTTCATGTGAGGGCCCCCATACACGAGGACAGGGAGATAATCGGGGGCACCCTGGTGCTATGGGTTCGGCAGGTGCCTAATGCCAGCTATGATAATAGACATCTTTTTCATATTTTATTAGTCTTATCATAGTTTTGTAGTTTCTTACTGTTATATTAGTACTATTTGTGCATTCATCCATCATTCTACATCGTACTTAATATTTGTGACATTCCTCTTCACTTGTTAACATATTGTATTTCTCCCACTTACATTTTCCACCTGGCATCTCTGGTATTTAAACAGCCAGCTCTCTCTTTTCATTCAGCCATATTTCAATTCTAAACCACCCGCGACATCTAGAACAGCAGTTTAACAGCCTGCTCGTGTATGTAATAAGAACTTTGGTCATTACAATTGCGGAGGACAAGAAATACTCTTTTGTACATTGCAATGTGTGTGCGCACTGGTGTCAGATGCTATGGTTCAGGCCCCCCCCCCCCCAAGTCCATTATACTGGATATATTATTATATATATTATTATTATGTATATTATTATACATTATATTATATATATATTTATAATTAAATATTACATTTTTGTAGAACTTGATTCTTCTTTAAATATTACTGCTCCTGCATTTTTATTATACTCATTTTAACAGTGTTTGTGCCCTAACCTGTGACATTTCCGTACAGAATTACATTTTGCAGATTGTTTTTTTTTTTTTTTTTGTTCACGGTCTCATTTCTGTCTGCTCCATTCACCCAACCATCTCACTCCGCTCCCCTACCCTGTCCCCTATTGCCATCCACCCCCACTACCTCTACATTTATACCCTCATAGCCACTCCCACATTCAAAACACCCTATCAGATCTGTCTCCACCCACCAACCCTTAATCATCCTGCTCCTTTCCACTACTAACCTCACACCTTCCCAATTACAGTAGACACACTAGCTCCCTTCACAAGCTAATTTCTCTACTAAACAAATCCATTTAGTTACTATATTATATATCCCTACTTTGTCCTACAGTCTTACAATTATTACAGCATAAAAACACTGGAAGCAACAGACCAAGGCTACAAAGTAAAAGAATACAAAAATTTATTTCCACAATAAACAAACGGTGAGTGCTTTCGTGGACCAAGTCACTTCAACAGATGATCATGTCTGATGAAGTGGCTTGATCCACTAAAGCGCTCACCATTTGTTTATTGTGGAAATACATTTTTGTATTCTTTTACTTTGTAGCCTTAGTCTGTTGCTTTCAGCATTTTTATGGTATTTGACTGGATTTTGGAAGCACAGTTTACCTTAACCACTTATTTTTTGGTTTTGCTTACAATTATTATGTTCACTATATCTGCACAGCCTTTACTAATCATACTTCTTCTATTCCTACTCTATCCTGTACTCTACCTTATCAGCCTCCCAAACTTCTCGTATACCCCCCTTCACACAACCTTTACCTATCCCCAAAAAAAATCTTTCTTCTCCTCATATATTTCTCCACACCTCTAACACCACAAAAATACTCTCCTTTTGAAAAGAAAGCTTCTTCCTGATATTTCTATACTGTCCCTATCCCTCACATTCTAAATTCATCTTACTTCCTCTTGTTGAACTCCAACTCAGTCATTTAAAGACCTTTTATCCATACTTCTTAAAAAATCTCTCTTCTGGCAACATACACCCTAATCCTGGACCCCTGGTCAACCAATGTACTAACTCAAACTTGCCATCTTCACTCTCTCCCAATAAATCTCTCCTTTTTGCTATAATTAATGCCTAAATCCTATGCAATAAACTACCCAACTTTTATGTTCCCATAACCAACCTGACATTTTATGTATTTCTGAAACTTGGCTCAAACCTCATTTGAAAGACTCTGAAATCATCCCCCCTAACTACAGAATCATATGAAATGACAGAACTCACAAGAAAGGTGGTGGAGTAGCCCTACTTTTCTCCTCCTCTTTAACAGTGATGCCCTACACTAACCCTATACCCCAATTCGCAACAGCTGAACTAACCCTGGCCCTCCTAAAAATTAAGAACCATAAAAACACATGCATAGCTGCCCTATATATTCCACCTAGAAATAACATCCCTATTCTTGAAGACATTATCTCGTGGTTTTCATCTAACATAAGTAATGAAACAATACTTTTAGGTGATGTCAGCATTAACAGGACTTCTATTCTCTCAACCAGTACTACTCAGAACATAAATCTATTCAATTTCACTCAACTAATTAACTCTCCTTCCAGGCCTAATAACGACAACTTTTCAGGCAGTATTCTTGACTGGATATTAGTATCCCACCCCAACGATATTTCAGACACTGGGACCTTATCTGATTCCCTTAGTGATCATCTTCCTGCCTTCGTATGTCGTTCACCTTCCTCTCTCCTCCTACAACATAATTACATCTCAAGCTGTACCCTTACAAACTTTAATTCTCAGATCTTCTCTGACTGCTTAAAACATGAACTGGAACCCTCTGAAAACTCTTCCGCTTGACAATGCTTTAATACTTCTTTCACTAACCGATTAAATAGCTTTGCTTCTCCTAGAACTAAAAGGGTTAAAAACAAAACTGCCCCTAGCTCTCCAAAGAAACTATAACCCTTATGCATCTCCAAGATAAATCATGTTAATACTACAAAAATACAAGACATCTAACTCCCTTACTGAATACAAACAACTCTGTAATAAAGTTAAAAAACAAATAGTTATCGATCATAAATCCTACTACTCCAAACTTCAAAACAATCACAAATCTAATCCAAAAAAAATTTGGAGCAGTATCTCTGCCCTTCTCACTCCTGGCAGAAATGACAAACCTTGCCCAGATCCTGACACTCCTGATCATGTTATTGCTGCCCAACGTAACTCCTTTTTCTTAGACTCTATAGCCAAGCTCACCACATCTCTCCCCAACAATGTATTAGCTTCCACTATGTCTTCTACTCACAAATCCTCTCCCTTTACCCTCAAACCCATTCCTTTCAATATCATAAAAAAACTCCTACAAAAACTAAAACCATACTCTAATGCCCCAGATAATCTACCATCCAACTTCCTTAAGATAGCTGCTGATGGCATAGTTCTTCCCATCTGCATCCTAATTAACTGTTTCATTCAATGTACCCCTCCTCTGGATAAAAGCCTTTATCATTCACCTACACAAAGGGGGCAACAATACTGACATCTCCAATTTCTATCCAATAGCCCTTCTCTCCCCTATCTCTAAGATTCTTGAAAAATGCATTCACTTGCAACTCCTACCTTACCTTATAGATAATCATCTGTTGACCCCTACTCAACATTTAGACCTGGACACAGCACCACCACTGCCCTTATGTCCTTTCTTGATATAATCAACCATGCTCGAGACTCGGGTAACATTGCAGCTACCCTTTTCGTAGACTTATCCAAAGCATTCAATATAATTTCCCATCTCTTACTTCTTTCTCAACTCTCTCTTCTCAACCTATCCTCCTCTTCCATCAATTGATTTTCCAGTTACCTCTCAAACAGACAACAGGCCATCAAGTGGAAAAATCGTATCTCTTCCTACCTTCACACTCCAACAGGCGTATCCCAAGGCTTTATCCTGGGTACCTTACTATTTAACATTTTTATCAATAACTTCCATCACTGTATATCAAATGTCAAACTTGTCCAATACACAGATGACTCTACCATCATCTGCTCTGTCGAATCTCTCCACAAACTCAAAATGTCTTCACCAGCACTGACACTTGGTTGCTGAACAATCATCTGGCTCTCAATCCATCTAAAACTAAAATCATGTTATTTACCCCATCAAAAAACACTAAAATTGACAAGAACTCCTTCTCGATAGTCAGCCAAAACAAGAACCCCTATCAAAATAGTTCCCCATATTAAGCTACGTGGCGTCCTTATTAATGAACACTTAAAGTTCGACATTCACCTACAAACTAACATAAAAAAAAACCACCTGAAACTCAAAATGTTGTATCAGCACAATCAGTTCCTTATCCCTTCAACTAAGCGTACCTTGCTGTCACTTACCTCTGTCCCTCTCTCACGTATGGAGCCCCTCTCCTTACTAATCTACAATCCTCTCTAAAGGCAAAACTTGAATCTTGGTACAATAAAATCTCTAAGTTTGCTACTGGCTCCAAGTCCTCCTCACACCACTGTGGTTCACTACACTCCTTGAATTGTCTGGACCTTCCTAACTATCTCTTTTACATTCAACTTTCTACTGACCACAAACTCATCTTTAAGCCCCCTAACTGCCCCTCCCTCTCCTCTATCCTCACCCTGCATCTTCCTGAAAAATCACTCAGATCCAAAAATCAGAATGTCCTTGAAGTGAACAAACTCACACATAGTCCAGGGCAACTTTTATTGTTATTTTCCTTAACATGCAAATGGAACCCACTTCCACCACACATCCGAACTACCCAGAACTACTCTAGTTTTAAGACTTTGCTTCATTCCTACCTCTCTTCTAACTGGGAATGCTCCTGCTCTCACCCTTCCTAACTTTTATCTATTTGACTCCTACTTTCTATTAAGCTTTCCTTCATAAATTCAACCTAACACTTGCTATGTTCTTCTTAACACCTTCTTATAATTTATCTTACATTACTGGCATTTTTATACCTTGATCGACAGAATGCTAATTTATTCCATGTATTCCCAGAATGCTTTGTTATGGTATATACCACAAAATGCTTTATTATTATCACTTTGTCAATCTGTTTCTGTTACTTTTAAATCTTTTAATATTTTTGTTAGTTTGTATTAGTTTTTTCACTATTGTAATAGTTGTAATAACTGTAATAAATAATATTTTCCCTCTGGGCCTCCATTGAAAAGGGGCTCATTTCGGCCCAATGGACTTTCCCGGTTACAAAGTGCAAATAAATAAAAAGAAAAAAAAAAGAAAAACAAGTGAAGTACAAAATAAAAACAACTGAAAGTATAATCAGAAAAAGCCAACATATGAAGGGAACAGGATGGGTCAGAACCCTGGGCAAGTGCTCTGGTGGTTGAAGGAGAGGAAGTGGATAACGATTCAGTGCTTCAGTTTTAAGACACATAAAGGATGGTAGATGTGACACTGAAGACATAGAGGAGTGGATTTTGAAGAAGATGGTTATACTCATGCACAATTTCAGTCTGTCTGGAGAACTGGATATTCTGAGCTTCTGAGTATCAGGGTAGAGTGAGTGGGAGGGTGAAAGGTGACTGCTGATGCATTATACTGAAAAACAATGAAAAATAACAATGAGCAACATGCTTTCCACAACAAGAGATTAGGAGAGTGAAACTACAGTGGATATAAAAAGTGTACACACCCCTGTTAAAATGCCAGGTTTTTGTGATATAAAAAATGAAACCACAATAAATCATTTCAAAACTTTTTCCACCTTTAATGTGACCTACAACCTGTACAATTCAATTGAAAAACAAACAAACCCGTTAGAGGAAAAATATATTAAAAAAAAAAGCGTACTGGTTGGTGCTGCTTGCATAAGTGTGCACACCCTTAAACTAATACTTTGTTGAAGCACCTTTTGATTTAATTACAGCATTCAGCCTTCTTGGGTACACACCTGCCATCAGTTAAGTAGACTCTGATTAACCCCAAATAAATTCAGCTGATCTAGTAAGATTTTCCTGAAATTTACTCAACTGCCTGCTACAGCAAAAGCCATAGTTCACAGAGAGCTTACAAAGCATCAAAGGGATTTTGAAAGGTATCAGTCAGGAGAAGGGTACAAAAAAATGTCCACAGCACTGGATATACCATGGAACACAGTGAAGACAGTCATCAAAAAGTGGGGAAAATATGGGACAACAGTGACGTTGCAAAGAACTGGACGCCCCTCCAAAACTGATGAAAAGACAAGATGAAAACTGGTCAGGGAGGCTGCTAAGAGACCTACAGCAACACTGCAGGAGCTGCAGGAATTTCTGGCAAGTACTGGTTGTGTACTACATGTGACAACAATCTCCCATATTCTCCATATGTCTGGGCTATGGGACAGGGTTGCAAGATGGAAGCCTTTTCTTACACAGAAAAACATCCAGGCCCGGCTAACATTTGCAAAACAATACATCAATTCTCCCAAAAGCATGTGGGAAAATATGTTATGGTCTTATGAGACCAAGGTTGAACTTTTTGGCCACAATCCCAAAAGGTACGTTTGGCACAAAAACAACACTTTGCATCACCAAATGAGCACCATCCCCACGGTGAAGCATGATGGTGGAGGTATCATGCTTTGGGGGTGTTTTTCTTCAGCTGGAACTGGGGCTTTAGTCAAGGTGGAGGGAATTATGAACAGTTCCAAATACCACTCACATTTGGCCCAAAACCTTCAGGCGTCTGGCTAGAAAGCTAAAGATGAAGAGAAATTTCACGTTTCAGCACAACAATGGCCCCAAGCATACATCCAAGTCAACAAAATAATGGCTTCACCAGAAGAAAATTAAAGTTTTGTAATGGCCCAGCCACTGCCCAGACCTAAATCCAATAAAAAATCTGTGGGGTGACCTGAAGAGGGCTGTACACAAGAGATGCCCTCGCAATCTGACAGATTTAGAGTGCTTTTGCGAGGAAGAGTGGGCAAATATTGCCAAGTAAAGATGTGTCATGTTGACGACTCCTACTCAAGAAGACTGAATGCTGTAATTAAATCAAAAGGTGCTTCAACAAAGTATTAGTTTAAGAGTGTGCACATTTTTGCAACCAGCTTATTGTACGTTTTTATTTTTTATATTTTCCCCCAACAGATTTGTTTTTCAATTAAATTGTACATGTTATAGGTCACATTAAAGATGGGAAAAGTTTTGAAATTATTTATTGTGGTCTCATTTTGTTTATATCACAAAAATCTGGCATTTTAACAGGGGTGTGTACACTTTTTATATCCATTGTATAAGAAAGGCACATGACAAGAATAACCGCTGAGAAGGTGGGGGTGGGAAACAAAATGCAAACCAAAAATATTCATGGGAAGGACTAACATTTTGTGGGAAAAGGAATTTACCAATAAATCACAGAAATGGGGTAGGTGTAAAGACATTGTAATAATTAGTCTTCCTAAACAATTAGGAAGAAATAAAACATAACAGAATAAGAGAAAGATGCCTAGGGGCCAAGATATGGAAAGGAATGATAAAAGAAAAAGTGGTAGAGAGGAAAAGTAATAGTAGGGAAAGTGGAGCATACCACAGAAAGAGAGGACAGTTAATAGTAATGAAATGAAGGGAAGAGAGAATTAATAATGATCACAAAAAAATAGTATTCACGCTCAGATGAAGTTAAATAATCACGACCGGATGAAACAAGGCCTTAGGAAAATGATCACTAGGCAAGAGAAGTGCACCAAGATCAATATTCATAAGAAAAATGAGAAGAGGGAAACACACAAATGAAGAAGCAGGACAGTCTACAAAGTAAAAAGGAATTAGATACTAGAAAAAAGATAAAAAATTAATACAAGAGGAAGAGCAGTGGGACATGAAATATGAAAGGTGAAGAAAAATAATGAACTATGCAAGTAACATAATGGGTCATGGAGGTGACAGAAGACCTCTCCCTCTAATTAAAGCATTGTTATAGTTATGACAGGAAGGAGGAGTGATGAGACATCCGTACAAAGCAGAGATGTGAATACACTGAAAACAGAAATGAACACTGTATATAGTTAAGGAAGGGTTACAGGGAGGGAGAGTAAGGGAAGATGGGGAAACAAAAAAGGATATCAGGGACTTGAAAAAAACAAAAGCAAGCACTAAAAAAGAAAGATGAGAGGAGATAGAAAAATTGGAAGTCAGGATGGAGGACTTGCACATTAACATAATAATTGGAATGAAAACAGGCTAAAAGATAAAGCAGAAAGGGACAGGATTTAATGATATGTGAGATGACCAAAAGCACAAATCACAGTGCTGCAGCAGGCTCATCCATCAGTTGAAGAACATCAAAAATTAAAGGGAGGGTGACAGAGTGCCAAGTACCTCATGGGAGGGGAAAACAGACTGGCACAATATTGGTAATGAAAAAGAGTGGCCATTTGAGGTGGAAGAGAAGACAGAAGATAGAAAAGGAAGGTATGCAGGAAAAAAGCAACAAAATAACGGGGTAAAGTACACATTATAACAGTATACCTGTCCCCGAAAACAACACAAAAGTAATAAGAGGACTAATGTTGGAAATGGTTAGACATAAAGAGGGAGTGGGAGTTTTTATAGGAGATTGAAATGTTGGACATGAGGTACTTAAGGACAAGGACGTTATCAAGAGTGCAATGATTCTTAAACAGGTTACATAAAAATGATAGGGTAAGTAGACACATGGAGGCTGGAAGAAAACTCGAGGAGAAGAGTATACATTTTATTCAAACAGACGTAATTGCTGAGTGAGACTTGACAGAGCATATATTAACCAAAACATAGATGGAAAGTGGCTAAAGTAAATACTGATTCTGTCATAATAACAGATCATGCAATGACAGCAATAAAACTGAGAAGCATTGGAAAATCCTGAGTCAACTGACAGAAGAAGACAAGGACAAACAGTGGATGTGTAAACCAATGCAGACTGAGTTGGGGGAAAAGTAAAAGCTTGAAAGGAAATGAGTGGTATGAGATGAGGAAGAGAACAAAAGAGGAACTACTAGAATATGGGAAGGGGAAGCAAAGGCAGAAAAATGAAGACAGGACTGATGAAGGAACTGGTAGAAATACATTGGGGAAAAAGAAAAGGCTAGCAAAGCAGTAAAGGAAAATAATGATGATAATCCAATAATGGAAGGATGAGAGGATATGTAACAAAAAAAATGGCAGTAGAGAGATTATTTTTTAACACAAACTATAAAACAACAAAATAATGACAGTGAGACTGAGACAACAAGAAATAGAAAGAAGAGTCTTTAAAATCAGATAGAGGCAACAGGCCCAGATCAGACACACTCTGATAGATATCATAGTGGATTTTAGGGAACATTATCAAGAACTGTATTCCAAGGAGAAGAAGGGGAGGAAATGGACAGAACAAAAGAATGGGATTCTTTGGAGATAAGGGAGATGATGAATAAAGATACAGACTCCTCAACTAGACAAATAACAAAAGAATAGGTAAAAGAAGCATAAAAAAGAATGTCAGCACAGAAGTCACCAGGAACTGATACATTTTCAATTGAGATGTGGGAGTTATGAAAAGAGGAATGGAAGATAGCTAGATAAGTGCAGATGTTTAAAAACATAATGAAGGTGGAGACACTGCTGAATTCCTGGAAAAAGGCAGTGGTTTCAGTTATTCTTAAGGAAGGGAATGACTCATTGTAACCAGCATCTTACAGGGAAGCATCAATACTGAAAAGTGTTTCATACAGATACATGAATAGAAGATTGTAGAAAATAATGTCAAGACAAATACACTGAGACCAAACAGAAATTGTGGAAGGGAGAAAGATGACAGACAATTTGATAAAGATGTTATTTATGATTCCCACAATACAGGAACTGAGTCATCCCTGATTTCATTAGCTGCACAGAATGCATTTGATTGGGTGGGATGGTGGGTAGGAGGAAACAGCATTATAAGCAGTAACTGTTTGAAACATTAGAAGGGGGTGGTGTCCTTAAGAGTGGGTTGAAATAATAAGAGGATTGTCTGAAGGAGTGACAGCAAGGTAAAGGTAAGAGCCAGTCTGTCACAATGAATTATGGCTGTCCTCTATTGCTACTAGAATACAGATGTCAAGAAGAGGAGAAAACAGAGCTATACCCAGATGATGTCCTGTTGACTATGGTACACAATGAGGAAAACTGGAATGTGATATGGGAAATCATAGGAACGTCTAGGGCAGCACTATATAACATTCAGGATGGGGAAAAAAAACAAAAAAACAAGAGTAGCTTGGGAGATAGCAACAGAATTGGTAGAGTAAGGGTATTGGGGGCATTGCATTGGAAAGAAAATACTCCAGTCATGTAGGATTACAAATACAATAAAAATGTTAGATTATAGATTATTAGCATTCTATCTGGTAAACCCCCAAAATTGAAAGACTAACTCCAAGACCGCTCAGAAACACCTCAAAAGCTTTTGGGTATAACCCTTCCTCAGTGCTATTCCAATGTAAAACAGTTAATTCCATATAAAAGAATTTCAAAAGTCACAACATCACTATCACCCTATAAAAAACACTAATTAATATAATATTCTAATTAGTAAAATCATCTGACATTCACAAATAATTTAAGCCTTCATATTCATTCATTCAATAACAATTTGATTATGGAAGTTAACATGCTGACCTGTGAGTTACATTTAAATAATGATATTTCTATTGAGTTGTGCAATTATTTTACTACTCCATGTCCGAGGACCTACCTATCTAAACTAGCCAGGGCAGCAATAGGCAAAGGAATCCTTTTGACCGAAATTGAATATTGACTACTCATAATAGCCACAGCATCTAAGAAAAAATCCTCCACATCAGAGACTGTCAAAAGCAAAATCTATTGCTTCATCACTAATTCATCCTTTAATAAGCAGCACCACTGCCTTACCATCAAAATCCACATGGCTCCCAGTGTAGCAAAGAGTAAATCTGCTAATAGGATCTCTCACCTTCAGACTTCTGCATACTAAGTCATTCCCACCATTAGCTGCTAAACTATATGCACACACATTACAACCTTGGATGCTTCTCTTAACCCTCAAATCCAACCCTCACAAACCAGACTACACTGCACCAACCACTCTTTTTTCAACCTTGCTCTTAAAATTCAGGAATCCCTCCTTAACCAATCTCCCTTCTCCACCTTCAGAGCTGAACTTCAATTCTTCCACCCCATATCAAACTGCGATTGCTTCACCGAAGGCCACATCATGTAAGGGGCCCTTGATCACTAGCATTATTCTCTTCAACCACTAACACCTCCAATTTCCCCACCATCCCCTGCCTCACTCCTATTACCCCTCAGTAATTCTACTAGGATATAAACTTGAAATATAATAATGTGAATAGTAAAATGTGCATTTCTGTAATAATTATTATATCTGTTAATTGCTACTGTACATTTTTTGTTATAGTGTTACTTTCTGTTCAATTTTTGATCTGTATAGCTATCTATCTATCTCTTTCTTTTCTTTGTGAATTTTTTCACATGGGCAGTACCTGAAAATGGTCAGTTATGATGCATATACTACCCGGGTAAACAAATGTAAACTAAAATAAATAAAAAGGGATATAAGAAGTAGATAAGGACAAAGATGAGGAGTTGGATAGAAAAGAGGGATTACCTGGAAGAACGACTACTCTCCCCCCTCCAGTCTTTAAACCCCGTAAATCATTTACTACAAACTAAGTCATATTTAACTCTTCTGCCTGCTATCCTTCTTATACCACTAGGTGGCAGCACCTACAAACAAATTAGCTAGTACTATAGTATATCTTCTGAGGCTTTAGTATAGTACCAAACACTGGTGGTATTTTTCTTATCTATTTTCTACTCCTTACATCCTTAAACTCTTACATATCCACTCCCTTCCTTGCTAATATCACAATCTTCTTTTTTCAGTTTGTTAATCTAGCTTTTTTCTTCCCTTACAGTAATCATTTAACTACCCACTTACCTTAGTTATAGTGCTACCATTGCTGATACTTTTTCTGCTACACTCTCCTCATTTGCTCTAGCCCACTCCGTTCGCCCTACGGGTTCACTCCGCTCCCTTACCCTACCCCCAATTCCCACACACCCCCACATCAACTACATCTATACTTCTCCAGCTCCTCCCCCTAATCATCCAAAATCCAATCTACATCCCTCCCACCCCCTTACAGATCCAACAACCACTCCAATCCCTTCCAACCCTAATGCATCTGTTCAACTCACTCCTACAAAATCCATACAATTAACAATACTCTAACTATGAATACTTTCTTCCTGCAAATGACTCTACTACTCTTCTTAGCATGTACCTACCGCATCACTTCATACAACTACCCTGCACAAAATAACTTCCCCCATACCCATAGTTCCACTGCCATTATCTCTCCCATCCCAGCCAATTACTGCCCAACAATAAACCCCACCTTATTCAACACTACTACCATAAGCTATACCCATCTTAAGTCCATCACCACCTACCCCAAATCAACAGCAACCCATACATACCTAACAATACTACAAAAACTCGTTACATTATTGCAAAACAACCAACAACTCCTAAATGCTGGAGATATCCACCCAAATCCAGGACCTTATGTTATAAATCCTCTGGCTAAAGCACATCTTCCCACTCTAACCCAAATTAACATCAGGCCATTAAATAGTCTACTCCTCCTAAATCTAAATATTAGGAGCATAAACAATAAAATACATGAGCTTCATACTCTAATCTCACAATATTGCCCAGATATAGTCAGTTTAACAGAAACATGGTTTAAACCATCTACCAAAGATACAGAGATCCTTCCACCTGGGTACAGTATCCTTAGGCAAGACAGACTTAAAGGGTGGTGGCATTGCCCTGCTTTACAAAAATACTCTGACCATAACTAAATATGAGATATCCATGCCCCTTTGGATAATGCAGAAATACTCTAAACTAGGCTCAACATATGTAACAAAAAAATCAACCTAGTAACAGGTTATATCCCCCCAGGCAATAATATCCCTACCATGGGAACATTACTTCAATGGCTATAACAATCCGTGCCTCAAGAGACCATAGTATTAGGAGACTTTAATATAGACTGGCTCACATGCTCCTCCCAAGCACCCACTAACCATATCAACCTGCTAACCTTCTCTCAAGTAATCGAATAGCCAAAAATAGTAAAAAAGAAACACTATTAGACTGGATCTTACTAAATAAAATACCTTGTTCCTACTTAGCAGGCACCCTTCGTGACTCATTAAGTGACCATCAAACTACCTTCTTACTTAAATATAATTCCCACCACCCCCAAATCCCAATACTTCAAAACAATCAGGAACAAAAAACACTTTAACCCAACTAACTTCACACAAGAGCTAAAGCAATACAGCTGGTCTGAACTGTATTACCTACCCCTAAATGAAGCCTCGAACACTTCAACACCACCTTCTTAGAAATACTGAATAGGCATGCCCCCGTAAGAACTACAAGAGTTAAAGCTAACATAGTTCCATGGTTAACTAGGGAAACTAGGCAAAAAATAACAAAGGAATAGAGCCTGGACAACCTGGAAGTCCAACAAAAAACCCCAGAACACAACAAGCATACCAACAGATTAGAAATCTCACCAACAAACTAGTCATGCAAGATAAAATAAATTACTTTATTACCCATCAAAAACAACACATGAATAACCCTAGGAAATTCTGGGCAGGTTTAAACAAGTTACTACACCCTGCAAAAGCCATTACCCCACCTCCAACTACAGGTCAAACAAAAGAAAACAGCTGAATCATTAAATATATTCTTTACTGAAACCGTATTTGCCCTAGCACAAAAGCAGCTCACTGCAATACAACAAGTGACCGCCCTACATCCAGCAACAGTCCCACTTTTAAGCTACAACCCACCCAAACCTCCTACGTAAGAAAACTACCCACCCAATTAAAACCAACAGCAATAGGAGCAGATTCCCTTCCCAATAAATTATTAAAACTGGCAGCAGCTGAAATAGCTATACCAGTCTCTATACTAATAAGCAGATCAATCTCTGAAGCCATAGTACCCCTGATTTGGAAAACTGTCTTAATTGTACCCCTTCACAAAGGGGGGAGTTCCTATGACATATCAAACTAGAGACCAATCGCAATTTTATCCCCACTAGC
>NC_056741.1:1689993398-1690251198 GCF_019279795.1 Protopterus annectens
CTAACACATACTGAAGTTATTTGCCAAACTAAAGCTCAACCCCAACAAACAAATATATATAATCGGTATCTACGTCCCACCTGGGGACAATTTTCAAGTATTAGAAAACGTATTACATTGGTGTAGCACATCCTTGCCACAGGAAACTATCATAATGGGTGACCTAAACAGACTGGTTAAACTGCAACTCCCCACACCCCAAAAATAACATAAACCTGCATGGCTTTAATCAACTCATCCAGTCTTCCACAAGGCTTAATAAGACATCTAACAAGTCCACCTTGGACTGGATACTAACAAACAAACCTTAGCCCTCTACTCCCATGCTGTCTACCAGATAGTCTCAGTGACTACTTACCAACTTATGTCATTAGGAAAAGAATTAATACACCAAAACAGACCAGATTTGTACAAATAAGAAACAAAAAACACCTGAATCCCAACAAATTAACAGACATACTCAAACACTGTAACTGGTCACCTTTAAAACTCGTTCCCCTACAGGAAGCTATAGACTATTTCAACTCCAGCTTCCGTGACATACAAAACTCACAAGCTCCCTACAGATATATCGGCATCAAATCCAACTTTGCTCCATGGCTAACAAAGGAAACCCAAGCTGTACTAAAAACTAGAGATAAGGCCTGGATGAATTGAAATAAAACAAGGTCACAACCCACCTTACAGGCCTACAAAGAACTTGGAAATAAAGCAAAGAAACAAATAAAACAGGACAAAATTAAATACTACACTGAAATCCAATCTAAACACTATAAAAATCCACAAACGTTCTGGTCAGCAATAAACAATATACTACTGCCAGGCAAGTACTCCCCCCACCTACCATTACCAATACTTCAGATAGTATTGCCACTCAATTTAACAGGTACTTTACTGAAACCATCTTAGCATTGTATACAAGCAACCACCCCTACTAATAAAACCACTACTCCCTCTCCCAATGTCACCTCATCCTTCCACCTGCAACCTATCAACTGATACAATCAGGAAACTGCTAAAAAAGTTAAAATCCACTACCCTAACAGCAGACAACTTATCTGCCGAATACTTTATGGTAACAGCAAATGGAATAGCCTATCCTATATCAATACTAATCAATAAATCCATAGCTGAACAACAAGTCCCTCCCATTTGGAAAATCTCATACATTATTCCTCTTCACAAAGGTGGCTCTTCAACTGACTTCACTAACTACCGCCCTATTGCAATCTTATCTCCACTGTCTAAGATCCTAGAGAAGGTCATTCATATGCAAGTCTCAGAATATCTGTATACTAACAAACTTCTAATTAACACACAGCATGGCTTCTGACAATTCCACAGCACATCTACCACCCTACTGTGATTTACTAACACTGTTAACTACCACAGTAACAAAAATAACTATGTATCTTCTATCTTCCTTGACTTGTCAAAAGCTTTTGACATGGTTTCGCACTCCAAACTTCTCAACATACTCTCCAAACTAAATTTTTGCAAGTCTACTCTTAACTGGTTCCAAGAGTACCTTACTGGATGCCAGCAGGCTGTTTCTTGGCAATGCACCTCATCACCCCTTCTGCCAGTAACATTAGAAGTCCCAGAAGGCTCTATCTTAGGGCCACTTCTATTCTCTATATTTACAAATAACCTCCACTTGTCAGCCCCACAGTCAACACTCATCTAATATGCAGATGACTCGACAGTTATATGTGCTGCTTCCTCACTGCCACAGCTACAGAAACTAACAGGATTCCTTTTATGCAGTCGAGTCCTGGCTCACAAATGCTCAACTAATACTCAACCCCAATAAATCCAAATTAATGATCTTCCAACCCATCAAAGTAGCCTCACCCACCAATACATTTACCATCACTTCAATAAATAACACTGTTATATCTCCATCCCACAATACCAAACTTTTAGGAGTTGAAATTGACTGTTAGTTTAAATTCAACAATCACATTTCCCAAACCATAAAAAGGTCCATAAAAAACTGAGCAAACTATACAGAAATAAACATTACTTTACTAAAAAGACCAGGATTGCTATTGCCCAATCCCACCTAATCTCCACCCTGCTGTACACAATCCCCATACTCACTAATCTTCAAAGGTCCGCGATATTAAAGCTCAAATCCTGCTATAACAAAATAGCCAGATTTGTCACTAACCTAACAGCTAGAAACCATCACTGCCATGCACTCAAGCAACTCAACTGGTTAGAATTCCCCCAACTACTACACTACATCCAGTTAACCATGGCCCACAAAATCCTCTTTGAACCTGAAAAAACACCAGTTCTACAAACATTAGTCCAGCCTTATACCACTAACAGAACCGTATACTCCACTAATAAAAAGTACATAAAAATCAATGTAGCCAAAATTCAAGCGGGAGATTCCCTCTTCTCAAATTACATAGGTAAAATCTGGAATGAACTACCTGATTACATCACCACCATAGTATCACTAGTATAATTCAAAACAACTCTAAAAGCTCACCTATTTAACAGACGGCTGCGTCCCTGCTCTACTCCTAACATTCACTCTCTTTGTCACTGCCCTTATCGCAACTCCTTCTTTTCCTACCCTACAGAACTTCTAACACTCCTACCCAAGCAAAGTACTCTTTCTTTCTACTCCTAGCTTAAAGAACTCTCCTATCCATACATTTCTTTTGCCCTCACATGTAAATTATAGTAAATTTTACCACCAAATAATATTTATGTGAAATATGAATGATTAACATTATTTATCCTGTAAATATAAAATATGTCTGTCGAATGATTATAAATATGAATGCTCATAAGAAATGTGTATTGACTGACCTGCTGCACAGCAATGACTATGTAATTCAACCTGTTTCTGATATTACCATGTAATAACTTTGAATGTCCATGTCAACTTTTAACATACTCTGTATCTTGTTGTATTGCTGGTTTTATCTGGAGCTTTTCCTCCCGGGCCTCCGCTGAAAAAGGACATGTGTGAAGTCAGACTTTCCCGGTAAACAAATGTAAAATAAATAAAAATAAATAGTCATGCCCCCTCTCACCCATTTTTACCCCAGTTATTCCTTGCGCGCCAATTTCAGTTGGGATGAGTGGCTCCATGACATGAAGAGAAGTTATGTACTTACCATAACTTGGTATCTGTGCTGTCCAGTTTCATTATGCATCATCCTCAGATCCAAGCCGGCCATTTCTCAGACATACAATCCAAGCCTCAAACTCCTCCATCTCCCATGATGCCACCCTCCTCTTCAAACCCTCAGATCAAGTTTGCTTCCCCTTTCTGAAGATGGTTAAGTTATCTCAAAAGATACTTAATAATACACAGATAAAGACTAACTGGAGTCCAAACTAGGAACCAATGGGTTCCAAAATCCTCTAGATTGCCCTTAGTTGTACAAGGAAGGGGAAAGGAGGGTGGGATGGGATGCATAATGAAACTGGACAACACAGATACCAAGATATGGTAAGTGCATAACTTCTAATCTGATGATGTCCATTTCATTATACATCATGAGTGGGTCAGAGTCCCCAACTACATAGACCCTGGGGAGACCTCAAGGAAAGCTATGCCTGAGCACCACTGAACCAAAGGACACTCTGTTACTGGAAATGATGTCCAGCTTGTACTGAGAAACACAAGTATGGGCTGTAGACCAAGTGGCTGCAGCACAGATTTCATCAACTGGCATTCTGTTAGAAAAAGCTGAAGAGGTTAAAACCTATCTGGTGGAATGGGCTCTAACTGGCTAGGGAAGTTGCTTGCCTTGTTGAGAATAAACTGCGGAGATGCATTCTGTAATCCATTTAGCTAAAGTAATGATAGAGACAGCCTGGCCCAACCTGTTTGGGGAAAAGGCAATGAACAACAACTCTGATTTTCTATGAGGTCTAGTTCTATGTAAGTACAAACTTAACTGTCTGTGAATGTCCAAAGAATGTAACATGTATTCGCCCTTATTGGAGTAATTGGGAAAAACACACAGGCAAATGAATACTCTAGCTCAAGTTCACCTCCAAAGCAACCTTTGGAATGAAAGAAGGATTCGTCCTAAGAGAAACTCTGTCCTTGAAAAAAGTATGTACAGTGGTTGAGAAGACAGAACTTGTAATTCTGAAACTCTTCTGGGTGATGTAATAGTCACAAGAATCATGTCTTCCATGACAGATATTTCAGCTCACAAGAATTTGCAGGTTCAAATGGTTTCTGGGTGAGACCCTGGAGTGCTAAGGTAAGAAAGAATCCAAGGGGGAGGTGGATCCTTGATTGGAGGCCTCAGATGAAAGACTCCTTTTAAGAATGCCCAACATAATTTGGAAGAGGAAAGGATGGAGGGAAAACCAACTCCCTTCCCAGCATGGAAATCTGTAATAGCTGAAAGTTGTACCTTTATTGTAGAAAAAAGTACAGTTTTGTACCTACCATAAATGTAGATGTTCGAGGATCCACATTGCTGCAGTCCTAACTATTGGGTAGTCCGCTGTCCAGTCGGCCCGAATACCAAAGTATATGGCTGACGTCGGTCACGGCGCATTAGACTGATGTCAGTACGTCAGGGTACTAATGCGCATGACCGACGCCATATCCTCAGTCTTTTCTTGCCCCAGATGTCAGAAGACCCTAAAAAGACAAGGCCAAAACCAAAACACACCAAACATGCCTGCACCAAAAATATATACAATATATACAAAGGTACCAGAATATAATCTCACCTACACAACCACCCCTAAACACAGAGGGGAAGGAGGGAGGGTAAATTGGACTGCAGCAATGTGGATCCTCGAACATCTACATTTATGGTAGGTACAAAACTGTACTATGTTCTTCATTCCACATTGCTGCAGTCCTAACTATTGGGTAGAATCCCAAAGCAGAGGTAAGGGAGGCTGGCAAATCATAAGGAAGCAGGAGCTGATAACATGCCTTGCAAAATAGCTGTGGCAAAACCAGCCCTAGACTTAGAGTAGAGAGGAAGGTGGTAATGCTTAGAGAAAGTATGCACTGAACTCCAAGTAGCTGCCTCCAAAATATCCTTAGTTGCCACCCCTTAGAAATGCTGTTGAAGTGGCAGTAGCCCTAGTGGAATGAGGCCTAATCCCAGCTGGAATCTCCTTGCCATGATGGGAATAACAAAATGCAATGCAGAACCCAATCCACCTAGAAATAGTTTGTTTTGACACAGGCTTGCCCTGCGAACTCAAAGCAAAAGAAACAAACAACTGCTGAGACTGCCTAAAATCCTTAGTCCTGCTTAAATAATAACACAATTGCCTGTGTACATCTAAAGTGTGCAAAATCTTTTCCCCTTTATTTTGGGGATCTGCATAGGAAGTAGGCAAATGAATAGTTTGGTTTAAAGCCACACTAGAAACCACCTTAGGCATAAAGGAAGGATTAGTACGTAATGATACCCTATCCTTATGAAAAAACAAAAAAAGCTCAACCGCCATAAGGGCCTGTAACTCAGAAACCCTTCTTGCAGAAGTAATGGCCAACAAAAAAGCAGTCTTCCATGACAAGTATTTCAGTTCAGCAGTAGCCTTGAGGCTCAAAAGGTTGTAGAGTAAGTTTCTCCAACACAAAATTGAGATCCCAAGCAGGAGTAGGAGCTCTACGTGGGGTCTTATATTCTTTGCCCTCTAAGAAATTGCTTGAACAAAGGATGTGAAAACAATGGTGGGTCACAATCATAGTGAGCTGAAATTGCTGCAGCATGAATCTTAATGGAAGAGAAAGACAAACCTTTGTCCAATAACTCAGTAAGATATTGAAGAGCCACACTCAAATTAGGCTCAAATCTCCAAATTCTTTGCTGCAGTCCAAAATAAAAATCTCTTCCATTTTTCTGTACACTTTCCTTGTACTAGGTCTTCTGGCTTCCATAATCACATTTAAAACTTGTTGAGGAAGTTGAGACCTGCTGTCTTTCAAAACAGAATATGCCAGGCTGTTAGATGAAGAGAGTGAAGCTTGACATTGAGCAGACGACCGTCCTTCTGAGACAACAGATGTGGAATCAAGGGTAAAGGCCATGGAGGCTTCCTTACCAGACTCCTCAGTAATGGGTACCAGTGCTGCCGAGGCCAATCTGGAGCTATTAAAATCATCCTTGGCTTGTCTTGTCTGACCTTTAGAAGCACCTTTGGGAGAAGAGGAAGAGGTGGAAAAGCATACACATGAAGATTTTTCCAACTGAAAGAAAGAGCATCCACTTTCCAAGCTGTGTGATGAAATCTTCGTGCAAAACTGTGGCAGCTGGTGGTTTAGTGGAGAAGCGAACAGATCTATGTCTGGAGTTCCCCATGACACTGTCAATTTTGAAATACATGAAGATCCAGTTTCCACTCGTGGGGATCCATGATTTGCCTGCTTAACACATCTGCTAAGGAGTTCTGTGCTCCGGCAGAAACCTTGCCTGAAGAGTTAGTTGCAAGCTGAGCGCAGTCTCCCATAAAATCATTGCTTGCCTGCACAATGGGTAAGAATGTGTTCCCCTTGTTTGTTGATGTACCACATGACAGTTGTGTTGTCTGTTAGAATCAACACCTGCCCTGGAAGAAGTAACTCCTTGAAAGCCATTAATGCAAACTGGACTGCTAACATCTCTTTCATGTTGATATGTAGATGCTGTAGTCTGGCAGGCCACTTGTCTTGTATCCATTTTCCATCTAGATGAGCTCCCCAAGCAATGTCTGAGGCATCCGTCGTTAGAATCTGACTCGCCTCTGGCCGGGTCACAGAGAGTCCCTTGTTTAGGTGACATTCCTGAGCCCACCACAAAAATTCCTCTTGAATGCAAGGTATTATTTGAATGACAGTGTCCAAATCCTGGCAGTGCTGTGTCCATAGATTTTTTAGATACCATTGTAGCTTCCTCATATGCAGTTTGGCATTGGGAAGCACCAGAATACAAGATGCCATGAACCCTAAGGCTTGAAGGACTGTCCTTGCAGTCAGCCCGGACTGAAGAGATAGTTGATGGAAGTAACTGGATAGATTCTTTTGTTTGTCCGGGGTTAAAAAGGCCATCTGGGCTGCTGTATTCAGTCTCACACCCAGAAAGCACATGTCTTGACAGGGTACTAGACTGGACTTTATTTCGTTCACAGAATACCCTAGGCATCTTAGCACTGCTATAACATATTCCAAATGCTGTAGAAGGTCTTCCTTTTCTTGAGCCAGAATCAGGCAGTCGTCCAAGTAAGGATAGATTTGAATTCCTTTTAGCCTGAAGTAAGCTATCACTGGAGCCAGAACCTTTGTGAATACTCTGGGCGCAGTGGATAAGCCAAAGGGCAATGCAGAGAACTGATAATGAGAATTTCCAGCTCGAAAACGCAGATACTTCCTGCAACTTAGCCTTATAGGCACATGAAGGTAAGCTTCCTTGAGATCTAAAGTTACCATCCAGTGATCTTTGCCCAGCAGAGGTAAAAGCTGTTGTAACGTCAACATTTTGAACTTGGGAATGTCCAGATAAGTGTTGAGGATAGATAAATCCAGAATTGGTCTCCACGTGTTCCCCTTCTTTGGTACTAGGAACAGGCGAGAATAAAATCCTAGGCCCCATTCTGGCACAGGAACTGACTGAATGGCTCCTATTTGGAGCAACAGAGAAATTTGCTTGTGAGCCTCTGTTCTTTGTAGAGGAGGAATGTCTGGCATGCCTTTGAAAGGAGGCAAGGTATGGAAATAAAACCTGTAACCATGGTGAATGATATCCAGAACCCATCTGTCTTGGGTAATTAAATCCCAATTTTCTTTGAAAAGAGACAGCCTTCCTCCCAGAGGTGCTGCCAGGCGAGAATGTACTGGCAGCTGAAAAGGCAGGTCATTGGGTCTGCTTACGAAAGGACTGACCCCTGCCCTCACCAGAAGTCTGAGCAGGTGAACTCCTGTCCTAGGCCTAAAAGAACCTTGAGCTCTGCCCCTACCACGTCTAGACCTACCCCTAGACTGGGAATCATAAGCAGGATAAGTCCACCCCTTAGTAGGCCAATTTCTACTAAACTTGGAGGCTGCACCTGCAAAAATCTTTAACAGTTTGCATAGACTTAGCCTTGTCCTCCATTTTCTTTAAAACTGCTTCAACAGGCGAACCAAACAACACATCAGACTGTAAAGGAGCATCCAAAATCCTTGTCTTAACATGCTCAGCTAAGTTCTGATCTCTCAACCAGGTGTGCCTACGAAGAACAGAACCAGTGGCAGCCACCCTCGAGGAGGCCTGCACAGCATCAAAACCACACTGCAAGGAATGTTTACCCACCTGTTCAGACACATGAACTAAATCCTGCAACTCTTTACACACAATACCTTCTGCCAGAGCATCCACCTTAGATTTCAATTGTGAAAGGAGGTAATTCTGATATTTTAACATGTGAAACTGACAATTCAATGCCCTCATGGCTAAAGTGGAAGAAGTATACACTTTCTTTCCCCATCTATCCAAAGCCCTTGACTCTTTATCAGGAGGAACAGGATTTTTAACCACAGAAGCCTTCACACCTTTAGGCCCCTGAGAGACAGTTTCCGGGTCTGCCCTAGGACTCTTGAAAAGATACTTATGAGCTTCAGGCACCCTATAGTACCTATCCGGTTTAACTGGTGCAGGAGGCAAAGAATCAGGATTCAGGGAAGCCTCTGCAAAAACATCTTCCACCACATTCAGAACCGGAGGTATAGCTAAAGGCCTATGCTGGGGTAAAAACAAGAATTCCCTAAGCCTTTTCCTGGAATCAGAGAAATCCTGACCTTCCCATTTAAAATGCTCCCTCATGGAATGCAGAGTCTCTGAAAATGAAAAATCCTCAGGAGGAGAAGCTGAAGGAGTAGAATCATCCACATCAGAATCAGAATAAGGAGGAAACTCCTGCAAGTCTTCAGCCGAAGACTCAGAAGCCTCCGAACAGTGCTCAAAACTCTCAAACTCAGGTTCCACCCTAGGCCTCTTATCAGGAGGGGGCATAGAACCTCTAATCATAGTAATCAAATCCTCTGCCATTTTAAGCATATGTTTCTTAGGCAAAGACCCTGAAGCACTAGGAGAAACCCCCACTGAAGCTGCACTAGGCCTGCCTCTCAAAGAAGCCTTGGAAACAGAGGGGGAGGCTCTAACCACCTTAGGAAGAGAGGGAAGAACAGCCACCTGAGAAGCCCCCTCAGCCTGGCCTACTTCCTGAGAGGATACATCCTGTAACAATAAAGTCTCTCCCTGAGACTCCAAAGAAACACCTGGCAGAACCTCCGGCTCCACTGAGCCTTCTAAAGAACTGGCGTCAGGGACTGTCGGTTCTTCCACTCTAGGCTTTGCTGCTTTATCCTTGCGCTTCCCAAACACTAACCTGGCACAGTCTAACCTTCTCTTAATAGTGCGTTTGTTAAATCTTGCACAAGAGCGGCATCCAACAACGTCGTGCTCAGGCCCTAAACAAGGTATACACAAAGTATGGTAATCCCTATGAGGTATCTGTTTCCCACAAGAAATACAGTTATTCACTTTTTCTGACATCCGGTTAAATACTGAGGCAAGAAAAAACCAAAATATTCCCCAACGGGGTACTTAGCCAACTTTGATTCGGTCTGAAACTCTGACTTCAGAAACTTTCAGAACGCCAACCTGCACTCGCAAAATTGCTTCTGCATCGGACCATGCGGCAAAAAAGACTGAGGATATGGCGTCGGTCATGCGCATTAGTACCCTGACGTACTGACGTCAGTCTAATGCGCCGTGACCGACGTCAGCCATATACTTTGGTATTCGGGCCGACTGGACAGCGGACTACCCAATAGTTAGGACTGCAGCAATGTGGAATGAAGAACATCTTGCTCCCTCATGGAAAAGCGAGCTCAAGAACATGAGAACATCCGAAACTGAGGCTGAAAAGCCCAAATGGAAAACCTTTTCCATTTGCTAAAATATGCCTTCTTGGTGGAAGGCTTTTGAGAGGCCAGAATAATGTCACAGACAGGGCATGGAAGCCTGGACTTTAGCAATATTACTGGAAGTGGTGTAACCAAGCCGTCAGTTTGAGGGATCAAATATTGGGGACTGTCATTCTATTAGATGTGAAATGAGATCCCGTCTGGGATTCAGTACCCATGGAGGATATTTCCAGGGAGTCCACAGAAAGGGGAACCATACCTGATGAGGCTAGTGAGGGGCATTAAGTATATGACTGGGTTTCAACCTGCTGGCTTCCTGTAGAACTTTGGGTATCAGAGGAATTGGGGGGGGGGTAAGCATACAGGAAACCTGAGGGCCAATTGTGGAGTAGAGCGTCCCTGGGTGACTCCCCCACAGGGGGGATCAGAGCGAAGTACCTCCTGCACTTGTTTAGGGGACTGGCAAATAGATCGCAGCAAGGTTGGTCCCAATGGCTGAAAATCTCATTCGGTACTGATTCGTTTAGGGACTACTCATGAGCATTCAAAATGGACCTACTCAAACTGTCCACCAGAACAATGGATTCTGCTGGGATGTGTGTAGCAGTGAGAAAGTGGTCTGAAGCACTCACCCATACCCTCATGGCCTCTCTGCACAGTGGGTAAGAATGGGATCCCGCCTGCTTGTTGATGTACCATACCACTGACATGTTGTCAGTCAAGACTGAAATCGTCCCCAGAGGGAGCCAGCCCTGAAAAGCTTGTAATGTAAGGAGAAATGGCCTCATCATTGGGACGTTTATGTGCAACTTCATCTCTGTACGGGACCACATGCTTTGGACCATCTTTTCCTGAAAAAGGCCCCCCCCCCCCACCCCAGCAGGGAGGCATCCATAGTCACTGTGGCCAAAGGACTGGGGACAACAAATGGTCTACTTAGTTGAAGAGCATCCATGAGTATCCACCATTGCAGGTGATGTCTGCAAACTGGAGTCAGTTTGATCAGGGTTGATAAAGTACAGTTGTGTACACTTACCATAAATGTAGAAGTTCGAGTGTATTCATTGTTGCAGTCATTACATTTGGATAATCTGCTGGCAGGCTGCCCTCAGTCGACCTGATTAACAAAGTCTCGGTTCCTGCGTCAGTTGCTGTCCCTTCTTCCATGACGTCAGGTCGTCAGTGGTATAAAACATGCAGCCGACGCCATTACATCAGTTTTTCTTGCCCCAGATGTCAGGTGCCCCCCAAATGGGGAGCAAATAAAATTAAAAACACAAAAAATATATACCTCCAACCAAAAGCAAATACACCAAAAGGGCTTTTAAGCATAGTAAAAGAAAGCAGAGGTATAGCCAAAGAAAAATAGGGGGGCTGGAGGGAGGGTAACCAGGACTGCAACAGTGAATACACTTGAACATCTACATTTATGGTAAGTGTACACAACTGTACTATGTTCTTCGTGTTTCACTGTTGCAGTCATTACATTTGGGTAGATTCCCAAAGCTATGGTTGGGAGGAGGAAATTATACAGCATTAGGACCAGCTATAAGGCCCTGCAGGACAGCAGTGGCAAAGCCAGCTCTGGATTTAGAGAAAAGTGGTAAATGGTAATGTTTGGTGAAAGTATGAACTGAGCTCCAGGAAGCAGCTTCTAGAATGTCCATGGTAGGAACACCTCTGAAAAAGGCTGTTGAAGTAGATGCAGCCCTGGTGGAATCGGATCTGATCCCCTGGGGGATAGTTTTTCCATGGTGCTTATAGCAGAAACGAATACAATGGCTTATCCATTTGGAAATGGTTTGCTTTGAATTAGCCTTTCCTTCTGCCCCTGCAGCAAATGCTACTAGCAGTTGTTCAGATTTTCTTTGAGATTTAGTCCTGTTTAAGTAAAATCTAAGTTGTATGTGTACATCCAATGAATGCAGAATCCGCTCCCCCTTGTTCTGTGGATTGGGAAAGAAAGTTGGCAAATGAATGGTCTGATTAAGAGCCACACTGGATACCACCTTAGGCATAAAGGATGGGTTGGTCCCGAGAGATACCCTGTCCGCATGAAAAATGATGAAAGGCTCCACTGCCATAAGAGCCTATAATTCGTAAATCCTTCTAGCTGAAGTGACTGCTAAAAGGAAAGCTGTTTTCCAGGAGAGAAATTTTAAGTCTGCAGTAGCAGCTGGCTCAAAAGGAGGGAGAGTGAGTTTCTCCAATATAAAATTAAGGTCCCAGGCAGGGGTTGGAGCTCTCCTGGGTGGTCTTACGTTTTTGGCCCCTCTAAGATACTACTTTAGCAGAGGATGAGAGAAGAGGGGAGGTTCTGTGCTGTAATGAGCTGAAATGGCTGAGGCATGGATATTTATGGAAGAAAAGGACACGCCCTTGAGAAGCATCTCAGTTAAATATTGCAAAATCTGAGGAATGTTGGGCTCTGCTGTGCTTATCCCTTGAGACTGACTCCAGGCACAGAATCTTTTCCATTTGTCAGAATAAGATTTTCTAGTACTAGGTCTTCTCACCTCCAAAATGACATCCATCACAGGTTTGCTGAGGGATTCTAAGGGTGAATTTAGGTGATTAGCCACGCTGCAAGATTCAAAGTTTGGAGCTGAGTGTGCAGAGTTTGGTTGTTCTGCTGAGACAGTAAGTAAGGTGTCCGAGGCAGGTGCCACAGTGGAAGGTGTGACAATGCGCAGGAGTGGGTACCAGTGTTGGTGAGGCCAGTCTGGAGCAATCAAAATAATTTTGGTTTGTCCTGTTTGACTTTAGTAGAACTTTGGAGAGCAGAGGCAGAGGGGGAAAGGCATAGACTGATAGGTTTTTCCAGCTGAAGGACATAGCATCCACTTTCCAGGCTTTTTTGTGATGAGTACTTGTGCAAAATTTGTCCAGCTGATAGTTCTAGGGTAAGGCAAAAAGATCCATGTCTGGGCTCCCCCATTTGCATGTCAACATGTTGAAAATTCGTGGTTCCAGTTTCCATTTGTGTGGGTCCATGAGATTTCTGCTTAGTTCGTCTGCCAGAATATTCAGCTTTCCTGGCAGGAATTGAGCTTGTAGTTGTACTTGATAGCTCAAGACCGTGTTCCACAATGCCATGGCTAGTCTGCAGAGGGAGTAGGAGTGTGTACCCCCTGCTTGTTTATGTACCACATAACCGTGGTGTTGTCCATCTTTATCAGTAATTGTCCTGGATTAAGGTAGTCCTTGAAGGCTGTCAGTGCATTCTGTACAGTTAGCATTTCTTTTTGATTTATGTGAAGGAGCATTTGATTTGGGCTCCATTTTCCCGAAATGCATTTCCCTGCCACATGAGCACCCCATGCATAGTCTGATGCATCTGTAGTTAGGGTTTGGGGGGCAGGGGGTGGTGTGAATGGCAGTCCCTTGTTCTGGTGGCAGGCCTCTGCCAACCATAGAAACTCTAGGCGCAGGCAAGGTATGATAGGAATCATTGTTTCCAGGCTGTGACAATGCTGACTCCATAGACTTTTTAAATACCACTGAAGTTTCCTCATATGCAGTCTTGCATATGGAATTAGAAGAATGCAGGAGGCCATGAACCCCAAGGCTTTCAGTATTTGCCTTGCAGAAAGCAGGGTTTTTGTGGCCACCTGTTTGAAGTAAGTCAGCAAATGAATTTGCTTCTCTGGCGTACGGAAAGCCATCTGGGCAGTGTATTCAAGCTTGCATCCAGGAATGTAATTTTTTGAGAGGGTACCAGTTGTGATTTCTTTTCGTTTATAGTGTACCCTAGACAAGTTAGAACCCTTTTTACAAACGCCAGACGTTTTAGAAGAATTTCCTTGTTTTCTGCCTGAATTAGACAAGCATCCAGGTATGGTTAATATTTGAATATTTCTTTGCCTGCAAAATGCAATTACTGGTGCCAGGCACTCTGTAAAGACCCTGGGCGCAGTAGATAAGTCAAAGGGCAGTGCAGCGAACTGGTAATGCAAGTAGCCTGCTTTGAAGAGGAGGTATCTTCTGCAAGATTCCCTGATTGGGATATGCAAGTAAGCCTCTTTTAAATCTAGAGTTGCCAACCAGGCATCTTTGCCTTGCATAGAAAGTAACTGGTGAAGAGTCAGGATCTTGAATTTTGGAATGTCCAGAAAGGTGTTTAGAGTAGAAAGTCCAGAACTGGACACCATGATTTGTCTTTTCTGGGTACCAGGAAAAGTCTTGAATAGAAACCTTGTCCCTTTTCCTCTTCTGGTACTAGTTGAATAGCCCCCATGCTCATGAGGGAAAGTACTTGTTTCTGGGCCTCTGCCCACTGATTTGGGGGCAGGTCTGGTCATCCGTTTGGAGTTGGCAACGTGTAGAAATGAAATCTGTATCCCTGGGATACTATATTTAAAACCCATTTGTCCTAAGTTATAAATTGCCAGTTTTTGCATGAAGAGCCAGTTTCCCCCCCAAAGGGGCGGCTAAAAGGTAAGTGCTTGGTAAGTGTAGAGGGAAGTGTCTTGTTGTTTTCAGATTTGTAAGAGGAGGCACCCCATTGCTTTGTTCTGAAAGTCCCTTGGGACTGAAACCTGGTGCCTTTGGAATGTCTGGGTTTGACTTGAGTGGCTCTCGAAGGAACTGGAAAGGACCAGTTCTTAGTAGGCCAGTGCCTACTAAATCTTGGAGGCTGCACTTGGAAGAAATCTTTCACAGTTTGCATAGATTTAGCTTTATCATCCATCTTTTTTTAGAACTTCTTCAGCCTTATTACCAAAGAGATGGTCCTGTTGTAAAGGAGCATCCAACAATTTTGCTTTAACATGATCAGGCAGAGTTTGCTCTTTGAGCCAAGCATGCCTTCTTAGCACAGACCCAGTTACAGCAGCCCTGCAAGAGGCCTCCAAAGAATCAAAACCATATTGCAAAGTATGTTTCCCAACTTGTTCAGCTGAATGCAATAGATCCTGTAAATCTTTATTTTCCACACAGTCAGAAATCAACATAATTTTCGGTTTAAGCAGTCCCATGATATGCTGCTGATATTTTAGTATATGAAATTTTCCGTTTAAAGCCCTGATTGCCAAGGTTGCAGAAGTGTAGACCTTCTTACTCCATCTATCCAGCACCCTGGAATATCTATCAGAAGGGGTAGGATTTTTAGCAGTAGAAGCCTTAATGCCCTTGGGGCCCTGAGAAATGGTTTCAGGATCCGCAACAGGATTTTTGAAAAGGAATTTGTGGGAGTCAGGAACCCTGTAGTATCTGTCTGGCTTACAAGGAGCCGGAGGCAGAGAATCAGGAGCCATACTAGATTCAGAAAAAACATCATCAACAATGTCTAGAACAGGATGTATAGCCAAAGGCCTATGCTGAGGAAGAAGAAGAAAATCCCTAAGCCTCTTTCTAGATTCAGAAAAATCCTGACTTTCCCAGTGGAAATGCTCCCTTAAGGTATGTAAAGTTTCCCCAAAAGAAAAATCCTCAGGGGGAGAAGCAGAAGGAATGGAATCCTCTGCATCAGAGTCCTCATAAGTAGGCATAGACAATTCCTGTTCATTAGAAGAGTCAGAAGAAATAGAATCCTGTTCAGAAGATTCATAGTCAATATCTTGCCTAGGCCTCTTTGAAGGGGTTGGCTACCCCTGATCAGAGTAATTAAATTTGCAGCCATTTTGATCATTTGTTTTTTAGGTATAGGGGCCTGCACATGTGGCCTAAGCGTCGGTTTTTTAGACATAGGTCGAGATTTTGGCCTTAGTTTTTTAGATGGCATCAGTTTAATATACAAATCTGTAGGCCTGAAAACACCCTCAGAAGCTGATGCCTGCACAGCGGCTCTGGACCCATCCAAGCTAGAGACATCCGCGGGTTCCATAACTGAAGCATCTCGCAGCATACCGGACTCCGAATGAGTATCAGTAGAGGCCTGCGAAGCAGAAGTAGTGGGTATCAGGGGCTGCGAAAGCACCTCACTGAGTACCGGTGAACTGGCAACTGGCTTAGGAGAAGCGTCGTCAGCAGTTTTGGACCTCAATGACCTGTCTCTGTCTTTCTTTGCGTTTTTTAGGTATTCCGGTAGTCAGATTGCTAACTGACGACATTTCTGGATAATTAAAGTGTGAGCCAAAATATTTAGAAGCAAAAATGTACCGACGTTTGATAGTGCGCTGATTAAATAAAGCACAGAACCAACAGCAAGGTACGTCGTGGTCAGGGCCTAGGCAAGGAATACAGTACAAATGGAAATCCTTATGACATATTTGCTTCCCACAAGTAATGCAATTATTAACTTTTAATGACATCGGTAAGGAGCAAGAAAAAGTTTCCCCAATGGGGTACTTAGCTTTTTAGTTGAAGACTTCGGATCTGAAACTTGAAAATGAAAATTTTAGGAGTCGGCCGACCGGCACTTACGAACTGCTTCTGATTTGGGTACCTCGTAACAAGAAAGACTGATGTTATGGTGTCGGCTGCATGTTTTATACCCCCGATGACCTGACGTCATGGAAGAAGGGGCAGCAACCGATGCAGGACCTGAGACTTTGTTAATCAGGCTGGCTGAGGGCAACCTGCCAGCAGATTACCCAAATGTAATGAGTGCAACAGTGAAACACGAAGAACATCAGATGATAACAGATGGACCACTAAACCGCCAGAGTCCACTGGAGAACTTGCATGATGAACCTGGCTAGAGGCACCAGAAGAATGGCAGCCAATACAGAACCCAAGGCTATGACAACTAGGTGAGCTGAAAGGGATGGCGTGTCTAGTAGACACTGGAAATGTTGCCTGAGAGACGATATCCTTTGTAAGGTAAGAGTTACAACTTGCGTGACTGTGTTCAAGTGATTCCCAATGAATTTGATGTCCTGGACTGTGACCATCTTGGATTCTGCCATGTTCACCATGATTCCTAGGTAACAAAATAGGCACATCATCACTTGAACCACCCATAGTAGTTGATGCCTTGTGGGTGGCGTTAGGAGCCAATTGTCCACATAGGGGAAGACCTGGCATCCTTGCAGACAGATGTGCTGTGCCTACTGCCATGCAATTGGTGAACACCCAGGGGAGGTGGTGAGATCAAAGGGCTGTGCTTTGAACTGGTAATGATCGGCCCCCAGCCAGAAGCGTAGATATCCCCTGGAGTATCTATTTTGATATGATAGTACTCGTCCTAGAGATCCGCTGAGCACATCCAGTCATCCTTGTGCAAAAGCAGTAGAATGGACTGCACTGTAACCATGTGGAACTTCATCTTCTTGACAAACAGATTCAAACTACTTGGATCCTAGATGGGTCAAAGATTACTGGTCTTCTTTGGCACCAAAAAGAAGCGTGAGTAAGTTCTGCATCCTCGCTCTTCGGTTGGGACCTGCTGGATGACTCTTTTGTTTAAAAGTTTTTGTATTTCTAGAAGCACACTCTCCCTCTGCCTGAGTGGTACATCAAGGTTACACTCCCTGGTGTGGGGAGGAGGAAGGGAATATAGTAGCCTCTGGATATAATGTTTAACACCCAGGTGTCATTTATGTCTGTCCAGGCTGCTGGGTACAAGGATAGTCTGCTGCCAACTGCCTCCAGAGTAGGACAGTTGGGCAGTGCTTCAGGAGTGCTGCAAAGGCCTTTCAGAGAAGGGTTTACTGAAGCCCTGGTTCTGTGGATACCCTCTACCTCTGGGACGGCATCACCATTGAATCCTCTCCCTCTGCCCCTAGAAGAGGATTCATCCTGCAAATCAGGAAAGGCCCCTTGGGATTTGTGGAACCACATCTTCTTCCCTCTCCATTAGTTCCTGGAAAAAGTCCACTGGGGGAAGAAAATTTGATCCCTATGGCAGATAGGGTTTTCCACTCCTCTTCTTTGCGGGTAAGAGTCTCCTTGACCAACGGTCTGAACAAAGAGGAACCGTCAAAGGGGGCATTAATGAATGATGCTTTGAAGGGGTCTGCAAACCCACACAGTATTATCCAGGCATGTCTCCTAAGGGCTATGCCTGAACCAGCTGCTCAAGAGGTTCCCTCCACTGCACAGGAGATAAGCCTCAAAGAGGAATTAGCAATGGAAGCCATGGTGTTAAGCTGTGTGGAAACTTTCTTGTAGTTTTCCTCCAACAGAGACTGCATCAGAGAGGTGGAAATCTCTTTCACCTAGTCTCCCTGGAAGCATATAAAGTGTGCCAGGTAATTCAATGTTCTCAGCAAAAAGGTGGCTGAGGCATATACCTACTTCCCAAGCCTGTCCAAAGCCCGAGACTCTTTATTCACGTGACGAACAGTAGAACTCTGCTCAGCAAGCTCTTTCTTGGTTGCTGCAGACATCACAATGGCATCAACCAGGACCTTTGCTCCAGAAGGGGTGATTTCTGGGGGGACTAGATACTTGTCTATGCACTCGGTGATCACCTCCATGGTGTTGGGCCCCTTTCAAGCCCGGCGGACGATGAGATCAATAAGTTTGTCAACCAGCGGGATCAGTCAGGATATAGATGGTCCCCATCCAGAATGCCTTCAGGTACACTGACTCCTCTGAGGAAGTGGGTTGGAAGACCATCCACCCTTTTATTTCAAGATTTCTAAGATATCTCCAAAGGAGATATTGTCGGGTGGAGATCAAAAGGACTGTTCCCCTTCATCGAAATTGGTGTTCTCTGTTAAAGACTCTAGGGGGGAGTTGATGTTCTTCCTCTTGCACAGGTGCTTTCAGGGGACCTCCTCCATAGGGTACTCGGGGAAGTACTCAAAAGACATGAGAACCCCTTGCTGAGGGGTTGGCTGAAGGCTCTCTCAGAGGGGCTGAACATGGATTGGATGGATGGGAGCAAAATTTTGATCCATAGAGGATTGGGATGGGCCTGGTGAAGAATGCCAGAACAGCCTGATCCTCACCCCAGAGGCCGACGCCCCAAAGGGAGAAAAAGAAGAAGCCATCCCAAATATGACATCGCCAGAGGGCCCTGGACCTGAGCTGTTGAAAGCCGAGTCCCCCAGGGTAAGGGACAGCTCCGAGTAGCTGAGCCGGTCTGGGACTCTGTTGGAGCCAGGCAAAGGAGTATACCATAATCTGACACTGATCCACTCAGGATTACCAGGCCCTGTGACTCCAAAGCTGAGTGGATCAGAGGGAGGAGGCTGAGGTGTCAGGGTCAGAGCTCTCATGGATCCAGCATGAGTCGGAGAAGGCACAATCCCCAGCTGGATCTGGGCTTTGAGGAAACTCCTCATCATTTGATCCATTTCTGAATGTGAGAGCTGAGAGGATCTACCAGACAGAGAAGAATGTGTGGACTGCACTGGTGACATACTTGGCTGGGCAGTCTGAGCAGAGGAGAGTGACTTGTTCTGGTGTAGAGTATGACTCCGAGACCTGTGATCTGGCAGGGGTGACTCAGAGTCCGATCCGAAGATGTGGAGCTATGGATCCAAATAACCTCCGACGGCTCCGAGACTGCTTGGACCTGAGGTCAATGGATCCCGCAGGGTGGGAGGCTTGGTAGGCACCGACTCTCCCAAATTCAAGAGGCCTCTCAGATCTGGAGGGAAGCATAGAGGAGATGGATCTGAAAGAAACTGATCTTAAAGCTTCCTTCTCTTTTCAGAAGTAGAAGCAGATGTCCCTGGGGAAGCAGATGGGGGTCTCCTCTTCTGGGAAAGAGTCTAGACTCCAGAGGAGGGAAGAAGCCCTTGAAAAATGAGGAAAACCACAACAGGCACCCAAAGAGGTAGGAAGTAATAATAAAACACAAGCCTGTAGGTGTAAGCAGCAGCAGGTTTAATCGCATAAACGTCACACAATACAAAGCGTTTTCATCCACCAGGCTTCTTCAGATGTAAAATGAATGAATGAAGGTGGTGCCTGTTTATATACCCCTCCCAATTTAATTAATAGTTAAAACAATTGTTTAATTGACACCAATTAAATCCTATAACTAAAATGCTCGTGACAGCCTACCAACTTGCCACAAATACAGATGAAAATAGATAAAAACAGATAAAAACATGCACATTTTTTTAAAAAGAACTTTAAAATAAATATAAAAATACTAAAACCATCACAATGTGTTGACAGATAAATAAACTTGAATCAAAAACCAGCAAAAATAACTTGCAAAACAATATATGTACTTATTTTATAGTTTTGGAGCTCTCATTTTTAAAATAGGGGCAATGGATATGTATTCATTCATTGCTTATGACCTTGCAAAATGAGCTTATTCCTGCTGACAACAGGGGTCTGGGGACTTAAGGCAGAGCAAATGTCGCAAGGCATCTCCAAGTGCCGTGGGCCCAAGCAATAAACGAATCTATTGTGGGCATCAGACTGGGGAATCTTATGCCCACAAGAGGCACACCTGGTTTGTCTGACATGTTTGTCAGGCTCTCACACAAGCACTCACACTAAGATACCAGTCACACACTAACTAAACTGTAACTAAAAGATAGCGGGAAAGATTTTTTTTTTCTTTTATATAAAGATAAAGTCAAAGAGAACGAGGGAAAGGAGAAAAAATTAAAATGGCAGGAAGGACCTAACGCCAGTGAAAACTATGGTAGAGTAATGGGAGGGGAGATAGTAAATAAAGTTAAACTATTTAAACTAGACTATAGGGCAAAAACAAAGAGGAATCTTAAGTGAAAAATGGAAAATTTTTACCTAAAGAGTGGAGAGGCTTGTAATCAAGTCTGTTCCAAAATGGCGGCAAATGAGATCTGAGGGTGTGAAGAGGAGCAAGGCATCATGAAAGAGACAGAGAGGAGTTTGAGGCTTGGATCGTATGTCTGAGAAATAGTCAGCTCTGATCCAAGGATGGATCCGAAGACCCACTTCTGATGCATAATGAAATGGACAACATGAGATCCGATGCTGCAATCCTGAAATGAGTTTTGGTGAGATATTACAGGGGATGTGCCTCACACACTTGCTACTTATGCACATTAACTCTGAAAATGTTTTACCTCTAAGTAAAGGGAATACTCCAAGCTGCCAACAAACTCAAACTCAGTCTTAGTATAAAAATAGTCCAGTCAAACTGTTTTACCATAATTTACAGTGTCAGCCACTTCCCTGTGTATTTCTGCCTCATGTGTAGAATGACAGTCACACCAAGCTGAACCGTCTTCCTTGGCTAGCTAAAACTTTTTGCTTAAACCCAGCCTTATATATTTTTCCATGCCTGATTTGCAGTTCTTTCTGTGTACAGTTACTTCTGGAGGCAAACTATCAATACATTTCCTCATTCACAATAGGGAAAAGCTCACACTCTCCACAACTAGCTGAAGCACTGCCGAAAACCCTTCCCTCCCCCTAGTATGGAGAAGCCAGCAGAATACTGCTTATTTCTATCCCCACTATAACCGGTCTTCTCGGGGACTTGGTCTGCTAAAGAAAACTGGGCTTTCTGTGCCATAGTGCCAACTCCAGTCCTCTGTGACATGCAAATAGCTCCTGTCTCAGTTTATTTTTTTAAATCCCATTCCTTCTTTTTTCCGGAATTTTCAATTGTGTTTTGAGTTTGCATATTGGTAATTTTTATCCAGCAGTCCTACTGATATTAATCAATATTGCATTATCTAACCTCTTCATCAATTGCTTAACTCTTTTTACTGATACCCCTTTACACAATTTCTGAAATTCACTTTTTTTTTTCGTTTTTCAAATTCTTTAGTATCAGAGTCTTAATGTCTTTATTTTATGCCCCACATAAAAATTACACCTTTCAATATCTTTCTCCATCAACTTGCAGCTTAACCACCTCCCACTTTTTCTTCTTATCAAAATTATGATCAGATAGGCTGACAGATTAAGTTTTACACAGGCCTCCAAGCACAGACGTTGTCTTCAAATATACTCTTTTCTCCACAATGCCACCAGGTCACCTTACATGGGGTTAATGGCAGAAGGAAATACTAAGTTTAGGTAGTTTGCCAAAGTAAACAAAAAATGTTGCACTCCCAAACCAACTAAACCAAGATAAAACAATTTAGAGTCCATGCAGACAGCACCTGTACTCCCCTGCAGCAGTCCTGAACAAAGTGACCAGCTCACTATGCAGATAAGAATCTATTAAAGATTCTTATCTGCATAGTGAGTTTGCTCACTTTGTTCAGGACTGCTGCAAGGAAGTACAGGTGCCACCTGCGTGGACCCTACATTGTTTTATCTTAGTTATGTAGTTTGCCCTCAAAAATATATCCTTACCTGCCCCCTCACCTTTTCATTTTAGTGGTCTCTTCCATAAATATACAGTCCTATTTTTGAAGAAGTACCTACAAGCCAACAAACTTAGCTTAAGACCAAAAATAAATCAATCTTATCCCAAAGCTACTTCTCATCTCTGATTTACTTTCTTATCTATAGATATTAACTCAGTTTTTATTATTTTTGTCAGATATGTATTATTGATTTTCCATAAAATAAAGGCTTTTGCTTACTTCAGTAATTTGCTTGCTTTCTTTTGAGAAACCACATATGAATGTAGAAACCTGCTATTCTCACTCTCTATGCTATGGAGTAAATGTTTACCTCACTTTTAACTGTGTCCTACATAAAAAAAACAGGCTTGGCTTTTACCTGCTTTCATGTGATTTATACGTTTTGAAAGAAACTTTACCTTTTTCTCCTTTCATTTATCTGTTCACCCCCCATGATATGACCAGCCCATTTGTTTCTTGTGGGTGAATGTCCATCATCCAGGCAGCCATCAGGGGCTTTTTAACCCTGCTCCCCATTCCCTTTCAGAAGTGTCAGCCCTTTGATGCTTACACAATGCAATAAATCTGCCAGTTTCAGCTGTAACACTTTTTGTTACTTATGCTGCCACAAATATGCCAATTTCAGCTGTAACACTATTTGTTACTTATGCTGCCACAAATGTGCTGATTTCACCTTTAACACTTTATTACGTACGCTGCCACAAATGTGATAATATGAGCTGTAAAACTATTTACTTGTACTTCCACAAATGTGCCAATTTCAGCTGTAATACTATTTGTTACATATGCTGCCACAAATGTGCCGATTTCAGGTGTAACACTAATTGTTACTTAATGCTGCCACAAATGTGTTAATATGAGCTGTAACACTATTTGTTACTTGTGCTTACACAACTGTGCTAATATGAGCTGTAACACTATTTGTTACTTGTGCTTCCAAAAATGTGCCAGTTTCTGCTGTAACACCTTCTTACTTCTGCTGCCACAAATGTGCCAATTTCAGTTATAATACTATTTGTTACTTATGTTGCCACAAATGTTCCAATTTCAACTGTAACACTATTTGTTACTTAACAATGAATGTATGATGGTTCCTCAAACAAAATGCTACATCTTGACCTTTATGAAGAAGAGCACTTTCTAGTGTCCCAATACAACCCACACCACCAGTGTCCCTCCAGGATGAAAGAGACGACATTTGTGCTTCACTGTTATTCCCCCACAAGAGACCTCATCCATCACAGGGTCTGCTATCTGACCCAGGCAGCTGGGGTCAGTGTCAGAGCTTCATTCTTCTGTCCATGGTATCAGCTCTTCCTCTCCTTTATGGTCTTCAATATCACCTTTTTATTCCATTCTCTTGATATTACTATGGCACGCTCATTTTCATCATCACGTTTGTACTGCCATATCTTCTGCAGGCTCTGTATCTTGCAATACAGCAAATATATTTATTTGGGTAACCCATTGCCCTCAGTTTCATTTGGACCAGCACTTTTCCTCCATGCTCTATCCCGTCCTTTAACAGGTTTTATTTTTCTACAAGCTAATGACATGACAGCCTTTTCTTGTTCAGCATCGACCAACTCTTCCATTTTCTCTCTCTTTCTCTCCTTCCTTATTTTATAAAAACTACATTCATTTTCTGTCAATAACCTTTGTTTTGTAATCTCCCAAAATTAGAAATCTACAGCCAGTTTACCCTCTTAATTACACAAGAAAAAAAAATACAGAGATATGATATACTGTATCATTCAGTTCCACACCTAACAGCCCCTATTAAAATGTACAGTTACCCAACATGTCCCACTGGTATCATATCTAAGGCTGGCCGGTGTAATTGATTTTCCTGCAGTTTGTAACAGATATTATTATCCTATTACTTATACCCGAATTAAGCTATCATAACAATCACATTCATCTAGCACTAGGGTAAGGTGATGTAAAATGACACAATGCACACTCAACCACTTTTTAAGATCTTCCCACAATACCGTGTCACATCCAAGCTGAATGTTAAAAAACATAGTTGCAATGTCTGACTTCATCTTCAATGAGACATCAAACTCTTTCCATAACGTATTACTTTTTCTTCTTTATGTTGCTCTCAGTCTTCTAAAATGTCATTAGGTCATAAGCCAGTATGAAAGTATTAAATATCCTTTCCTTTAGGATGTTCAAAAGTCCATGGGTACATGTGCATGTTTGTGCATGTGTGTTGGTATGTTTTGCATCTTAAGACCAAACCCCCAAATCTTCCTTATGCATTTTACTGCTCACCATGATCATGCTAGATATATTAGATTAAAAAATCTTGAAGGCATTTATTTGGGATTCTCTCCTGAAATGTTGAATCCTTCACAAATTTGTAAAGTCTGTCACTTCCTGCAGCTACTTTCTATCCTTCTTTGCTCCATCTACCTTGGCTTCTCTCTTCCTCTTACCAAATCTTCAGGCAACCAAATTGCTGCAGTATCAGAACACTCCTTGCCTCCAACACATCCACTCAGTTTTCTCCTGGACTACCACATTCTTTGGTGAGACTCTACTTTGATATCACTTGGTTGAGCTCCTTATACATCTTAGTACCTGAAAATCAGAGAGGTGTCATCCAGTACAGCTTCCATAATACTAACATGCCTCTATACAGCAGAGATAATCTACAGCAGTGAAGCACCAATTTCTACAAGTAAAACTGGGCATATAATGGGAATGGCTAGTTGCCTGTTTGCTCCAGTGTTTCAGTTTATTAAATCACTGCCGGCTCTTCCTGACTGTTACACACTTCCTAACTTCATAACAAAAAACTGGGGAACTTCCTTCATCTTGTGGTATATTGCATAGTCTTGGTTCTTCCTTAAGAAAAGGCTGTCAAGCCTTGTGTGACTAGCTCAGGCCACTAAAAGTAAATAACATACCTCTTTCTGCTAGCTGCATCAGTAAATCTTGCTATATGTCTTGTCAATTGTATAGTGGACCACATAAACTGACCTACTAATGATACATGAATGTATGCACAGCTTGGTTTAATTATCCCTCCTTGAAAGATATCACCTCAGTGAGATATTCTCTGCTACTAAACAGTAAGCAAAAAATGGCTACTACTATCAATTGTGACTCCTTCTGTTGTTTGGCACCCAAACCCTACAGTAGGCAGATTTATTAAAATGAAAACAGTACGCTCTAACTGAAAAGACTTCATCAGCCTGAAGAAAGAATAATTGTGTAAACCTTACCATAACCATAGATGTCTTTCTCTTCTATGTTGCAGTACTCTTTACATAAGGGTTGTACTCTGCCCAAACAACCCAACGTCCAGCCTGTATACAAAAGCTTAGAGCTACTGTCTGTACATGGGACATTACACGTAGGCACAGACAATGTCAGCCATAAAAGGGACAGCTGCATGTACCCTCTTCAGAATAAAAAAGCCCCATGAGGAAAACCCAAGGGGAGCCTAGGTGGACCATCCTAGGAAAGAGCAAGCTGTAGGGAGAAGGCAGAAGGGATGGAACACTGCAACATAGAAGAGAAGGACATTTATGCAAGATTTTACACAACTATTCTATGTCCTTCTAGTCAATGTTGCAGCACTCTTTACATATGGGAGAGTGCAAGAGCTGAAGATTTTTTCAAGAACTCATGTAGAATTGCCCCAGCAAATCCTGCTCTGGACCTGGAAACAGTGTCCAATTTGTAATGTTTCGTGAAGGTGTGAACAGATGACCAGGTGGCTGCTTCCAAAATGGAATGGGTATCTATAGCCTTGAAGAAGGCCCCTAAGGATGCAACTGACCTAGTGGAATGTGCCTTGACTGATGCTGATAAGGAATTTCCATGGAATTCATAGCAAAACAAAATAGCCTTAGAAATCCATGTGGATATAGTTTGTTTGGACACAGGCAAGCCCAGAGCCCTGGGATGATATGACACAAAAAATTGGTCAGACTTCCTAATCTTGTCAGCTTTATCTTGTCAAGGTAAAATCTGAGTTGTCTATGCATGTCTAAGGTGTGTAAAATCCTCTCATCTGAGGATTGAAGTGAAGGGAAGAAGGTAGGCAACTGGATGGATTGACTGAGTGACAACTCATTCACCACTTTTGGCATGAAGGAAGGGTTAGCTCTCAAGGATACCCTGTCCTTATGGAAGATTAAAAAGGGAGGCAAAGCCATTAATGCCTGAATTTCTGGCAGAGGTTAAGGCTACCATAAGCTCTGTTTTCCATGTGCAAAACATTAGGGAAGTAGAAGCTGCTGGTTCAAAAGGGGCCTGGGTAGGTTTTTCCAGCACATAATTGAGATCCCAGGGAGGAGGATCTGGTTTCTTGGGGGGGGGGCTTAAATGTAGGATGCCCTTTAGAAAAAGCTTAACTTCAAGCCTGAAAGCTAGGGGAGGGGTCAAAGGCAAGCAGGCAGAACAATGGATTAAGTTAAAACTTAAGAGTAAAGAAAAGCCACTGTTGAGTAACAAACACAGGTAGGAAAGCACTACGGGAGTGTCTGCACCAAAGAGATCCACTTTCCTTTTTTGGCACTAAATGGAAAATCTTCTTGGAAGTATATGATTTTCTAGTAGTGAGTTTCCTGGCCTCCTGCAAAACCTTTAGTACGTCCTAAGAGAAGAGGTGCCTGAAAGGGATCAAAAGCTGATCACCCACAGGGTCAGCTGTAGAGTTAGCAAATATGGGTGGATTAATGATCCCTTGTCCTGAGTGAGCAGGTCCAGCTGGTGAGATAACTTGTAGCAATGACCCTTGGCTAACTGCAAAAGAATAGGCAACCAATGCTGTCTTGGCCAAAAGGGAGTCACGAAGAAGATTCTTGGTTTGTCCTACAGAATTTTCAGCAAGACTTTCTGAATTAAGGGGAAGGGTGGGAATGCATAAAGAAACCTCCCCTTCCATGAGAATGACAGGGCATCCACCTTCCACACTTGAGGACAAGGGCCCTGGTACAGAAGCGAGGTAATGTTGTCTGTTCTTAGGGGAGGCAAATAGGTCCAGTTCTGGAGTACCCCACTGGTGAACTAGGTCCAGGAACACAACCCTGTGGAGCATCCACTCATGAGATTGTATCATGGACCTGCTTAATGCATCTGCCACTGAGTTCTTAGCTGATAGAAGGTACATGCATCTGCCACAGAGTTCTGACCTGATGGAAGGTACACAGCATGTAGAGTTACCTTGTATAAGGTAGCCAAAAGACTGTAGTACTGTCTGTGAGGATCTTTAGGGGTCCTGACAGGAATAAAGGGTGAAAGGTCTGTAAGGCTAAAAATAAAGCCCTCATTTCCCTAATGTTTATATGTTCCTGGAAGCAAACATTGCTCTCCACCCCAAGTCTGAGGCGTCTGTGAAAGTTGCTGAGCTGGCTGAGGAACCTGAAGAGGTAGGCCAGCGTTCTGAGTTGCTGCTTCCACCAACCTAACTCTGCTTTCAGGCAGGGAAGGAGGGGAATCTTGACATCTAAGGGATGAGCATACTGGGACCAAACTTTCTTGAGAAACCCACTGGAACTTTCTCATGTGTGTGGTGAAACCTAGTGCCTCCAGGAAAAGGGATGGCTAAGTTCAAATGTTGAGTTAAGATGTTGGGGCGGCTGGCCAGAAACAGCAGATCGTCTAAATATGGCAAACTTGAATTTCTTTCAGCCTTAAATATGCAACGGCTGGGCACTTTGTGAATACCCTTGCAGTAGAAAGACCAAAGAAAAAGGCAGTAAATTAAAAATGCAAAGAGCCCACCGAGAAGTGCAAAAATCTTCTGAAGAGGGGGTGTACAGGGATATGTAGGTATGTATCCTTCAGATCCAGAGAAGCTAAGAAAGCTTGAGGGGGGACCAGGGGCAGAAAAGTAGGTAGGGATAGCATATTCTGAAGGAAGGCACCACCAGGAATGTGTTTAATAGGCAGAGATCTAAGATAGGCCTTCCAAGGGCCATCTTTCCTTGGAACTAGAAACATCCTGGAATAAAAATCCATTCCCTGCTGGTCTTGAGGGACAGACTGATGGTGCTTTGTTTGGAAAGTTGATCCAGAATTAAGGGAAACAGATGCAGTTGACTGGAGGGAGGTAGAGGTACTCCGTGAAAAGGAGAGGGGGTCTTCCAAGTCATAAAGCATCCGTTTTGGATGACTAAAATCACCCAGGAGTCCTAAATGATCGCCATCCAAGCTGGTAGGAAAAGGGAAAGGTGAAGGGACAGAGGGATACAACTTGGAAAAGGGTGCAAGGCGTCACAGAGGACTTTGTCTGGGCTGAAAGGGCTGCTGAGGAGGGGTCACAACAGCAGCTGTAGGAGTGGGTGCCTTGGTCTGTGGGTGCCTCCTGGAAAGCTTGCGGGGTCTAGGTCCAGAAGGAATAGAAGTGGAGGAACTAGCAGGTTTGCTAACAAAGGAAGTCTTGGCTGGGACATTTCTATGAAATTTTGGAAATTGTGAAACCAGTAGGTGTTTCATATCCTGGCGTTCCTTACCTTTTTCCTGCAGTGATTTAAACAACTCTACAGCTGCATTTCAAACAATGAGAAATTGTAAACAGGAACATCAAGCAATTTTGGCTTGATGTCATCAGAAAATGCCTAGAAACATAGCCAAGAATGTCTTCTTAGAACAGAAGCAGAAGTAGCTGCTCTGGCAGAAGCCTCCACTACATCATACCTACACTTGATAGAGTGTCTAGCTACCTGACAGGAGGAAGACAGAAGAGAAAGGGCCAGAGATTTAGCTTCTGAATCTGGCAATGAGGAAAGAGCCTGGGCGGCCTGAGTAAGCAAGGCCAGAGAGCCAAGGTGGAAGTATAAATCATCTTGCCCAACCTTTCCAAAATTTTACTTTTCTTATCAGAATGTAGTAACTTGGTAGAAGGAGATAACCGTGAGGACTTATCTGAGGTACTGGAAACCACAGCAGTATCAGCTGAGGAGCATTTAAAAAGGAATTTGCAATTCTCAGGGACCTTATAGAAATGATCAGGTCTCTTTCGGGCAGGGGGCTTGGAGTCAGGGGTCTTAGATGCAGCCTTGAAAACATCTAAGGCAACTGGCAATACTGGAGGGACTGTTGAAGGTGCAGGAGTCTCCTCCTGTAGAAGCTCATAACATCTCTTCTGTTCTTCAGAGATTTTAAAGGAACCCCACTTAAACTCCCTCATTTTATTAACAGTTTCCCCAAAGGAAAGCTCTTCCATGAGAGAACCTGCCCCATTAGACTCCTCCTCTGGGGAAGCATATTCCAGAGGAGAGGGAATTTGAGTGGAGTAAGCCAAAGAGTCTTCATCAGATGAAGACTCCTCAGAATCTGTGTCATGAATTTGAAGTTCTGCAGGCTGTCCTGAAATAAGGCCTTGGACCCTGGACAGCTGCACTGGAGAAGAGTCAAAATCCAGGACAGCTATGGGTGAAGGTGAAGCCGCAGGCCTCAAAGCCATCAGGGCTTTAATAAGGCCCAGAAAAAAAAACTTCCCACTCTGACACTGGGGTAGAAGGAGCAGGAACATGCCTAGTCTTTTGCTTCTTTTTCATAGGCTCTTTCTATTGAGAAGAGAAAGCGGATGCAAGCCTAATCTCTGGTAGTTCTTTGGACAAGGAAGCTGGAGCATTTCCTGAGGCTTTTGCAATCACTAGCCACGGTTCCCCCAAATCATCCGAACCAGACGTTTGCATAGCCTCAGATCCACACTCCTGACTGTTTCCTTCCCGGTACCTGCCGAGGAAGCAGACCCTACATCTGATCATACCGCTGGGTTTTCATCAACTTCAAGGGGTACGTTGGAGGGAGCAGGCACAGCTAAAGAGTATTTGGGCCTAGCCTTGCTGACCTCCCTTTTTACATACGGCTCAGAAATACTCCTGGAACCCTCCATAGCGTCCCTAACCAGACATTTGAGTCTTTGGTTTTCTAAGTATAAATTTAAAGCTGACAGACGACTGTGCAAAGTTTTGGGATCAAAGGCCTGACAAATGGAGCAGGACCGGTGGTCATGAGTAGGCCTAAGCACAACAAGCACAGCTTGTGACTATCTTTATGTGGAATTTGCCTTCCACACCTACACTTGCCCTTCCTGGATGACATTAACAAAACAAAAGCCAGTAGCATTATATTAAATCCACTGTGGGGTACTTATCTGAAGCTATAAGACGAATCAACAGGATCCAACAGCAGACCAAATGTACGAGTCAACCGTTCCGAATTGCAGCAAAAAAGTTCTGAAGATGGTACGTGTGGACGTCCCTTTTATGGCTGACGTTGTTTGTGCCTACATGTGACATCCCACTTACAGGCAGTGGCTCTAAGCTTTTGTATACAGGCCAGACATCAGGTCATTTTGGCGGAATACAACCCTTATGTAAAGAATACTGCAACACTGAATAGAAGGACATGCACAGTATCCTGAAACCCTTCAGTAATAGGATGCAAAAAATCCCTGAACACAGTCTTCTGTCCAAATATGTAAAATGCCAATCACAAATCATCTTATGTGTGACTAAAAAAATGGTTAAATAAAGCCACTACAGGTACACAACAAAAATTAACATGATTACCATGGAACTGGTTGTGCTGAGTTTAAATACTAATAAAAGGTAACATGGTTGGATACACAGAATGAATAACCATGTGCAACCTGTCCTTTAGTGTACAATCACTTGACATTTTTTTAAAAAAGCTAAGCTTCTTTAGTTTTTTCTTGTAATTCCAAACATATAGTCATTCTGTTTAAATTCCAGATATATTTTCAAACTGTACAACTGTTGCTGATTTGCACCTGTATTTGCTTTCCTGAATTGTTCTGAGCTGTTCCATCAGCAGTATAATGTGATACACAACAAACTATGAGTACACAGATGAAAAATTCTAAGAAACCAGAATAATGGCAAACTGCGTTTACTACAAAAATGATTATGATCAAATCTTCATTTGTAACCACCTTATTATGAGCATTATGTCAAGGAATTCACCTTGAGAGCGAAATTAAGTGAAGCTCAAGAGGTGAATCTTAACATAATTCCAGGAACACATAACTAAATGGAGATGACTGTGAAACATGATCATGACTGTTTGTACTACATGTAGCTTTAGCTGCCCCTATATCCTACAGAAAAGAAAATGAAGGAATTCCAACTGATTTACAACTCTAAAATGTGTACAACACACAGCTGTGCTGCACAGAGGCCAAATGCAAAGTGTACCTCTGATAAATAATGAGCTTTAACAGCTGTTAGATTTATTTTTTTATTTAACATTTGTTTACCGGGAAAGTCAGACTTGGAACAAGGCAATTTTCAGCGGAGGCCCAGGAAGAAACACTCCCAGATAAATGTCTTTATAACATGGGAGGAAACCAGAGCACCCAGAGGAAACCCACACAAATAAAGGGAGGACATGCAGACTCCACACAGAAGGTACCCCAGCTGAGAACCGAACAGGAGAACCTCTTGCTGTGAGGTGACAACAGAAACTGCTGCACCACTGTGCCGTCCTAGCAACTGCACCACTTCTGTTTTGAGTGACAGCACAAAGTGTATTACTACGCTTCCAAAGCTGTCAAAGGGTTTGAGATGCCAGTGTGGTGGTTGTCTGTACAATGCAGTGCAAGGCAACAATATAACTTTGAAAGGTATAAAACAAAAGTTGTTATGCACTTATTTGGCTATTTTGGAGCGTAACATCAGTGCTACATGTACTGCAAAAAAATCATATCCTACTTTTGATAAAGCTGATTTAGCCTTTCTCAGCAGTGTTTTGGTGATACAATGGCCCCTTAGAATTCAGTCAAGGTTTTGATAATAATTCAGCAACAACACAAAACACTGAATACTCCTGGAAATTATCAGCCTCTGAGCAGTTGTATGACATTCACCGAGTTATCTGTCTGCAGATTTTTTTTTCCTGGATGCAATTTTGAAAGAAAACCATGCAAAATGAATAAACTTTTGTGAGTCAAATTCCCAGATTACTGGGTTATATCCAAAATAAATTATTTACACAGCAACTTTTATTTATTTTACTCATTTCCTAGGAATATTCTTATAGTGTTACTGGTACAAATGTATGTATGTGTGTGTGTGTGTGTGTATGTATATATATATATATATATATATATATATATATATATATATATATATATATATATATATATATATATATATATATATATATATACATATAGATATATAGCTATATATATATATATATATATATATATATATATATATATATATATATATATATATATATATATATATATATATATATATATATATATATATATATATATATATATATATATATATATATATATATATATATATATATATATATATATATATATATATGTAGAGAGAGAGATATTTACACATGTATTTTTTTAACTCAACACAATACAAGGCTAACATGAAAAGAATGAATCAGTGCAGGCTTAACTATCCTGGCAATGGAAATGCAAGCAAAGAAAATTAGTCCATCCAGGCTTACCTATCCTGGCAATGGGAATGCCACTTTGTAGTATCTGCACAGTACTGTCCACTGCTGCCTGGACTGAAGGAAAGGAACAGACAGCGGACACCATGGTTTCTGGGATGCTATAGAGACGCAGAGTTGTCTTGGTGATAATTCCCAGAGTTCCTTCAGAGCCCACAAACAGGTTAGTCAGGTTATAGCCTGCAGATGTCTTCCTGTCAAACAGAGGATTCAACATGTGAGAATGCCATACCCTGCACTAGTAATTTCAACTTTGTTTTACTCAAAGTGAGATTTATTACCATAGTAAGCCATTAGTGAAAAAGTACGTTTACTCTCATGTCATACTCAACGATCATCGGACATCTTACTATACTCAGACTGTGGCCCTTCAAACTGGGTGTCTAAAATCAGCTGTAAATGAATATTCCATTTAATGTCTGCTTGGATGTATTCTAACAAACATAAGGCCCTCTGTTTCAGGACTGATCAGAATCATTTATAGTTTTAATTCTCCATTTCCTTGTACTAGATCCAGCATTTCTTTCCACAAATAAGAAAAAAATTCCTGGCAAAACTGTACTTTTGGAGGGGTGTAACCACTTTGCCTTTTGTCTTTAGTGCTTTGTTATCCCTAATCTTGTTAATAAAAGTAAATGCATGTTTCAGCCAAAGCATGGACTACAATGTCAGATCCATAACATCCTATAACATCTTAACTAAGAAAACAAAGCCTGTCAAAATAATTTTCCAGATTTAATCTGTGACTTTATTTTGGCTGGTGTCCAGTTGCCCAGCCTGGGTTACCTGGGATAGCTCTGTTGAGTGAAAGCTGGACATAAAACCAATCAACCTGTCAAACATGAACTAAGAACTGCTATAATCACTTTAGGTTCATCGACAGGACACAGCTTGGAAGCGGATGATATGTTAGTAAGGAGAAGACTCCTCCGTATCCAGGAGACAAGATGGAAGGGCAGTGCAGCAAAGCAACTTGGCTGGGATCCAGAGTCTACTAATGAGTCGTAGGACAAACTAGAAACAGTGTGGAAACTGTGGTAAGCTAGAGAAGACAGTGAGGGATGTCATCAAAATTAAAGGCAAACTCATGGTAACCAATCTTCAGTCTAAGGATAAAGGCAAACTCATGGTAGCCAGTCTTCAGTCTAAGGATAGGACAATATTCATACTTTCAGCCTATGCCCTACAGCAAGGTTGTGTCATCGAGGAAAACAGTGCATTCACGTGGCAGTTACAAGACCTACTATAAGTTGCTGATAATGGGGGACCTGCGTGAACATATTTGGACTGGGTACACATGGGTGTAATCAGCAGGAATAAAGGAGAGGTCATTCTAGACTTCTGTCTGGCAAATGGCTTGATAATGGCCAGCACATGGTTCAGCAAGAAGCATCAGTCACAAGATCACATACAAGAGTGGCCAACATGCAACTCAGGTAGACTTCCTCCTTGTATGGAAAGGGCACTGGGAAAGAATCAGTGATTGCAAAGTCAGCCACAGTGAAACAGTTGTCCCACAGCATAAACCATTGGTTGCCACAATCAGCTGCAAGTAGTGGTCAGAAAAATCTCTAAGGTCAACACAGACTAGGCTGAAGACCTGAAAGATTACTGGAGAGAAAACACAAGAGTTTAAGGAAATACTCTGGGCTGTAGTACCTCAAGAAGCTCAAGAAATAGGTGAGAGTTGAAGAAGAATGGCAGCACCCCATAAACAGTACGAGTGAGGACTACAGAACAGATATGCAGCCTAGCCAGGTACATAAGGAGAGCTGGTGGTGGTAGAAGGCAGAAGTCCAGGAAGTCAACAAAATAAAGGAGTAATGCAGGAAAAAAGTGGGAGATAGAAAAGACAGATTAGACTAAGGGGGAACACTGGCTGAACTTTAAAGATGCTGAGAGAGCAGTTGCATTAGCAAAGAACAAGGTAACAGAAGCACTTTGGAAAGGAGCTCAGTAGCTAGCAAAAATAAACTCAGTCTGCAAGGAAAATACAGAATGCTAAAGACAATCATCAGAAATCTTTCATAAAGGATGCCAACAATAATCCACTCACCAGTCCACATGGCATCAAAGGCAGATGGAAGGAGTATTTCCAACGGCTTCTGAATGAAGAAATCCCCACAGAAGACGATGCACTGCCCCAGACACAGCCAACAACAAAAGAAGATGAACCCACCCAGGAAGAAGTAAGAACATCCCTAAGGAAAAAGAAGTCAGGGAAAGCGACAGTCTCAGATGAAGTCATGGCAGACATGATCAAGATGTTGGGTAAGAAAGGAGAGAAATAAGCTTCAGAGGGTACACACAGCAGTATGGAGAGAAATGTGGATCCCATATGACTGGAGAATAAGCATTATAGTGCCTACATACAAGAGCAAAGGGGGCATTCACAACTGTAAACAACAGAGAGGTAGCAAACACTTGTCACACTGTGTGTGAAAGTTCTGGAGAGGGTGACTGATAAATAAATACACAAAAGAGAAGAAAGAAAGAAAGATGGGAGATACGTAGTTCAGCTTCAGATCAGGATATAGCACACATGATGTGATATTTGCATTGAGAAAACTGTGAATAAGGCAGAGATGAAGAAACAATCCAACTTGGCATTCCTAGACTTGAACAAAACATATGACAAGGTCCCATGAAAGCTGATTTAGGCAGTCCTGTGATGGTCTGAAGTCCTGGAACCATTGATAGAGTGAGTGCAGGCTATGTACCCAATGACCCAAGTATGGGCAGTGTTCAGATTCACAAAGGGCTTCCTAGTGGGAGTGGCTGTACATCAGGGTTCAGCTCTGAGCCCACTGCTGTTCATACTGGTGATGGACTAAATTAGCAAACAGGTTGTAGGGGACAGATCAACAAAGCTATTTTATGCAGATGTGGCATTCTAAAGTAATGGAATGTAAAGTTGAAGGCACACAGGGTAAAATGGAGTAAAGATAAGACAGTTGTAATGGCAGCAAATGGGGGGAATTAGAAGAAGGTGACAACAGACAGAAGGGAAAACAGTGGAATAGGTTAACAGATTCAAGTATCTGGGAGGGGTGGGTGAAGAGAAATTTTGGATTAAGCACTTGGGCTTCAGACCAGTTGTTTTACATTAGGAAGGTTTGTGGCAAGCACTGTGGTGGCAGGACAGGCAGCTTTCATCCTTCTAAGTTGGGAACTGCTGATTGAGAGCCCAGTGTCCAAGTGTATTAGTTCTGGTTTAGGCACTTGGGCTTCAGGCCAGTTATTTTACATTAAGAAGGTTCGTGGTATGCACTCTTGTGGGAGAAGAGGCTGGACTCTGCCCTTCTGAGCTGGGAATTTCTGGTTAAAGGTTTATAGTGCCTGAATATTTGAACTGTATCTTACTGAAATTGGTACACCTTGTTTGCTCTAGCATAGACTAGATCCAGGCCTGCTGAATCTAGCTTTGTTTATATGCTTGTTGTTTGTTTGCTTGTTATTTCCCTGGAAGCTAATTCCACCTAATACAACTTCTCAGCTTCTGTGGATCACTAGTGATATCTGCATTGCTTACTGTACTTATTTCCTTGTTTCACTTGAAAGAAAGTTACTGTTTGTTGTTTTTGCATTTAGTTACTTGTAACACATTGCACTCAAGTTACCTGGCACTTGCTCACTAAAGCAATTATATAAGTCAGCACTAAAAATTAAAAACATTACACCCTCACTCCCCACTGGCCCTTGTTTTCAATTAAGGATTTCCCAATATTATTCTAGCATGTCCAAAGGTCAGTTGTCAATCTCCTCTCCGGTCCAGCTGGTGAATCTGGGAATCTTGAGGCAATGTTATAACTGCCTCATGTACACAGACAACCCTCTCCTCCTCCCACATAACACAAATACTTGCGAGATGCAGCTATTTAGCCAAACTGGAGGCTGAGCTCTCTCAACTCAGGACTGGCAAGACCAGACAGGAGGAGAAGGCAACTACACACACCACAAAACCAGCCTCACATAATGCTACCACTCCACTGAATCAAACACATAAACACACAAAGACATACTCGGAGGCTCTGAGTAAAAATTTACCTAAACAGCAGAGGCCTCCAAAGCAGACACCCAAACAACTGCTACCTCAAGACACCCCACAAGCAACACATAAATCACAAAAGCAGTGTGCAAAGCAGTCACAGCCCTTAAGGCCAAATACAACACCAAACATACTTGTCATAAGTGACTCCATAGTCAGACACACTGACGTCCCACTCACCAGGCTGAACAAGGAGAGGGTCACAGTAAGCTGCCTATCGGGCGCTAGAATCCGCCACATAACACAAGCACTCAGGTCACTCCACGGCAGGTACAAATATGACACAGTCATTGTCCATGCTGGTGTGAACGACCTGAGACGTACCTCCCTGGACTACATGAAAAGAGACATAGAGGAGCTCAATGATTATATAGCCCAGGCAGGTATGACCCTAACCCTGAGCAGTATCCTTCCTTCACCAAGAATGATGCCACAATATAGAGACAAGATGATCAGCTTTAACAATTGGCTTAATGTCTGGTGTCATTCAAAGGGGATCCAGTGTCTGTCTGCCTGGGATGACATGCTTGACAAGCCACGCTGCTTCACAAGGGACGGCTTGCACCTGTCACCCCTGGGATTCCGGATATTGGCTACGGCTCTTGCCACCCCCATAGTGCCTTTTTAGGCAAGGCTCAAATTCTAAACCTACCACCCTAGAAAACAAAAATGGGAAGAAACTGAGGGTAATGCTGCTCAATGCCAGAAGTCTAAATCTCAAAATGCACGCACTCGAGGCCCTTCTCAGTATGGAGAACATCGATGTCTGTGCTGTAACTGAAACCTGGTTCAAGGCTCCTGAGAGCACCCCGGCACTATTAGGTTTTACTTCATATCATGCGTTCCAGCCCCAAAACCCGGACCACACCACAAAAGGAGGGGGTGTATCCATATTCATAAAGGATACCCACACCTCCAGGTTGGTGGCAACGCACTAAGCTTCGGAAACCATCCAGGTGCAACTAACCATAGGCAGAACTGCTCTACAAATTGTAGCATGCTACAGGCCACCCTCTCAAACTCAGGAACCCCACACAGCCTTCCTGAAGACACTGGAGGGTATAAATGTATCTCCAAACACCATCATATTGGGTGACTTCAACTACCCGAATATAGACTGGGAACATTACTCAAGCCCTAACTTTCTAGCCCAACGGTTCCTGGAGTTCATAAATTCAAATGCCATGGAACAGCTAGTCACTGTTCCCACGAGAGGAGAAAATATACTAGATCTCATTGTCACAAACATGGGGACAAAATGCTCCACACCGGAAGTATATCCCTCATTGGTGAGATCTGATCATAAACTAATCTCACTGGAAATCCACATCCCGCCCCCACCCCAAACAAAAAAGACCATAGTGAAGAACTCCTCTAAAGCAAACTTCACACTACTCAAGACTGGTGTGGTATCCTTCAAGGCCCCTGAGCCAGAGGAAACCACAACCCAAGCTGCGGAAGCCCTTACAAATGCCTTCTATGAACACCTCCAGGACTGCATGGATCAGGCAATCCCAAATAAAACCAAGACTCTTTCCACAAAGAGCAAACGTCCAGTCTGGTGGACCCCAGCCATTAACAAACTTTACAATAAGAGGAGAAAGCTATTACATGATAGAACAAAATCCATAAAAGGGAAGTCACCCTGATCATTATTAGTAAAAAATACGAGCACTCATAAAATCAACTAAGGCCAATTTTGAGAGAAAAATTGCCATGGATTCATAGGACAATCATAAGGCCTTTTTCAGCTATATTAGGAACCTGGGTGGAAACTCCCAGATATGCTCAGAATTAGTCCAAAATGATACAAAAATCACTGAACCCACAGACATTGCCAACATACTGGCAGACAGGTTCAGTGCAAACTTCACCCCTCTCCCCTAAAGGAGAGATAACTATCCCAGCCGAGTGTAGCCTCCCGGACATCTCAAATGCGCAGGTGAAAGCTGCTCTCTCTAAAGCTAAAACACAGCATCAATGGGACCGGATGGTGTCCCCGGCTGTGTGCTACACGAGCTAAATGAGGAATTAAACCCGCACATAAGGCAGCTGTTTAATCTCAGCCTTACCACAGGATACGTGCCCAAGGAGTGGCGACGGCAACTGTGGTCCCACTCCACAAAGGCGGCGCCTCACGGACCCTGGTAATTACCGCCCCATAAGCTTAACAAGTCTAGTCTGCAAAGCTATGGAGAGGATCATAATGGAGCTCATAAACAAAGATATAGGGACTTGCAGACATTGGACCCGACCCAGTTTGGCTTTGTCAAGGGAAGATCATGCCTTTTGAACTTGGTCAACTTCTTGAAACAGTCACCAAGGCCATTGATGAGGAGAGGCAGTCCATACAGCCTACCTTGACCTTGCAAAGGCTTTCGACACAATACCCCACTCGGGTATTGTAGAAAAACTTACCAGCTTAAATGTAAACCCATATGTCACAAGATGGGTTGCAAACTGGCTTAAGGACAGAACCCACAGGGTTAGAGTTGCTGGCGCTGTGTCCGACTCCAAGCCGGTCACAAGTGGTGTCCCACAGGGCTCGGTCCTTGGCCCCCTATTGTTTGGCATCTACTTCTCAGAAGTACAGGCCAACATGGGAGGACTTTGGCTGACAAAGTTTGCAGACGACTGCAAACTGGGCACCATAGTGGAAAGTGCATCGGACACGGATATGCTTCAGAAGGGACTCAGAGAAACAGATATCTGGTGCCAGAGCCATGGCCTGAAGTTAAACGCCAAAAAATGTATAGTCATACCCTTCGGGAAAAACAAGGTAACCCCAAGCTACCATATAGGTGGCAATCCACTAAGCACAGAAGAGGTTATCAGGGACCTGGGGACCCAGGTTGACAGTGGCCTTTCTTTTGACACTCACGTTGCTAAAGTGGTTAGAAAGACCTTCTACATTGCCCACCTGATCATGAAGGGATTCACATCCAGATCTAGTGAGGTCATTGTTCCCCTGTACTCTTCACTTATCAGACCAATGATCGAGTACAATGCCCCATTAGGGATGTATCTCACCCGACATCTGCAGCAATTGGAGAGACCCCAAAAGTTCCTCACCAAAAGGATAAAGGGACTCCAAAATCTGTCATATGCTGCCAGATTGAAGAAACTCCAGCTCTATTCAGTCGCATACCGTCTGCTCAGAGGTGACATGTGCCTGACATACAAGGCCATGTCCAACCCGGAATTAATGGACATGCTCCACCTCAAAAAATCCAAATCCACCAAAACTACTAGAGCAAGCGACTTAAACCTTAGCACGGATATAAATAGGACGTGCTGGAGGGACAGATTTATCACTCAGAGACTCCCTATGCTGTGGAATAAAATCCCGGTCCATGTGAGGCAGAGCACCTCGCTGACTCTGTTCAAGAGAAATCTAGACCTGTGGATGGGAGATCATAGGTTTACCCCGGGAATCATCTCTGTGTCACTGCTGGACAGAGGCACAACAAACTAATGGGCACAGTATTTTTTCATATAAGGGGTGGCGTAAGCCACAAAAATTTGGGCTAGGCTTATAAATGCCTTAGGGCAGATAGCCTAGTATAAACCTATGAACCTATAACCTATGAATCTGAATTAAGGGGTCAAAGCTAGAATCAGAGGGGCTGTTGCCAACTGGCAGAGTGTTGGGATGATATGATAGAAGAATGCCAAAGAAGCTGAAATGTAAGATGTACAAAACAGTAATGCAACCAGTACTACTCTATGGTATAGACACCTGGGCAGTACAGGCAGAATAAATGAAGAAGGTAGAGGCAGTGGAGATGAGGTGCCTAAGGTGGGTGGTAGGATGCACACTGTGGGGCAGATGAAGAAATGGGGATATCAGAGTAGAGCCAGAGTAGCTCCAATTGCACAGAAGATCAAACAGAACAGATTACATTGCTCTGGGCACATGTGCAGGAAAGCAGAAGGCATTATGATGAAGAACACTTGGGAGAGACAGGAAGAAGGCAAAGGGAAACAAGCATCCAGCAAAGAGATGGATGAACTGTGTGAAAGAAGACCTGCGACAGTCAGGCATGACTGTCAAAGAAAGTAGGAGCGCGGCATTGAATAGAGCGAGAGAGAAAGAGAGAGAGATGGCGACAGCTGACATGATACCCTGACCCTTGTAGAAAATGGGAAAACAGTGAGGTTGATGATTTCTTTCTGCCTAATAGTAAAATTTCTAGTAAGAAGTACTGTTAGAAAAAAGTACACTTTGTGTTCTACTACTTTATCAAGCTTTATATCAGATACAATACATGTTTGAAAGCTAGGTAGGGAAATTAAAAAAAAAAAGTTTTGCTTTATTTTATTTTCATTTCTTTTTCAGGAAAGTTTTTCTGGTCATAGTCACTTGTGGATACCTGGGGAGAAATGTTCTGAACAGCAGCCATTACTACAATTCAAAAATTTATGTCATAACAGGCAATTGTCATCCCACCCTGGAATGGCAGCACAGAACTCATAGGATTTCAATAACACAGTACACATCACATCTGGAAAGAACACAGAGCTATACAAACAGTTCTATACAATGTATTTTTATACTTGTAGCTGTGTCTAAGTCAAGTACAGGATAAATTCGAAGTTAGAAATGATGGGTGCATCTTGAAAAGAAGTTGGCTAAAAATTTAATCTGATGAGTTTGAATACAGAGAGGTTCATTTTTTGTTAGTTATGTTTTTACTGTAGCCTTGAACTGTGTAAAGGATAAGGTTTGTCTGGGAATAAGTTGCACACTTTAGGTAGATACACTACATTTAGACTCTCCATGTTAATTAGCTTTAATCAGATTTAATGGTAGTTTATTCTATGAATACAGTTGTCTGTGGGCAGAAGTGCCAGAAGCTGCTGAAGGCTGGGGTTGAAGGGCAACAGGAGGACTTATAAATAAAAAAACAATGCATTTAATTCCATATTAATATATACTACCATAAGAGAATCAGACATTCCTGTCAATGCATGTATAATGTATACTTTAATATAACCCAAAAATGACAGTAACAATTCCTTTTGTTTCTATTTCAGGTAAATGTACATGAACTCAAAACAATGGCTTCATCTCTATCTGCCTTTGAAATTATTACAAACTTTTGGGTAATATCATCATTTTGCTTCAAAACCCACTGAGGATTGCAATTATAATCAAAGAACTTCCAGCACAGCAAACCTGTGTATTTGTCTCCGCAGCTTTAGCTGCAAGAAAGCTTGACATTGTAGCCACATCATGTTACAACTGTAACATTCATCTTTCTTTGAAAATATTTTGTATTTTCACTGCTGAGATATTGCAACTTGGTACACCTATATTCTGCACATAGTTGTACTCATCCCTTCTTGGAGAGGTTACATGACTTACTCATCCATTACTGGAGAGATTACATGGCCCTCAGGTGGAAACATAGCATTGTACCAGACTGTGTCATCAAAAGCCCTCTGAAGCTGTATATCAGAAGCCACGTGTCACATCACTGCAGACAGTCACAGTAAAATAAAAATGGGAATTAGAAAAAGGCATTTTGCTGCAAAACAAACACATGCTGTCTCAGTGGACTGTTCCACCTTTCAGAGGATAAACTACCTCTGACTGTTTAGGAATCATATAAATATAATAGTCATATTGTGTTTTAACAGATCCTGTCTCCCTAACATCAATCTGAAACTACTATTTGCTTTCATACATCACCTGTCCCAAAATTTTGTGCAGAGATGAAGTACTCCTCAGGTGGAAATCAAGCAGAGTGCTGAACTATGACAACTATTGTCTGTCTCATCTCGCCTACTTAGAGGTGATCTCTGCTTGATTTATAAAGCCATATCTGACCCAGCTCTATTAGAAATGCTACATCTAAAGAAACCCCAATCCCTCCACACCACATGTTCCAGAGATCTCAACCTCATTACCACAATCAACAGAACATGCTGGAGGGGCAGGTTCATAACCCAGTGACTGCCCATGCTATGGAACAGACTTCCCATACATGTCAAGCAGAGCACCTCACTGGCCTTCTTCAGGAGAAATCTTGATGAGAGGATGGGAAATAGAAAATTCACCCCACGGATCACTCCAGTGGCTCTACTCGACAGAAACACTGGGAACTAAGGTCAGGTGGCATGATGTCAGGGTAATCCTATGGGCTAGGCCTGTAAAGGCTCCAGGGCCATTAGCCTAGTACACACCTATGAACTTCAACCCTTTAAAACACTGGCTTTACTAGCTGTATGTAAGAGGCCACTTGTCTTTTTGGGATCCATACTATTCATCGAACAGCCGTTTCACCAAAAGTGAAACGGCCGAGCACACTTTCGCGAAAGTGCTTTTCACCAAAAAGCACTTTTGTGAAAGTGTGCTAAAGAAAGAAAAACGTGGGGGAATGGCGGTTGCTGAGATCGTAGTACAGTGGAGATAAGGAAATATTCCCTTTTCCCCATTGTAGTGCGATCTCGGAGTGAGAATATGAAAGTAGGGGGGGTGTGGGGGACACAGCCCCACATGGGGGGTGCAGGGGAACTTACCCTCCAGCGTAAATGTGAGTAATATATATATATATTTTTTGCACAGTTTAGCGAAAGTGTTTTTTCGGTGAAAAGCACTTTCGCTAAAGTGCGTTCAGCTGTTTTTGTTTCGGTTAGGTAGGATTTTGCGCAATAGTACGAGATCCGTCTTTTTTGTCCGGAGGTCAAAGAGCACCCTGGTGGACAAAAAGCCTAGTGGCAGACTGCAACAATGTAACCTGGGCTCAGAGCTATGTGTATGAGACAATATGTCAGCTCCATAATCACAGTATCTCAATAACAAAAACCACAAGGATTCTAATAAAGTATTTGGTGCAGAACATTCACTATCCCAATGTAACATCCATCTTCCAAGAGAGTATGCTAACTTTGACTGTGAAAGAATCACAAAAATATAATGGCAATATGGCACTTTGGCAGATCCTGTCCCCTCAACAAACCCTTTCAATAATCCATCAGAAGTGACCATGTTACAGCAGTTTCCTTTCACAATTCACCTGTTCCAGCCTTTTGTGCAAAGCATCAAGGTGGAAAATGGGTGTATTGCCAGAATGACAGCAAAAGCCCTGTGAATTGCTGGACTTGCTAGCTGTGTCTTACAGGCCATATTTCAGTTCCCAGAAGGCAAATCACACCATAAAAAAATCATCCTAGTATCAGATCCTAGCAAATACTCCACTACAGGGACAAAGTCAGACTCTCAGTGGTTCATCTCCCAATCTATACAACTAGACATCTCACACATCCAGTTAAACAGCATATTTGTAAAACACATAACCTTTCCAGGTTTAACCCAGAAATGTTCATTACTACACTTTCATCTATTAATAGGAACTTCCTAAAAATCCTCCTCTTAGACAATGCTGTAATTGAATTCAATACAGCTATTCTAAATATCCTAAATAGCCTTGCACCTCTTAGAATGAAAAGACTGAAAACAAATAATGCAATCTGGCTAATCAAAAACGATAGAATGCTAATGCAGGATAGAGAAAAAGCATGGAAAGAATGGCAAAAATATAAAACACCTCAACATCTTCAACACTTCAGAATGCTTCTCAATCATACTAAAAAGCAAATAAATGAAAACAAAAACTATACTATAAGAAAATTCAGAATAATGCTAAATGCAACCCTAAAAGAATTTGACACCCATTAAAGAAATCTTACCGCCCAGCCATAAATTCAACCCAAAACCCTATTCCAATAACTCACCACTTCTAACTGCAATAAAGCTCAACTCTTATTTTATAGATAGTATAGTATCTCTAAACAAGGATTCCTCAACATCTAATATGAACCCTGCCCACCAGCCATGAATCACCAGACTCACTCCACTTTCACCTTCAAACCTGTGCCCACATCCTACATAAAACTTCTCTTAAAATTAAACCATGCTCTACTTTAGCTGATGATCTTCCAAGCAAAAACCTAAAACTAGCAGCCAATAGCATTGCCTATACTGTCTCTAGCCTTATAAATTCGTTATTCTGGGAATCCCACATTCTCGCTCTCTCTCTCCCTGTCTGGGAAAAGTCACACATTATCCCCAGCACAAAGTAGGGAATTCAACAGACATTATAGCAATAACCCACGCCTGGGTGTGGGTAATGCTGGATTTACCCACAGTTGGCGTGGTTTGGTCCCGAGGGCGAAGCCTGAGAGACCAAACAAAGCCAATCGTGGGTAAATCCAGCATTACCCACACCCAGAAGTGGGTTATTGCTATTATACAATGACATTATTTAAGAAAAAAATAATTACTTTTCTTAAATAATGGCATTGTATAATGCCTCCTTGCTGCCCTTCCACAGCTGTCTGGGATTCCGTGGTAGTTCTGATGTACTGCACATGCATATGCCTACACAGTACATCAGCGCTGTGGGCAAAAGCAACGGAGAAAGCAAGATCTCCATTGCTTTTTACTGTTTCGCTATGTTAAATGGGTTTAACATAGCGAGACAGCTTTAAAAAAAGCAACGGAGAATCTCTGTTGCTTATTTTAAAGCTGTCTCGCTATGTTAAACCCATTTAACATAGCGAGACAGTTTTGAAAAAAGCAACAGAGAAAGCAAGATCTCCGTTGCTTTTTACAAACTGTTTCGCTAAGTTAAATGGGTTTAACATAGCGAGACAGCTTTAAAACAAGCAATGGAGATCTCCATTGCTTATTTTAAAGCTGTCTCGCTATGTTAAACCCATTTAACACAGCGAGACATGTTTTAAAAAAAAAGCAACGGAGAAAGCAAGATCTCCATTGCTTTTTACACACTGTGTCGCTATGTTAAAGGAGTTTAACATAGCGAGACAGCTTTAAAAAAGCAACGGAGATCTCCGTTGCTTTTTTTAAACCTGTGTCGCTATGTTAAACTCCTTTAACATAGCGAGACAGTGTTTTAAAAAAGACTTATACTAACAGAAAAAATCCGGGCAACCGGACCTTTTTCCATTAGTATAAGTCAATTTACAACGTGCACGCTGGCCAATCAGCGTGCACGTTTTGGAATATTAATGGGGGGTCATGGTATAATAATCATTACTATCTCCTGCAGGAAGAACTACTATCCCCTACACAACATGGTTTCCTTCCTTCCTATAGTACTACCACTGCCCTTCTAACCTATATAGACACTATCAATACACTAGTCTCTTCCTAATTTCTAAACTTGTCTAAAGCCTTCAATAGTTTGTCACAGCAAACTTTGTTAAATGTCTTCACTAGTTCTCTCAGCCCACCCGTCTGTGGTTCAAAAGCTACTTCTCCAATAGGTGTCAGTCAGTAAAATGGCACTCCATGCTCTCTCCTTTTTTCTCAGTCACCACCGGTGTACCATAAGGCTTTCTTCTTTGTCCTCCCCTCTAACATTTTCACCAACACCCGCTATACTTTCAAACAGGCCACCCTAATACAATACGCAGATGATTCTACTCACTTGTGCATCTGAAAACATGGTACACCTTCAAAGAATACTCAGGAAGCTTTAACAGCCACTAAAACATGGCTTTGTGACTCACCATTCATATGTTCATCCCAAAAAAGACCAAACTACTACTTTTCCCCCAAATCCCCCTCTCATGAAAAAAATAAATAAAGTCTTCCCTTTTGATAACAGAACCACTGAAGCCATTTCTCATACAAACTATTAGAGGTGATAGAGGAAGATAATCATACCTTCAACCTGCATATAAAAAATTGCATAAGAAAAACTCATAAAAAAATAGGAATGCTTTACAGAGACAGAAATATTCTTACCATTGCAACTAAAACTACTCTTGCCACTACTTATCTCCTCCTCCCCACTCTTCTGTATGGCACTCACATCCTTACTAACCTCTAGGGCTCACAAAAATTAAAACTTGAACAGTGCTATAACAAAGTTGCTAAATTGCCGCACATACTCCTTTCAGAACCCGCTACTGTATAACACTGAAAAGGCTTAATTGGTTAGAATCTCCACATCATCTAACATATACACAACTTCTTATCACCTATAAAATTATCCAGCATTACAAAACATTATAGACAACTATGCTGGTCACTGTACACACACCCAAGCTATATTGCATTTCTCACAACATGTATAGGCTGATTTGGCACTGCAGTACATCATAAAGGCCATGAGGTAGCACTGCAGTACATTATTGCTTTGGCCACATGACAAAGACTGCGTTTTGGTTATAGTGCTGTACTGCAACAGAAGACCTTCACTTAGAAAGCATTACTGTGACAAGCCTCTGTGCCATAAAATGGCAGGCAGTCCCATGGATGTCCATTCACACTAAACATCTGTGCCATATCACAGCAGCCAGTCCCAGAGATCTAGCCACACTGATGCAGTGTTCCACATAAAGTTTATGTGCTATATCATGGCAAGCAGTCCTCCAGGTCCATTCATATAAGCAATAATATTTAGCACCACAACATGGAATGAGGTCCACAAAGTAACATTCATCTTCTGTACTCAGATAAGCTAGGCCAGCACATACAGCATACTCTTAACACACTACCCAAGGCCAGAGTAACACCATTAATGCATTTAAATCCACCACAATGTGCACATCTGAATAAACAGACTTCAAAAGATGAGCCTTTTAAAATTATATGATGAGGTCTTAAATTTCAAATGCAATGTTTCCAGACCCCATGTAGCCTCAGCTGTCACTTATCCCCATGAATTTTACTCCAGTCTAAAATGCAGCATAAGCCAATCTGTCTCAACCATCTAAGTGGAATGCAACATTAATAAGCTATATAATAAAAGAAAAAAAAAACACTAAAGGCATATAATAAATCAAACATAACCTGCTTTAAAGATTCTGTCAAAAAGGTCAGCAAAAATATTTAAGTTACCATAAGGAAGACCATAGTGGAACACAAATTAAAACTGGCATCTACAGTCAAAGATATTAAGAAATCCTTCTTTAACTACCAAAACTGTTCAGCTTAAGCATAGTCACAGGGTAGATTCCTGAGTCATTGAAAATGGCTATCATTATGGCCCTTCATAAAGGGGCACCAACTCGGATCCCATGAACTACAGACCCATCAGCCTGTCTGTAAACCCACTCAGTGTATTAATTTATATCTGATTTCATAAGCTCCGATATAAAAACACTAATGTTCTAGATCCACAACAATGTTTTTTTATGAAAAGAGGATGATGGCTATCTGATTTAGTAAACTACTCAAGAAAGTCATTGCAGCAATCTACTGTGATCTAGCACAGACTTTTGACACTATTCCCCATGCTGTTGTTCCAAGTAAGCTTAAATGCCTAAACACAGAGCCTTATGTTGTAAGACAGACAGCTAACTGACAGGCAGTACCCACTTAAAGTAGTAGATTCCATTTCAGAAAGTAAAAAAATTAGTTAGTGTCATTCCTCAGGTCTTAATACTGAGATCCCTTCTGGTCAGTATCTTCTTGTTGGAGCTCCAAACCACTAACTGCGACATATTGTGAACTAAATTTGCTAAAGACTGTAAGCTGATGCTGTCATTCACTTAGCAGTTGATACCAGCAAGTGATAAGCCATACAAATCCATGTTGTATTAGAAAATGAGCTCAAGTTAAATGCAAAGGAATGCAACATTGTCACCTTGGATAAACAAACGTAACAGAAGCTTACTTGACAGCTGCTACCCCACTCCAGAATGATATGGTCATCAGAAATCTTGACACTGCTCCTTATCTTTTGACAACTATGCAACAACAGTAGTCAGGAAATTTTATTGTCTAGTCCACTTAATATTTGTGGTATCTCGTCCAAGTCAAAAGAAGTTATCTTTCTACCACACCATGATCACACCACTTATAGAAACATTTTGTATGCATTTGTTCAATCATATCACATAGCTACAAAGCCCCTAGAAGTTCATAACTAAAAAGATCAGACTAGAGAACCTCATTTACTAAAACAGGGTTGAAACTCTTTCCCTATTGTATGTTTGCTTAGACTCCTGTCAGAAAAGGAAACACTGTTAGAAATTTTGTAAATAATTGTACGTCATTTGTGAATATTAATATGATTTACACAGAAGTGTGACAGAAAGAGATACTGCCAGCACAGCTATCCTGAATTTTGTAAATAATCATATGTCATTTGTGAATATCAAAATGATTCATATGCTTGTCTTACAAATGTATTAGAACTGAATGTTATGTATATATTAAAATGCTGGTTGTCTTGTGTTGAACAGGGTTTGCACAGTACTGAGCCTAGATGTGTGACCACATTGTACCCTGCTGGATTAGAACAGACATGCATATAAACTATTGTACCTGTGTAAATGTATAGGTTTTAACAGTGGGAACTAGAACATAGAGGGTTAACTTGCAAAACTTCAAGAAAACAGTTGAAATTAAATTGTTTGATGATTGTGCTATAAAAATTAGTTTCAATGCAGCAAGGAGACAGGATGTCTATACTAGGGGACTTGGTGTTGCCTTGAAAGCGAGATAATTACTAGCCTTGAGATGTAGAAGTGTTTTATTGTTTTAGGACTTCCAGGATCTGCACACATCTGAGGAAAAGCCTTTATGCATTTTTCACAGGAAGATGCAAAATGTTGGTAGTTTCTGACAATGGGGGTTTAGCTTGGGAACTAAAGTCAGGTGAGAAAAACTGATGCATCCAAGCTAACCCAGTAGTAATATTTGATATTAATTTAAGAACTCTCAAAGAGAGAGGGCATTTTGTATTTTGTCTTCGACCTAACAAGGACATTCCCTCACCACCTCTGCACTTGCCTTGCTGTAAGTAAGTTAACTAGGGTACAGTAATTTCTTTTAGATTCAGTAAGGAATATAGTAAAGATTAGCTTAGATGTGTTCTGTATTTATTTGAGTCTGTCCTCCGATGTTGTTTTAAATGTTTCCTGTGATTTTGAATTCAGAAGTTACTGTGATAATTTACTGAGAAATTTCTTGTTCCATTATTTATTATTAAACATATTTAAACCTATCTTTGAGAGACATATTTAAGGTGTTAGAGTACTCACATATCTACATGGTGGCACTGTACATGCCACTCCTAATACTCTGGCCCTTGGTCAAACTACCGTTTGGATTAATAGTAATGTTACACAGTAAGATTGGGCACCATTTGTTAAGGGTCTTGAAGAAGCTGATAGAGAGTTGGCTGGTGGCAGTGATAACTACCTTATAGTCTGGGCAATAGGGGGTATAGCTAATAAACCTGTACCAGCCTTTCCCAGGTGTGTGTGTGTTTATATATAAATCAAATCTCAAAGTGTGTCAGCAACTTGGGCAGGGACAGGAAGCACTGGTTGTACAGAGAGAGTGCTTGAGGTCTTGGTTTGGCCACTCAGCTGAGATCTCAACCCTATAGCTGTGCCAGTGGGGAGTCTTATTGGGGATCTGGAGAAAGAGGGAGAATCCAGTCCCATACTGACTGTGGTTTCTGTGTGCTCTTAAGGGAAATTGCACTTTACTGTGTGTGTACTTGTCATCCTCCCAGTGTGTACGTCCCTCCACTGTTGCCTGTGGTGAGGATTGAGGCTCCTTGATTACTAGGCCAGTGCTGGATCATCACAACTCCTGTGCTATGAGTTTAGACTGTCATTCTATGTTACTGATGACTTAGCCCTTCTTGATCTCCATCTCCACAAAACAAATGGTTCCACAAATACTCAAACTAAAGAGCTGAATCTCCATCATCACACAAACAAGACGTGCCAGAGGGACAAATTTATTACTCAATGCTTCCCTCATCTCTGGCATATGTTACATAAAAACCAGACAGATATCCATTCTTACCTTAAGGCAAACTAAGGTTTTAGATGGGCTCCCCTAAATGTATCCCCATCCTGACTTGTTTGCCAGCCTTGGAGACAGACGATGCAATGCAGGTGGGTTGCTGACAGGGCCAAACTCTGCCTTGAATACTCTTGTGAGTCACTGAATCTATAAATATGTGCAGTAGCCAGCAGTTTCATTTTTTTTCTGACCATAGTAACAGGATATGAGTAGGCAACTCATGACCTATACTATTAAGTATAAGCACCTGTGATTGGTTGCCCTTAGCAACCGATCACAGTGCTAAGTTGGTAATCTCATCATGTGTTACTATGAATGAGACTACCACCCCTGCGGTCGCTTTGCAACCAATCACAGTACTTTCCAGCAATCTCCACTATAGCAGTCATTTGACTAGAGGCTGATGGGAATTTTAGAGTTGTTTTGCAAATACATTTACTTTTTTTTTGTTTTTTTATTGTGGCGGAAACCAGGTGAAAACATGGGCAGAGATAACAATAAACATTGCCCAGAGCACATTATACATCTCTCTCTTTCCTTTTTTTACTTCTAGCACAATCACTGTAGGGGAAGGGTCCCTGCATAACTCTGAACATCCTTGCCCAAGGATGTTGGACAAATCCAAATATAATAGGGTGGCAAAATCAGGGAGAATCAAACATAATAGGCTGGAAAAGGAGAATGTATGGTTGTTTTTCTAATTCACTTTATTATTTAAACAGGTTTTGCATCAACATACATTTTCTGAACATGGAGTATGAAACTATTTGCAGCATTACCAATATGTCTGTAATCCACAGCAATTTATTAGAAAATGAGGTAGAGGGCAAGAAATGTGAAGCAAAACAGAAATGCTTTGCAAAATCAGATATAGGTGAAAGCTTTTTTTTTTTTTAATCCTTTGCTGACCTAGTCCCACTTGACTTTATTCAGGATAGACACAAGGGAGTATTTATACAACTAGAAGAAACTGGACAGAGTATCGGGAACTTCCTCTACCCTTTTCAATAGGTTCTACTGGTAATTTTAGATTCACCTCAGCTACCACCAACTCAAGCAGATTAAACATCTCATATGAAGGTGGAGTCAAGCATGTGCCCCCACCGCCCAAATGGTGCTCTGCTATGTCAGTAACACACAAAAGGGTACTTATACTACTAGAAGAAATTTGTCAGGGCATCAGGGAACTTGCCCTACCCTTTTCAATAGGTTCTATGGGTTCTTTTACATTCACCTCAGCTACCACCAATTCAAGCAGATGGGATCTTGATTAAACATCTCATATGAAAGTGGACACACACAGGAATGTGCCCCCACCCCCAAATGTCGCACTGCAATGCCAGTAATCCAATCACCAGGAGTGGTGATAGAGCTCACGGCCTTCTGGTCTTCCAGCATTAAAGACAAGTGTTCATCCTGTTGTGCAACTGGCGCTGTTCTTTGTTCAACTTCTTTGTTCAAGAATTCTGAACATAGCAAAGAATAATAGGGAGACAAAATCGGGATAATTTTAAATATTTCTCTTACTTAATTTAAAAAGTTAATAAAACATCAGGTTTTTCATTAATGTGCAGCTTCTAAACAATAAGTATGAAACTATAAAGTACAGCATTACTGACTTCTCAGTGATTTACCAGAAAATCATAAACTTTACAGGGTAAAGGGGAAAAAATGAGAAAAGCCAGAGACCTTCTGCAAACGGAGAGAAAAAACACAATATTGTGTGCATGCACATTATTTATGTTGCTTTTTTCTCCTTCAAAAGATAACAAATCTATATGCACATATATCATGCAAAATACTTATAATTCCAGATTATGAGTGAAATTAAAATTTTTAGAGCTGCACATTGAGAGATACAGTCACACAAAGTCCACAGATGATGGCACACAATGAAAAATACCATAATTGTTTTAAAATGTGAACACTTCCATACCCACACACATGCAATTGTGAGCATACTCTCTCTCTCTCTCTCTCACACACACACACACACACACACACACACACACACACACACACACACACACACACACACACACTGAAATCAGGATTTGTCCCTCTTCTGGAAAAAGAAAAAAGTAGACTGCACATGGTCTGGTCCGTCAAATTTCTACACCAAGTTATTCACAACAGATATACCTCCTCTGACAATCTTATATCAGAACTCTAACATTAACTAGTCATACCTTTACAACTGCACTGACCCAGTTACTGCTCTTTCAACCTTCTACAATTTCCTTATTCATGCACAAGACCATACCAAAAAATCAGGAGACATGAAGTACCACACCCATGGATAAAAGCAAACATCCAACAACTTTTGAAACTCAGACATAATGTGTGGTCCAACTGGAAGGTTAACCCCCTCTAACTGAGATAAATACAATGCATTCCACAAACTTAAAAGAATTTACACTTTACACTAAAAATGCCAAAACTGAATACGACAGATCTATCAAAACTCTACACTACATCACCTCAAGAAATTCTGAAAAGCTTTAAAATGATTTGCTTCTTCAAATCTTTCCCAAATAAAGTACAGGAGCCCTGTTACCCCCATCACTTACTTAAAAACTTAAAAGATAACATTACTAAACCCCATGTGCAACTACACTTTTTAACCCCCAAACATTACACCCTTCCTACCAATTCACACATATCTTCAATAGCTAATCTTTAACTTTAATGGTCATTAGTAGAACAGATGTACAAAAATACCTATGAAATACTACCAACCATTCTTCCATACTGCCCAGAGTGACAGTCACAAACAAGGTAGTGAAATATTCTGCATACTACTTGCATTTCTGTTTAACAGGATCATCACTACCAAACTCCTGCCCCACAGCTTTAAACATGCAGTAGTCACATGCCTTGCAAAAGAATCCACCCCATCATCAGCTAGTGAACCTTGACCCATCTCTAACATATGCTCATTCACTAAAGTTACTGGAAATATCACTTGCAACTAAATGATGGACTATAGTTTAAAAGTGAGATTCTCCGCAGCAGACAGCATGGAGTTACTCTCCATTACAATACCACTACAGCTATTTTCTCACTTGCACATAAAATCTACTCAAACAGAGAACAAGGTAAAATTACTGGGGGCAATTTTACTTGATTTTAGTAAGGCCTTCAGTACAGCTGATCATTCCCTCCTTCTTTACAAACTTGGTGAGCTATGTTTTTCCTGACGTGGTACTGTAATAATTTATAATTTTACTGCCCTCTTTTTAAGCACTGGAGATATTACCGTTGATGCCAGGTGCCTTAACTGCATTCAACCTCATCTGCCATTGTAATTCAGCTAATTCTAAGTTCAATTCCCACCAACCACCTCTAGGGTGCTTGGGGACCACCTCTAAAATACCAAATTTGAATTTAGAAAAATTTGGACATTCAGTACTGTGTCTAAATAGGGCATTACTAGTGTTGGCTCTCTGTAGATCATATATTCTTTTTTAAGTCCAACACATACCCCAATGTATACAACACCTCTCATGTTACAATTACCCTTTTGCAACCTTATTTCAAAGGGTATACCTTCTAAAACAAGGGTATTATGCCTTAATATGTACTGACAATGGTTGCATGCTCCACAACTAGTGGTCCCTTTGTTGGGTACAATATCTCTAATAATGCTTTGTTCAAACAGTGATTTACAATTCTTACCCATCTTGTAAATACATTTGGGCTCCCCACCCATATATTTCATAACCTCAACATTGCTCTTAAAAATAGTCCAATTCCTGACCACTATTTCTTTAACCACCTTACTGTTTGATGCATATGGAATCAACATCCCCATTTTTACAGAATGCCCTTCCTTATCAGCTTTGTTGGACATCTCCTTACTACCCAATAATGGCTTAAACCTTGTCCCCCAATCTCTTTTTAGTTCACAACTAATATCAGCTATTAGTTTTTTAGGGTACCCCTTTCTATAAACATTGAACTGATTTTGTTTACTTTCATTTCAAATAATCCCAACTCAGAGGACATATGTGCTGCCCTAATTGCCTCTTGTATACATTTCTCTTGGTGTAACCAGGGTGACAGCTCTGAAAATCTAAATAATTAGAAAATGTCTCTTTTCTATATGTTGTTGTAGTGATTGTTCTAACATTGTCCTTACTGAGGGTGATGTCCAAATAATTTATGGCCTCATTGTTGAAATTACCTGTAAACTTAAGGATGGGGTATTGTTAATATATCCTAAAAAAGATTCATTATTCTCTTCCTTATTTTTCCAAATTATAAGGATGTCGTTCAAAAAATTTCATTTGTCAGACAAATTGCTGTTAAATATATATTTGTCCTCCCATGCATATAATACCAGGTTAGCAAATATGGGTGCACAACTTGCACCCATAGCTACTCCCCTGAGTTGTTCAAAAGTGAAGTAGTTACTGACCAGAATCACTTCCATGGCCAAAGTAATAAATCCAAGCAAGGTTTCATCTTCATATTGCTTCTTCAAATAATTGTATACCTTCCTGATGGAGGATGGATCTAAATAAATCAACAATATCAATCATAGCAAAACCCACCTGTTCACTGTACCATCCATGTTCTATTTTTGATAAAAGGTCCCACGAATCCTTAAACATATAGTCAATCGGTGCTACGGCATTTTTCACTACCCTTTCTATAAATACCCCTAAAGAATATGTAGGGTCATTCTGTGCAGATATTATTATTCTAAAAGGAGGATGTTCTACATTTTTATGGACCTTGGGTATGCCAAAAGCCACCGGGATTATTGTATGTTCACTCTTTAAAAATTCAAATACTTCTAGAAACAGAGTCCTCCAAAAGTAGTTGAATTTTTCTATGAGCTGTATATATTTAATTCGTGGAAACCTCACGATATATGTCAGTGTAAAAAAAAATCTCAAGTAGTCCATTTTGTTGAATAACACCCCCCCCCCCCTTATCAGGCTTCATGACTCTTAATTCATCATTGTCATGAAACATTCTAATAAGCTCACTTTCTTCTTTTGTAAGGTTGTAATATTTCTTTGACATCCTCTTGTTATTATTACCATACATTGAAGAATATAAATCCATAGAGCATGCCCCTTCAAATGCCGATATTGTCAGGTGCATAGGGGGTTGAAAAACCTTTTTTTCTTTAAATTTATCCCAGTGTTCACATTGGATAGAATATTCTCATTTTTAAAAAACACTTTCAGATTTAACCTCCTTATAAACAATTTTAATTCATTTATAACATCTACCAAACTGGCATTAAAGCAGGGTACAAACTTAAACCCTTTACTTAACAAGGTAAAAAAAGCTTTTATCTACCTTTATCTCAGTGTAATTAAATATCTTAAAACTACCATACTTAAATACCCTTCCTTCCTTAATAATATTTTCCTCCACAGAACTCACCTCATGGTTTAATTCATAAACCTCGATCCTCTCCCCTCCCTCTCCCCCCTCTTGGGGTCCGGGATTGCTGAAAAAAATTCCTTTGTCAACTTTTATTTTCCAACCGTTCCGACCTTCTTAAGGGTGTGTATTCTCTCTCATACTCGTCCATCTCCTCATCAAATCTACTGTTATTTCTCACTTCATATTCCAGTTCTTGTCTGGAATGTAACCTACTATTGTCATGTCCTGCACCATTTTGTTCAAAATATGCATTTGGTAAAATATATGCTGTTTTTTTATTCTATTCACTTTCATCCCCTGGCCATTTGTTTTCTTTTTCCTCTCAACATTCCCTGTAACATAATTTTCAACTTTTGTAACTACACTATCATATCTAACAGCAGCGTTCAAACAATAAATCATTCATAAGTAAATGGATAAATAACTCAAGCAAGCGTTGACAGAGTGAGAAATAACCTTCTATGTGTAAAAGATCCAAGTAATCCGGTCTTCTGAGACAAATAATTCAGTTTATTACACAGATCTGTGTAATAAACTGAATTATTTGTCTCAGAAGACCGGATTACTTGGATCTTTTACACATAGAAGGTTATTTCTCACTCTGTCAACGCTTGCTTGAGTTATTTATCCATTTACTTATCTTTTTCATAAGCAAGCGTGCTGTGGCAGTAACCAGCATTTTTAATTTACCTTTCAACGCTGTTAATAAATCATTCATGATTTCATCATTAAGTACATTCAGTTCATCTAATACATTAATGTTTGCAGTTGTTCATTACAACAAATGACATTAGTTCATAGTCAGATCTGTCAAACATTTATAAGCTCGTCTATTTCCACATATCCTGCCTTTAAACCATTTGGAAATTTATAAAGTCTTAGTCCCCTAGGGACCCTCTTATTTTTAAGGCTCTCAGTTAAGTATAAATTATCACACTGCAGCCCTTTCATTTTAAAAAATTTTACTTTCAAACTCCTTCATTTTATAATCAAACGTTTTAGGCACTTGCCTGTTACTGTTCACATTCTCCTTGCTGGAAAAATAAATGTCCATTTTGACCCATTCTTCAAAATTAAAACCATCTTTGTTATAAAGTCCCAAATCAACTTGAAATCCTCCAGACATGGTATTCACCTCAGGCCTTCTCCTTCGATCAAGTGGTGACTGAGAAAAGACTCTTGCTCAAAGAATCTGCAAGGTGGGAGGGTGAACAGAAGGGGTTACTAATGTCTATGAAAGATTTTTGTTCATACAACTTGATTAATGTTTTTTCTGAAAATGCATTGTGTTTTGGTAATGAAAGTACCTCAAAAGTTAGACCACTGAATGGTAGTGATATTTCTGAGTTAAGTTAGGAAATGAGCAAAGTACAGTTGTGTACCTACCATAAATGTAGGTGTTTGAGTGTATTCACTGTTGCAGTCATTACACTTGGGTTATCCTGCTGGCAGGCTACCTGCAGTCGGCCTGAATTCCAAAGTCCTGGTCCGGCGTCGGTTGCTGTCACCTCTTCCCTGTCGGCAGTGCACCAGGGGTATAAAAGATGCAGCCGACGCCATTTTCTTCAGTTTTTCTTGCCCCAGATGTCAGGTGCCCACCAAAAGGGTAGGCTAAAAATTTTGCAAATAAAAATGCATGCACTAACATAAACATTACTTTCCTCTACAAGCAAATACACCACATAGGTTGTATAGAATAGAGAAGTACAGATAAGTCCCAGCAATGTAAGGAGGATGGTGGGAGGGTAACCTGGACTGCAACAGTGAATACACTTGAACATCTACATTTATGGCAGGTACATAACTGTACTATGTTCGTGTTTCACTGTTGCAGTTATTACACTTGGGTTGAATCCCAAAGCTGAGGTAGGGCGGCTGGGTCTAAATAGGATTAGGAGTGGCTATGAGGCCCTGCAGAACTGCAGTGGCAAAGCCTGCTCTGGATTTAGAGTAAAGAAGTAAGTGGTAGTGCTTTGTAAAAGTATGCACTGAACTCCAAGTTGCAGCCTCCAAAATTTCCTTGGTTGGTACTCCTCTGAGAAAGGCTGCTGATGTGGCTGCTGCCCTGGTAGAATGTGGCCTAATATTCTTAGGCACTGATTTGCCATGCTGTGCATAGCAGAAACGAATGCAGTGTCCTATCCATTTTGAAATAGTCTGCTTTGAAATAGCCTTTCCTTGTGATCCTGCAGCGTATGCCACAAAAAGTTGCTCAGTTTTTTTGAAAGCTTTTGTTTTGTCCAAGTAGAAGGGTAGCTGCCTGTGTATGTCCAAAGAGTGCAGAAGTCTCTCCCCTTTATTCTGGGTAATTGGATAAAAAGTTGGCAAATTAATGGTTTGGTTAAGAGCCACACTGGATACTACCTTTGGCATAAATGTTGGGTTTGTCCTTAGAGAAACCCTGTCCGGATGAAAAATGATAAAAGGTTCCACTGCCATTAATGCCTGTAACTCTGAGACTCTTCTTGCTGAAGTTATTGCTAGGAGCAGAGCAGTTTTCCATGATAAGAATTTTATCTCAGCTGTACTGGTTGGCTCAGAATGAGGCAGTGTGAGCTTTTCCAAGACAAAGTTAAGGTCCCATGTAGGTATCGGTGCTCTTCTTGGGGTCTTATGTTTTTTGCCCCTCTGAGGTAATGTCTTAGCAGTGGATGAGAGAAAATAGGAGGCTCCATATTGTAATGAGCTGAAATGGCAGAGGCATGGATCTTAATTGATGAGAAAGATAGACCCTTGTTCAGCATCTCAGTTAGGTATTGTAAAATCTGAGGAATATTTGGAACAAGGGGTTCAAGTCCTTGTGCCTGGTTCCAAGCACAGAATCTCTTCCAGTTTTCTGCATAAGATTTCCTGGTGCTGGGCCTCCTGGCTTCCAAAATGACATCCATAACTGCTTTGGAGAGAGGTGTGTTCCGAGTGGCTATAGTATTCGCCATGCTGCCAGATTTAAGGCTCTGAGTTGGCTGTGCAGGATCTGATTGTTTTGTTGGGTCAGAAAATAAGGAATTTGTGGCAAAGTCCAGGCTGGCCCTTGAGACAAGCTCTTTAGGATCGGGTTCCAGTGCTGCAGTGGCCAGTCTGGGGCAATCAGGATCATTTTTGGCTTCTCTTGTCTGACTTTTAGGAGTACCTTGGAGAGGAATGGCAGTGGTGGAAAGGCATAAACTGTTAGGGTTTTCCAGCTGAATGATAGAGCATCCACCTTCCATGCTTGTGAGTGATAAGTCCTTGTGCAGAATCTCCGTAGTTGGCAGTTGTGAGGGGAGGCAAATAGATCTATGTCTGGGCATCCCCATTTCTTTGTTATCATTCTGAAGTCTTGTGGATCTAGTTTCCACTCATGAGGGTCCATGAGGTTTCTGCTTAGTTCGTCTGCCAGAGTATTTTTCTTTCCTGGCAGGAATTGTGCCTGCGGATGTACTTGATAGGCCAGTGCTGTGTTCCACAAAGTCATGGCTTGCCTGCAGAGGGGGTAGGAATGTGTGCCCCCTTGCTTGTTTATGTACCACATGACTGTAGTATTGTCCGTCTTTAGCAATAGTTGTCCTGGATGTATAGTAGATCCTTGGAGGCTGTCAGGGCATTCTGTACAGCTAGTATCTCTTTTTGATTGATAAGAAGATGCATTTGGTCTGCGGGCCATGTGCCCTGTATACATTTTCCCGCCATGTGTGCTCCCCAGGCATAATCCGATGCATCTGCTGTTAGTGTCTGCCTGGCTGTGGGTAAAGTGAAAGGCTGTCCCTCGTTGTGGTGACAGGCCAGTGCCCATCATTGAAACTCTTGTTGCATGCAGGGAATGAGAGTAATTATTGTTTCCAGGCTGTGGCAATGCTGAGTCCAAACACTTTTTAGATAACATTTTAGCTTCCTCATATGCAGTCTTGCATATGGAATTAGCAGGATGCAGGATGCCACGAAGCCCAAAGCTTGCAGAATATTTTTTGCAGGTAACTGGGTCTTTGTTGCCATCATTTGAAAGTAATGAGTCAGTTGCCTTTGTTTGTTTGGCATGAGATAAGCCATCTGGGCAGTTGTATTTAAGCTTTCACCCAGGAATATTATCTCTTGAGAGGGCACTAGTTTTGATTTCTTTTCGTTTACTGTGTACCCTAGGCAAATTAGTAATCTTTTTACAAATGCCAGATGCTCTAGTAGAATGTCCTTGCTCTCTGCTTGAATAAGGCAGTCGTCCAAGTAGGGATATATTTGAATTCCTTTTTGTCTGCAAAATGCAATTACTGGTGCCAGGCATTTTGTCAAGACCCTGGGCACAGTAGATAAGCCAAAGGGCAGTGCAGAGAATTGGAAATGCATTGAGCCAGCTATGAATCTGAGGTATCTTCTGCAAGATTGTCTGACTGGGACATGCAGGTATGCTCTTTGAGGTCCAAAGTAGCTACCCAAGCCTTCCTGCCCAGCATGGGTAGAAGTTGCTGCAGTGTCAACATTTTGAATTTTGGAACGTCCAGGAAAGTATTTAGAGTAGACAGGTCCATTATTGGTCTCCAAGCTTTGTCCTTTCTGGGTACCAAGAAAAGTCTTGAGTAAAATCCTTGCCCCTGCTCTTGCTGTGGTACTTTTTGAATAACCCTGATGTCCATGAGAGCAGAAATTTGTTTTTGTGCCTCTGCCCATTGATTATGTTGGCAGGTCTGGCATACCGTTTGGCCTTGGAAGGGTGTGAAAGTGGAATCTGTAACCCTGAGAAACAATATTCAGTACCCATTTGTCCTGGGTGATCAGGTGCCAATTTTGTGAGAAAAGTGCTAGTTTCCCCCCTAAGGGTGTTACCAAAAGGTAAGTGCTTGGCATTGGTAGAGGAAAGTCATTGGGACTGTTTCCTATAAGGTTGTGATTTGTCTTCTCCACCTTTGGGGGCTGAAGCACCCCATTGTTTAGGTCTGTATGAGCCTTGGGGCTGAGATCTACCTCTTGGGCATCTGTATCTGCCTCTTTGTGGCCTGTCTGACAATGGAAAGGACCAATATTTTGAAGGCCAGTTCCTGCTAAATCTGGGTGGCTGTACCTGTAAGAAATCCTTTACTGTCTGCATTGATTTTGCTTTATCCTCCATTTTCTTTAACACCTCTTCTGCCTTAACACCAAAGAAGTATCATGCTGTAATGGAGCATCCAATAATTTTGCTTTAACATGATCAGGTAAACTTTGTTCTTTTAACCAAGCATGCCTTCGAATGACAGAACCTGTGACTGCGGCTCTGCAAGAAGCCTCTAATGAATCAAAACCACATTGCAAAGTATGCTTTCCCACTTGTTCAGCTGCATGCAATAAATCCTACATTTCCTTATTTTCAGGACATTCTGAGCTTGTAAGCATTTTCTCTTTTAGCAAAGACATTAGGTATTGTTGATATTTAAGAATGTGAAACTGGCAGTTTAAAGCCCTTACAGCTAAAGTAGCAGAGGTGTAAACTTTTTTCCCCCCATCTGTCCAGTGTTCTAGAATCCCTATCAGAAGGAACAGGGTTTTTGTCAGTGGAAGCCTTGACCCCTTTGGGACCCTGAGAAATTGTTTCTGGGTCAGCAGCAGGGTTTTTATACAGAAATTTATGAGAATCTGGGACCCTGTAGTACCTATCTGGCTTGACTGGTGCAGGGGGTAAAGAATCTGGAGACAAACTGGATTCAGAGAAAACATCATCAACAATATCTAGTACAGGAGGGATAGCAAGGGGCCTGTGCTGAGGCAGTAAAAGAAAGTCTCTCAGCCTTTTCTTGGATTCTGAATAATCCTGGCTCTCCCAATGGAAATGCTCCCTCATTGTGTGCAAGGTTTCCCCAAAAGAGTAATCCTCAGGAGGAGAGGCTGAAGGGCTAGATTCTTCAGCAGCAGAGTCCTCATATGGAGGAAGAGAATATCCCTGTTCTGAAGAGGAATCAGAGGAAATAGAAACCTGGTCAGAGGAGTCATAGTCAGTGTCTTGCCTAGGCCTTTTATCAGGAGGGGGATGGGAACCCCTGATCAAAGTAATTAGGTCCTTGGCCATTTTAAACATCTGTTTCTTTGGCATGGATGACTGTCCAGGAGAATGCTGTACTTGCTTCTTTGTCTTTAATGGTGTTTTAGACTTTGCCTTGGCTGCTAAAGTGGACTTAGTAGTAAGCTGTGAAGGTCTGAAAACACCCTCAGAAGCCGATGCCTGCTCAGCGGTTCCAGATCCATCTGAGGGAGTAGTTTCCGTAGGCACAATACCTTGAGTTTCCAGAGGCCTAGTTGTCTCCACGTGAGAGTTGGAGGTGGCCTGTGGCTCTGAGGTAGCAGGTGTCAGGGGCTGCGAAAGCGCCTCACTGATAACCGGCGACTGGCCTAGAAGAAGCTTCGTCGGTTTTGGACCTCGGATGCCTGTCCTTTTCTTTGTCTATGCGTTTTTTATGAATTCCAGTCATCGGTTGGTCTGGCTTAACTGGTGCAGGGGGTAAAGAATCAGGAGACAAACTGGATTCTGAAAATACATCATCAACAATATCTAGTACAGAGGGGATAGCTAGGGGCCTGTGCTGAGGCAGTAAAAGAAAGTCTCTGAGCCTTTTCTTGGATTCTGAATAATCCTGGTTCTCCCAATGGAAATGCTCCCTCATGGTGTGCAGGGTTTCCCCAAAAGAGTAATCCTCAGGAGGAGAGGCTGAAGGGATAGATTCTTCAGCGTCAGAGTCCTCATACGGAGGAAGAGAATATCCCTGTTCTGAAGAAGAATCAGAGGAAATAGAAACCTGGTCAGAGGAGTCATAGTCAGTGTCTTGCTAGGCCTTTTATCACGAGGGGGATGGGAACCCCTGATCAAAGTAATTATGTCCTCGGCCATTTTAAGCATTTGTTTCTTTGGCATGGATGACTGTCCAGGAGAATGCTGTACTTGTTTCTTTGTCTTTAAAGGTGTTTTAGACTTTGCCTTGGCTGCTGAAGTGGTCTTGATAGTAAGCTGTGTAGGTCTGACAACACCCTCAGAAGCCGATGCCTGCTCAGCGGCTCTGGACCCATCTGAGGGAATAGTTTCCATAGGCCCAATACCTTGAGTTTCCAGAGGCCTAGTTGTTTCCACGTGGGAGTTGGAGGTGACCTGTGGCTCTGAGGTAGCGGGTGTCAGGGGCTGCGAAAGTGCCTCACTGAGAACCGGTGAAACGGCGACTGGCCTAGAAGAGGCTTTGTTGTCGGTTTTGAACCTCGGATGCCTGTCCTTTTCTTTGTCCTTGCGATTTTTATGAACTCCGGTCATCAGTTGTTCCGACAGCATTATATAGTTAAACCTTCGGCCAAAGTAATGGAAAGCAAAATCGAACTGACGCTTAATAGTGCGTTGGTTGAATCTAGCACAAAACCGACAACTAGCAACGTCGTGGTCAGGGCCTAGGCAAGGGATACAGTAAAAATGAAAATCCTTGAGGTATTTGCTTCCCACAAGAAATACAATTGTTAACTTTTACTGACATCGATCTGGAGCAAGAAAAAGTTTCCCCAATGGGGTACTTAGCTTTATTGAAGACTTCGGATCTCAAATTCAATTTTGAAAATCTCAGGAGTCGGCCGACCGGCACTTGCGAACTGCTTTTGCTTCGGGCACCGCGTGGCAAGAAAGACTGAAGAAAATGGCATTGGCTGCATCTTTTATACCCCTGGCGCACTGATGTCAGGGAAGAGGCGACAGCAACCGATGCCGGACCAAGACTTTGGAATTCAGGCCGACGGCGGGTAGCCTGCCAACAGGATAACCCAAGTGTAATGACTGCAACAGTCAAACACAATGAACATCATGTGTTTAGTAGTTATTTTAACCAGCAATGTTAATTTGACAATATTAGTAACCTGGAGATGACATACTTTCTAGCACTAACACATCAGTGGGTTACAAAGTGTGTAAGAGAAATGTTTTTTACATATACAATTATACTGACATGGAAATAAGCGATGTCCATTTTGACTTGTTGAGTAAGGGTACAAATTTTGTACCCACTTACAGATTGGACATTGCCCAAGTTTTGATTAACCTTAAACTTTATATGAGACAGCTAAATTTAAAAATGTTTTTCTCTTGTAACAAAGTCAGCACCATTGAAACTGAAATGAACACGTCTCTTAGATGAAGTAGTACATTCATTCCCCCATCAAATCCAGAGATTATTACTCTAGAGAGATGGTTAGAAACTGAATTTAGAAAGGTTTTATTACAAGACAGAATTGTTAACAATAACTTAACGAAAGATGAAAGGCTTTTTATTAAAAGTTCTGTTCAAAACCAACAATTTAGGTACATGAAACCGGATAAGGGAGGGGGAATGGTGATTATGACTATCACTGACTACTCTAGTAGGATGATGCATATTCTCAATGTTGAGAGAATTTATAGAAGAGTGTCAAAAAATGAAGTTAATAGGGCTTATTCAAAGATTGACTTATTTCTCCAGGATTCACTATTCCAGGGTGCTATTAATGAAGTTGAATACAACTTAACAGTAAAATGTCCAACTTTACCAGTTATGTTTGGTATTCTCAAGGTCCACAAAGAAGTCAGTAACCCTCCATTTAGAACGATTGTGGCAGCTAGCTAAGATTGAGTCCCTCGCTTCTTTTGTGGACACTTGGTCAAAAGTAGTAGCTGAAGAGGCTGGACATATTTTGAGAGATTCATGGCATTGCCTTGAGAGGATTAGGCAAGTTAAAAACAATGATGATTTTGTCTTTATAACAGTGGATGTAATCAATTTATTTACAGTTATTTCCCATGAACAAGGATTGGCCATGTTCCATGACAGTCTTGAAAAAAGTAAAACGGTAGATAAAAACAAAATAAATTTGTTAATAGACCTCATAGAAATTATATTGAAAAACAACTTTATTAGTTTTGAACGGGATATTTATCAGCAAAATGTGCTCCCATTTTTTCTAATTTGGTATTACTTGCATGGGAAAATTTATTCATTTTTTCATCTATTTACAAAGACAACATTTTGTTATATAATAGATTTTTAGATGATGTGTTAATTTTGTGGAAAGGTGATGAGACATCTATTGTGGAGTTCACTGTCTATTTGAACAGCGCCATGGAATTTTTTTAATTTGCACATTTTTGTCACCAAGAAGAGAGTAATTTTCTTGATAGTACTATTAAGAAAACACCTCAAGGTCTATGTAGTAATATTTATAGAAAGGAATCATATTCTAATTCACTTTTACATTTCAACAGTTGTCACCCCTATCACCAAAGGAAAGGGATTATAAAGGGACAGATGGTGAGAATATCTAGGTTGGTTAGTAACAACTTAACCTTTAAGGATGAAATGTTTAAGTTGATAGGAATGTTCTTTGAAAGGGGTTATCCTTTAAAATTATTATTAAACACCAAAAGGGAGATTATGAGAAAAAGGGAAACATTTTATACTCCTACACTATGGAAAGTGACTCCTGTCACACATAGTGACAAGAACTTAGAAAAATTAGGAGCTGTATTTGTATTAAAATACAATGATAGGGCCTATGATTTGGTGGAAAGTTTGAGGAATGCATGGAAATTTTGCTTTAGTGACAATATTAAGTCAATTTTAGGACTTGAGCCATTGATTGTTTATAGTAGAGGGAATAACTTAAAAGATATCCTTGAAAGAGAAGTTAAAATTGGGGGAAAGTCCTTTATAAAGAAATGTGGGATGTGTAAATATTGTAGGTACATCAATGAAGGCCCATATATTTGTGTACATGACCACAAATATACCATTCCATGTCCAGGGTTATGTAATTGTAATACCAAGTACATAGTTTATGTTGCCTTATGTACCTCACGTGAAGGGTTCTATGTGGGTGAAACCATTCGTAGATTACGCGACAGGATCTCTGAACATTTGAGAAGCATTAACAGAAAGGACAAGCACAATGCACTTTATTTACATTCAAAAAAATTTAAAAATTTGAAAAAGTTTGTATTTTTTATTATTGACCGAGTAGTTATGGGTGAAAGGGGCTGTGAAATTAACAACAAAGTTGGAGCCCTGGAAACAACTTGGCAACTTAGAATTAATGCCTTACAGTCACCTGGTCTAAATGACGCTGTTTCCTTGAAGCCTATTTTAAAACTTAAGTCAAATTGTATTTAACTTGGAAACAGCTTCATTGAATTTATAGTGTTGAATAATACATAGCTAGGAATAACAAAAGTAGGTTTTTATTTGTACAATATTATTATAAAACGTTTTTATATTAGCTTAGTTAACCATTGATTTTATTAACAAGTGTGTTTAGTTTGATTATCCTGCCTATAAAATATGATAACTAAGATTTAATGGAATGTTAAAGTCCCTAAAGTTTAAGAAGTTTAAAATGAGGTGGATCTTTGTGGGTTTACTGATGTTTTTTTTATCAACTTAATTCTTGTTTGGATAGTTAAGTAATTAACTAATTAATTTACTAATTTACTAATCAGCTGTTTGTATATTTAAAGAGTTGTGAGTGTTTTACCAAATGACTCTGAAGAAGCCAGTGATTAGAGCCTGGTGAAAGCGCTTAGTCGTTTGGTTACTTTGTTTCCTGTGGCGTATTAAAAGTTGTGTTTTCCGTTTAGTCTCTGGTGGCTGTTTTTATTTTTTTTATTTGCTTTTAGGCACTTGCCTGTTACTGTTCACATTCTCTTTACTGGAAAAATAAATGTCCATTTTGACCCATTCTTCAAAATTAAAACCATCCTTGTTATAAAGTCCCAAATCCACTTGACGTCCTCTAGGCACGGTATTCACCTCAGGCCTTCCCTTTCGATCAAGTGGTGACACAGAAAAGACTCTTGCTCAAAGAATCTGCCACACGATTGTGCTCTGAAGGAATGTAAACCACCTAAAAAGTAATGTGATACTGGACATCTAGATCGCAGACCTGAAGAGATAGTCTGCAAAAGAGAAAGTACATTGTGCCCCTCTGCTTGTTGACGTACCACATCCCTGTGGTATTGTTTGTAAGAACTTTGAGAGGGGCCGCAATGAAAGAGGGAATGAAAAGCTTCCATTGCAAACAGCAAAACCCTATTCTCTTTTATGTTGATATGGTCTGACCTCTGACGAGGAGGCAAGAGACCCTGGACCTTTAGATGGCCACAGGAAGCTCCCCACCCCACATCTGAGGCATCCATGAACAGCTCATAAGAGAGAATTGGAGCCTGAGGGAGAAGTCCTAGATTGAGAGAGAGTTGATGAATCTATCACTGAACTTCAAGCATGAGACAATGGTGAAAAGGGACAGGGAACTCAAGGGGGTGGCAATGTTGAAGACACACAAATTTGAGGTAGCAGTGAAATTTCCTCATATGGAGTCTGGTGAAATGCAGCATAGGAATGGCAAAGGCTATAAATCACACAATCCTGAGAAATTCCCTGGCTGTGACTAAGGACAGAGGAAGAAGAGCCTGGAAAAAGATTATAATGGGCAGAACCTTGGAGGAAGGGAGCAAGGGAGCAGTCTGATGCCTGCAGCTGAGAAAAATATGACTCTGGGAAGGCATCAGAATTGATTTCTGTAGGTATATGGTGAATCTCAGACTGTATAAAAGAAAAATTGTAATTTGGATGGCCTGCAACAGACTGCAGGTAGAACATGCTTGAATGAGTAAGTAGATCTAGGTAGGGAAAAATCTGTATACCCAAAGCCTGCAAAAAGCAATGACAAAAACTAGCATTTGGTGAATACCCTTAGGGCAGCATTAAAACCAAAGAGCAAAGCAGAGAAATGAAAATGAGAGAAAGAAATCAAGAAAAGTACAGTTGTGTACCTACCATAAATGTAGATGTTCGAGTGTATTCACTGTTGCAGTCATTACACTTGGGTTATCCTGCTGGCAGGCGACCCGCAGTCGGCCCGAGTTCCAAAGTCTTGGACCGGTGTCGGCTGCTGTCGCCTCTTCCCTGACGTCAGTGCACCAGGGGTATAAAAGTTGCAACCGATGCCATTTTCTTCAGTTTTTCTTGCCTCAGATGTCAGGTGCCCCCAGATAGGAAGGCTGAAAAGATAAAAATATGTCAAAAAAACATGAATATATTACTATAAACATTTCCTTCATCTACAAGCAAATACACCACATAGGTTGTATAGAGTTGAGAAGTACATAATGGTCCCAGCAAAGAAAAGGGGGATGGTGGGTGTGTAACCTGGACTGCAACAGTGAATACACTTGAACATCTACATTTATGGTAGGTACACAACTGTACTATGATCATCGTGTTTCTCTGTTGCAGTCATTACACTTGGGTAGAATCCCAAAGCTGAGGTTGGGTGGCTGGGTCTAAATTGGATTTGGCGAGGCTAACAAGCCCTGCAGAACTGCAGTGGCAAAGCCTGCTCTGGATTTGGAGTAGAGAGATAAGTAGTAGTGCTTGGTAAAAGTGTGCACTGAGCTCCAGGTTGCAGCTTCTAATATGTCTTTGGTTGGTACTCCTCTGAGGAAAGCTGCTGAAGTGGCTGCTGCTCTGGTAGAATGAGTCCTAATGCCCTTAGGCACAGATTTGCCATGTTGTGCATAACAGAAGTGGATGCAGTGTCCTATCCATTTGGAGATTGTCTGCTTTGTAATAGGCTTTCCTTGTGATCCTGCAGCATATGCTACAAACAGTTGCTCAGTTTTTCTGAAAGCTTTTGTTTTGTCCAAGTAAAATCGTAGCTGCCTGTGTATATCCAAAGCATGCAGAAGTCTTTCCCCTTTATTCTGGGGATTTGGGTAGAAAGTAGGTAAATGAATGGTTTGGTTTAAGGCCACATTGGAGACCACTTTTGGTATGAATGTTGGGTTTTTCTTAAGAGAAACCCTGTCCTGATGAAAAATGAGGAAAGGTTCCACAGCCATCAATGACTAACTGAGACTCTTCTTGCTGAAATTATTGCTAGGAGCAGAGCCGTTTTCCATGACAAGAATTTTAGATCAGCTGTGCTGGCTGGTTCAAATGGGGGCAGTGTTACTTTTTCTAAAACAAAATTGGGGTCCCAAGTAGGTACTGGTGCTCTCCTAGGGGGTCTTATATTCTTTGCCCCTCTGAGGTACTGTCGTAGTAGAGGATGTGAAAAAATAGGAGGATCTGTATTGTAATGAGGTGAAATGGCAGAGGCATGGATTTTAATAGATGAAAAAGATAGGCCTTTGTCCAACATCTCAGTTAGGTATTGCAAAATCTGAGGTATATTAGGGACCAGTGGTTTGAGCCCTTGAGCGTGGTTCCAAGCACAGAATCTCTTCCATTTTTCTGCATAAGATTTCCTAGTGCTGGGCCTCCTGGCTTCTAAAATTACATCCATAACAGCTTTAGAGAGAGGTGCAGTCAGAGTGGCTACATTATCTGCCATGCTGACAGGTTTAAGGTTCTGAGCTGACTGTGCAGAATCTGATTGTTTTGTTGTGTCAGAAGATGGGGATTTGAGGTAGAGGCCAAGGTGGGCCTTGGGACAAAGTCTTTAGGATTGGGTACCAGTGCTGGCATGGCCAGTCTGGTGCAATCAGGATCATTTTTGGCCTCTCTTGTCTGACTTTTAGAAGCACCTTGGTGAGAAGAAGCATCGGAGGGAAGGCATAGACTGTCAGGCCTTTCCAGCTGAATGATAGAGCATTCACTTTCCATGCTTGAGAGTGATAAGTCCTTGTGCAAAATTTCTGTATTTGGGAATTGTGAGGGGAGGCAAAAAGATCTATGTCTGGGCGTCCCCATTTCCTTGATATCATGTTGAACACTTGTGGATTTAGCTTCCATTCGTGAGGATCCATCAGATTTCTGCTTAGTTCATCTGCCAGTGTATTTTTTGTCCCTGGCAGGAATTGTGCTTGCAGATGTACCTGGTAGTTCAGTGCTGTGTTCCACAAAGTCATGGCTTGTCTGCATAGGGGGTAGGAATGTGTGCCCCCTTGCTTGTTTATGTACCACATAACTGTGGTATTGTCCGTCTTTATTAATAGTTGTCCTGGATGTATTAGGTCCTTGAAGGCTGTCAGGGCATTCTGTACAGCTAGCATCTCTTTTTGATTGATGTGAAGATGCATTTGTTCATTGGGCCACGTGTCCTGAATACATTTTCCTGCCATATGTGCTCCCCAGGCATAATCCGATGCATCCGTTATGGTCTGCCTGGCTGTAGGTAAGGTGAAAGGCTGCCCCTTGTTGTGGTGAAAGCCTGGGACCACCATCGAAACTCCTGTTGTAGGCAGGGAATCAAGGTTATGCTTGTCTCTAGGCTGTGACAGTGCTGAGTCCAAACACTTTTTAGATATCATTGTAGTTTCCTCATATGCAGTTTTGCATATGGAATTAGTAGAATGCAGGATGCCATGAAACCCAGGGCCTGCAGAATTTTTCTTGCAGGGCGCTGAGTCTTTGTTGCCATCATTTGAAAGTAATGAGTCAGTTGCCTTTGTTTGTCTGGCGTGAGATAAGCCATCTGGGCAGTTGTATTTAAGCTTGCACCCAGGAATATTATGAGAGGGCACTAGTTTTGATTTCTTTTTGTTTACTGTGTATCCTAGGCAAATTAGCAATCTTTTTATAAACGCCAGGTGCTTTAGAAGAATGTCCTTGCTCTCTGCTTGAATAAGGCAGTCATCCAAGTAGGGATATATTTGAATTCCTTTTTGTCTGCAAAATGCAATTACTGGTGCCAGGCATTTTATGAAGACCCTGGGCGCAGTAGATAAGCCAAAGGGCAGTGCAGAGAATTGGTAATGCATTGAGCCTGCTATAAATCTGAGGTATCTTCTGCACGATTGTCTGATTGGGACGTGCAGGTATGCCTCCTTGAGATCCAAAGTAACTAGCCAAGCCTCCTTGCCCAGCATGGGCAGAAGTTGTTGTAGTGTTAACATTCTGAATTTTGGAGCATCCAGGAAAGTGTTTAGGATTGACAGGTCCAGTATTGGTCTCCAGGCTTTGTCTTTTCTGGGTACTAAGAAAAGTCTTGAGTAAAATCCTTGTCCCTGAGGGGAGGCAAAAAGATCCATTCCTGTGGAACTTTTTGAATAGCTCTCATATCCATAAGAGCCGCAATCTGTTTTTGTGCCTCTGCCCATTGGTTTTGTGGCAGGTTTGGCATACCTTTTGGTTTTGGAAGCATGTGGAAGTGGAACCTGTACCCCTGAGAAACAATATTCAGCACCCATTGGTCTTGGGAGATCATGTGCCAATTTTTTGAGAAAAGTGCTAGCTTTCCCCCTAGGAGTGATGTCAACTGGTAAGAGCTTGGCATTTGCAGAGGGAAGTCATTGTGACTGTTTCCTATAAGGTTGTGATTTGTCTTTTCCGCATTTGGGGGCTGAAGCACCCCATTGTTTAGGTCTGTATGAGCCTTGGGGCTGAGACCTGCCTCTTGGGCATCTGTATCTGCCTCTTTGTGGCCTGTCTGACACTGGAAAGGACCAATTTTTTTAAGGCCAGTTTCTGCTAAATCTAGTTGGTTGAACCTGTAAGAAATCTTTCACCGTTTGCATTGACTTTGCTTTATCCTCCATTTTCTTTAACACCTCTTCTGTCTTAACACCAAACAAAGTATCATGCTGTAATGGAGCATCCAATAATTTTACTTTAACATGGTCAGGTAAACTTTGTTCTTTCAACCAAGCATGTCTTCGAATAACTGAGCCTGTAACTGCGGCTCTACAGGAAGCCTCTGATGAATCAAAACCACATTGCGGAGTATGCTTTCCCACTTGTTCAACTACATGCAATAAATCCTGCATTTCTTTACTGTCAGGACTTTCTATATTTGTAACCATTTTCTGCTTTAACAATGACATGAGATACTGTTGATATTTAAGCATGTGAAACTGACAGTTTAAAGCTCTTACAGCTAAAGTAGCAAAAGTGTAAACTTTTTTCCCCCACCTGTCCAGAGCTCTGGAATCCCTATCTAAGGGGACAGGACTTTTTGCAGTGGAAGCCTTAACCCCTTTAGGGCCCTGAGAAATTGTTTCTGGGTCTGCAGCAGGGTTTTTGTAAAGAAATTTATGAGAGTCAGGGACCCTGTAGTACCTGCCTGGCTTTACTGGTGCAGGGGGTAAAGAATCTGGAGACAGACTGGATTCAGAAAAAAACATCATCCACAATATCAAGCACTGGGGAGATAGCCAGGGGCCTGTGCTGAGGCAATAAAAGGAAATCTGAGCCTTTTCTTGGATTCTGAGTAATCCTGGCTCTCCCAATAGAAATGCTCCCTCATGGTGTGCAGGGTTTCCCCAAAAGAATAATCCTCAGGCGGTGAGGCTGAAGGAATGGACTCTTCAGCATCAGAGTCCTCATAGGGAGGGAGAGAACAGCCCTGATCAGAAGAAGAATCAGAGGAAATGAAAACCTGATCAGAGGAATCATAATCAGTGTCTTGCCTAGGCCTTTTGTCAGGAGGGGGTTGGGAGCCCCTGATTAAAGTAATAAGGGCTTCGGCCATTTTAAGCATCTGTTTCTTTGGCATGGATGACTGTTCTGGAGAATGCTGCACTTGTTTCCTTGTCTTTAATGGTGTTTTTGACTTTGGCTTTGCTGCTGTAGTAGCCTTAGTTGTAAGCTCTGAAGGTCTGAAAACACCCTCAGAAGCTGGTGCCTGCTCACCGGCTCCAGACCCATCTGAGGTTATAGTTACCGTAGGCCCAATACCTTGAGTTTCCACAGGCCTCCACGTGGCTGTCGGTTATGGCCTGTGGCTCTGAGGTAGCGGGTGTCAGGGGCTGCGAAAGCGCCTCACTGAGAACCGGCGACTGGCCTAGAAGAGGCTTCGTTGTCAGTTTTGGACCTCGGATGCCTGTCTTTTTCTTTGTCTTTGCGTTTTTGATACATTCCGGTCGTCGGTTGTTCCAACGGCATTATATAATTAAATCTTCATCCAAAATAATGTAAAGCAAAATCAAACCGATGTTTAATAGTGTGTTTATTGAATCCAGCACAAAACCGACAACTAGTAACGTCGTGGTCAGGGCCTAGGCAAGGAATACAGTAAGAGTGAAAGTCCTTATGAGGTATTTGCTTCCTAGAAGAAATACAATTATTAACATTTACTGACATTGGTCTGGAGCAAGAAAAAGTTTCCCCAATGGGGTACTTAGCTTTATTGAAGACTTTGAAGAAAAAAAGGTTTCTGGGAAAGTGGAGTCTGAGTAAACTTAGTAGGAGGAACACAGCTTAAATCCCTTCTTACCTTTAGGAGGGGGAAAGTCTGCCACAAACAAAGGCAGACATATAGAGACAATTCCATTGGAATTTGGGAATGGGAGACAAAAATATGTTTAAGTTCCTGTAAAGCCTTCCCATTACCCTGGGGGATTTACATAAGCCAGCAGCAATAACACCAAAACGTCTTTTATTATCCAGAGGAGCATCCAAAAGATTGGCTTTAATATCATTGGGTAAAGCCTAAAGATGTAGCAAAGAATAATGTCTCATTAGTGAGCCAAAAGGCAGCAGCCCTTGAAGAGGCATCAACTGCATCATACTTACATCTTACTGAGTGCCGGGCAACTTGAGAAGTGGACCCCAGCAGGGAAAGGGCAGAAGCCTTCTCATCAGAATCAGGAAGGTCAGACACCACCTTAGAAACCTGGGAAAGGAAGGCCAAAACATACCTGATCATAGGAGTCTGGTAATTAATGGCCCTAAAAGACAGGGCGGCAGCGGGATAACCTTTCTTGCCCAAATTTTCCTTGGCCTGCCTATCCTTATCCAAAGGAAGGTGCTTAGTAGATGGTAACAACTTAGAGGGTTTGTCAGAAGAAATAGCTACCACTGAAGGATCAGCAGGAGGGCACATTTATAGAAATGCAGAGTCCCTCAGGTACCTTGTAGAGCATATTAGGTTTCTTTGGCACAGAAGGATGAGAGTCCAGACCTACAGAGGCTGCAGAAAAAAGGTGTTCAAAATGTAAGCCAGAAAAGGAGGAGGTTTGTGAGACTCCATTTGTAGGAACTCATATTACCCCTTTTTAATGACAGAGACCTGGGAACAGTCCCACTTAAAATAGTCCATCATGCCAGCAATAGTACCCCCAAAGGACAACTCTTCCAAGGGGAACTCTGGACTCAAATAATCTTTCTCCTCTGAAACACAGTCCAGAGGGGAAGGAAAGTGGGAAGAATAAACCAGGGATTCTTTCCCAGAATCCAAGTCCTCATCTGAGGATTCCAGTTCCCTAGGACTTTTAACAGGAGTTGAAGACCAGGTAACCCTTTGAGGAGACTTCAAAGCCATTAAAGCATGAAACAACCTCTAAGTAAAATCCTGCCATTCATGTAGGGATTTTTAATAACGGGATAAATGATTAGTTTTCTCTTTCTTTTCCATGGGACATCCAACAGAAAACCCATCATGGGGGTAAGACCCTTGATGAAACTCTGTGATAGCAGTACATATTTCCTCACATGGTTCAGAAAGAGCACATACAAGAGCAGGCAACATGCAACAAAGGTAGACTTTCTCCTAGTAAGGAAAAGGCACTGGGGTAGAATTCATGATTGCAAAGTCATCCCCAGTGAAACAGTTGGCCCACAGCATAAACCACTAGTTGCCACAATCAGCTGCAAGCAGTGGTCAGAGAAGGCCCTAAAGTCAACAGGGACCAAGCTGAAGACCTGGAAGTTGACTGGAAAGAAAGTACAACAGTTCAAGGAATTACTCAGGCCTCTAGCACCCCAAGAAGAGGAGGAAATAGGTGGAGTTGAAGGAAAATGGCAGCTTGTTTTAGGACTACAGAAAAGATGTGGCCAAACTAGGTATGGAAATAAGGTACATAAGGAAAGCTGGTGGTGGAATTCAGAAGTCCAGGAAGTCATCAAAAGAAAAAAGGAGTGCAGGAAGAAGTGGGAGACAGAAAAGACTGGCCAGGCTAGGAAGGACTACTGGTTGGCTAACAAAGAAGCTAAGTAAGAAGTTGCAATAGCAAAAAAAAAGGCATCAGAGGCACTGTACCAACTTCTGGAAAGTGACTCAGCAAGGGGCACAAAAAAACTATATCAGGTTGCAAGGCAAAGACAGAAAGATAAAGAAGACAGTCAGACACCCTTCATAAGGGATGCCAGCAACAACCTGCTCACAAGCTCAGAGGACATCAAAAGCAGATGGAGGGAATATTTCCAGCCACTTCTGAATGAAGAAAACCCACAAAAGCTGTACTGCCCCAGAAACAGCCTAAGATGAGAGAAGAAGAGGTGCCCACCCTAGAAGAAGTAAGAATAGCATTAAGGAAGATGAAGTCAGGGAAAGCAGCAGGCTCAGATGAGGTCACAGCAGATATAATAAAGATGCTGGGTGAGATAGGGGAGAAATGGCTCCCAAGAGTAGTAATATCAGTGTGTAGATAAAGTCGTATCCCAGATGACAGAAGAATAAATATACTCGTGCCAGTGTACAAGAACAAAAGGGACATCCACAACTTTGGGCAGTACAGAGGCATCAAACTCCTACCAGACTGCATGAAAGTTCTGGAGAGGGTGATTGATAAATGGATACACAGAGTAGTAGAATGTAAGATGGGAGATGAGCAGTTTAGATTCCAATCAGGATTCAGCTCAACTGACTCTATGTTTGCATTGAAATAAATACTTGAGAAGAAGCTAGAGATGAGGAGAGAGTCCAGCTGGGCATTTCTAGACTTGGAGAAAGCATATGACAAGGTCCCAAGAAAGCTGATGTGGGCAGTCCTGTGATAGTGTGAAGTCCCAGAAACATTAGTGGAATTAGTGCAGGCTATAAACAAGGACCCCATGACTCAAGGTGTACATCAGGGTTCATCTGAGCCCACTGCTGTTTATACTGGTGATGGACTACATTAGCAAACAGGCTGGAGGGAACGGATCATGTGGCAGTGCAGGCAGACTCTGAGCTAGATCTTCAGCAAAGGATAGGAGAATGGAATGCAAATCTGAAGGCACATGGGGTGAAACTAAGCACAGATAAGACAGTGTTAATGGCAGCAAATTGGGGGAATCAGAAGAAGCTGAGAATAGATATAGAAGGGAAGATAGTAGAACAGACAAACAGCTTCAAGTATCTGAGAAGAGTAGTTGAGGAGAAGGGTAGTCTGAATGAAGAGGTCATAGCTAGAATCAGAGGGGCTACAGCCAACTGGCATAGAGTATCAGGGGTAGTCTATGACAGAAGAATGCCAAAGAAGCTGAAAAGTAAGGTGTACAAGACAGTGGTGCAACCAGTACTACTGTATGGTACAGAAACCTGGCCAGTAAAGGCAGAACAGTTGAAGAAGCTAGAGGTGATGAAAATGAAGTGCCTGAGAAAGGTGATAGGATGCACACTGTGGGACAGACAAAGAAATGAGGACATAAGAGCAGAAGCCAAAGTAGCTCCAATTGCAGAAAAGATCAAAGAGAACAGATTACAGTGGTTTGAGCACATGTGTAGAAAAGCAGAAGACAATCTGGTGAGGAAGATTTGGGACAGACAGGGAGAAAATAAGCGGAAGCAAGGACGTCCATCAAAAAGGTGGATGGATTGTGTGAAAGAAGATCTGCGACAGTCAGGCACGAGTGTTGAAGGAGGCAGGAGTGTGGTACTGAATCGAGGGAGATGGTGACAGTTAACACGATACCCGGACCTCATGTAGAAAAAATGGGAAAAAGGGAGCTGATGATGATGATTTCCTCCCTTACTGAGATCAGAGGTCCCTTGGACATCATCAGCCAAGGTTTCACCTCAACATCAGATGCAGACATTGGAAAAGCTTCTGAGGACATGCGAGAATTCATATCAATGTTGGCCTCCGATGGGGTCATTGTACAGAAATCCGAAGCAACCACTAAACGGTCTTTAAGGCTTTCACTAGCATCTAGAGAGATGTCCGGGGGAGGATGAACATCAACCAGATCAGGCCTAACCTTTTGGCCTTCTTTTCATTAGAAGGCTGGCACTCAAGATGGAAGGATTCTGCCATTGCACCCTGAGCCAACAGTTTATGTCATTAATTCTCAAGCTATAATGACAAGGAGGAGAAAGGACTAAGTAGGGTCTTAGGCACAAATGCCTGGCAGACAGAGCACTGTATGGTCATAGGAAGCACCCAAGCAAAAAAAAAAAGACACTGGTTGTGACGGTCTTTATGGGGAATCTGCCTTCCACACAGACATTTCCCTTTCTGGATGGCATGTACAAAATACCATATAAAAATAGAAAAAAAGGGAGAAGAAATCCCGATTGGGTACTTATCTGAAACCAGCTAGGTAACAGCAGAGGTTAGTTCAGGATGATGTTTGATAATGGCATTCAAAATGGTGGCAAACAAGTTTTGAGTGTTTGTGTCCATATGGCACTTTCATGCCCTCTGCCTTGCACAGGGAGCATAACTGTGAAATATAGCAGTGCCTATAATACCTAAATGCTACAGTATACTGACTAGATGTTGGGCTGTCCTTGACAGGAGATCCGTTAGGTGAAGAATACTGTAACAGTGATATGGAAGGACATCTACAATGTAATTTTATATCCATCTGGAGTTGTCTCTCCAGTAACAAATTTACAGTCAATGCAAACAAAAGTTCAGTAATGATGTATTCACCAGACGTTATAGTCATCAAAAAATATCACTATTACTGACCATGTTAGTACTCCTCTTCCTTTTGCAAAGGAAGAAAAGTATCTAGGCCTCATTTCTGTTCAGTACCTCTTCTTTGATAGATACATGAAAACCCAGATATACATGAGATTAGCTCCACTAACAGTATCTTACAGAATGTCATATTTACTTACTCTGGAAGACACAAGCTCTACTGCCATGAAAGTACTCCTTCCCAGAGTAGAATATGGGTTGCGTATCATAGCTCTTTGCTTTTCAAATAACATCACTTTGCTGCAGTCTGCTGAAAACTAAATACTGAAGATTAATTTATCTTTCCCACAAAAATGAACATAACTATATTACTGCAAATAAAAGCAAGCAGCTACAAGTGTCTACTGGTGCCTCACTACTCCCTAACACACTCACCTTCAAACTCCTCCATTTCCGTTACCATCTTCAAACCATCAGAAATCCTTCCTACTCCCTTTGGAACTCTGACTCTCTTCAAATGAACAGACCATACGATTACTCTTTCCACTTGTGAAAGATCCATCTCAAAAATAGTCCATGTCTGCTAGAACTCATAACCTGAATGTATTACACTAATTTCAAATCTCTGCATCAATCAAGAACTCTCGGCATTTCCACCTACTCAAAGAAAACTAATTTCTTCAGATGCATGTTTTCCTTACTCCACCAGCCATCATTATTTTTCTTCTAATTAGTACTTTTTAAGAGATGCTTTGTTACACATCTTTGGTTTTAACTCTGAAGAAGTCAGTCATGTTTTGACATGAAAGTGCTAAGTTTGAATTATTTATTAAATTATTTGCTTTTACAAAGTGGTCTTTGGTGATTTTGCTAGACAGCATTACAACTTCTAAATTCTGTTTGGGCATGCTGGAGCAGGTTCTTAGTTTATGTTACTGCGGAGTTTTTGTACGTCGAGTTTTTGAGTGTGTCAACCTTAAACTGGTGCGTAATGTCACTTTCTTCAACCAGCGATGAAGCAACATGTTACAACACTTCCTCTGGACTTGAGAATTTTGATGCAACTCTGAGCAGTCTAAACTCAGCTTGTTGCACTGCTCACAAAAAGTGAATGGAACAGACAACAGACTGAATTCCTCACTTAGCAAAGAGACAGTACGAGTACAGGGATCTCTTTCTAATAGTGGAATTAGCTTACCATGTGGCCAGAAAAATATGAGCAGAGCACTGGCACCTGGGCTTATTCAAAATTCTGGATTTGATCTAAACAGCCTCAACAGCACAAATACTAGAACAACAAGTTCAGGTAACAGAATGAACAATTTTAGTGACTGGTTTAATAAGGACATTAATTTTTGGGAAAAAACATTAATCATGATGGAGGGACACGTATATCTTTAGTTAAAAAGCTTAATTTGTTTGACTCAAGTTAATTTAATATCAGAAATTACAAGATGAGAACTGTTATTTCCATGAAAACATAAAGCAGAATATTGTTCGAAAGGGCTTAAGGTCCTGGAAGTTTCCGACTGGATTAAAGCGCTCGATTTACATTGCGAAAGTTTGAATTTATTTGATCACCAAGGCTGTGAACTAATGGAACTCCTCATTAAACATAATCAAGTACTATGCACATTTTAGAAACAGAAATTATTCGAATTGATGCGACCATTTCTAATGACTTTTTATACAAACATTACTAAAATGATCATGACAATATACTGGGAAAGTGGATAAAATATTAAATGACATTAAAAGTAGGAAAGAAAAGCAAACTTGGTGGGGTACAGTGGACTATCAAAACCAGAGAGCATATCCAAAACCCCCACCTAGTTCTAATGATGGTATTTACGGGACTAAATTTTGAGGGACATCCTGTCTTAAACAACACTGGTTTTGAAAGCCCTTTAGAGTTATCATCTCTTTGGAGGATGGAGATGCTATTGAACAGAGGGACCAGACAGGAACAATTTCCCCTAGATTTTCAGAATACAGACTATTCCCCTTTACCCCAACATCAGAGGAAGAAGTGGGGGAGAAAGTATAAGAAAATACATTTTCAGTTGTAGTAATGAATTTTGAGGGGGATTTTACAATTTAAGTTCCATTCTTATTACTGAAAAACATGCTACTTTTTTGAAAAGGGTATGATTTTTGTACCTACTTGGAGAGGGAGACTTGCAGAAACCTAGCCTCTATGACCCTCCATTACACCCAGCTATATTGCTGTTTCAGAAATTGTGTGAGTGTGATACAACAGAATTACTTAACAATTCGCAAGTAAAATACATATTACACATGAGGAGTGGAAACTGTTGAGTGATATTAGTAAAAATAAGAATTTAAGACTTATGAAACCAGACAAAGGTGGAGGGTTGGTGGTAATGGATACCAGTGACTATAACTTTAGAATGGAATGGACATTATTTTCAGAAAAATATGATGAAATATCAATGAATCAATTAAATATAGCTTATTCTAAAACAGATATTGATAATCTTTCAATGCAAGAACTGATCTCTGAAATAGTGTATTCCTATTTGAAAATAGATTATCCTTGTACTCCTGGGAGTTTTGGGATAACAAGAAAACAAGGTTATCTTTGATCCCCCACTGTGCCCTATAGTTGACGCAAAGGGGTCTAAGACTTATGGTATGTCTAAATATACAGAGTTAAAACTAAAATATATATTACATGAGAAAGTTTATATATTTAAAGATTCATGGGACGTTTTGTCAAAAGTACACAAGAACTTCTATAATGACCAATTAATAAAGATTCTTGGAACTTTGACAAAAGTATACAAGAACTTCTATAATGACCAGTTAATAATGGTAACAGATGTTGTAGATTTGTTTTTGGTTATACCTCACCAATGCGGGGTGGACTTGTTATATGAGTTTTTGTTTCAGAAAGAAGTATTGAATAATAGCAATACTGAAGTCCTCAGAACTCTTAGAGTTCATTTTAGATGATAATTTTATCTGGTTTTAAGGGACTATTTTTAAACAGAAAATGGGGGTTGCAATGGAGGCAGCTTCTGCCTCCATTTTCACTAATATTGTTTTAGCATACTGACAGAAATGTTTTATTTTTAATTCTGGTTTCAAGGACTCCGGAACATTATATAGATACTTTTTGGATGTTATTGTCTTTTTTTGGAAGGACATATAAAACACATTAAATTAATTCTTCCAGTATATAAACAATTCTACTGATTTTCTGAAATTTACTTTAAACAAATCACATGAAGTATGTTACTTGGAAGCGGAAATTAAAATCATTCACATGAGTAAGTGTTTTATATCAAATCTGTATAGAAAACCTAAATACTCAAACACACTTCTCCACTTTGATAGTTGCCACTCAGTACACCAAAAAAGATCCTATTAAAGGAACAACTGGTAAGACTGGCAAGAATGATCTCCTTATTGAAAAAAACGGCAGTAAACGCTGCCCTGTATAGGATGTGTATTTAATTCTGTATAGGAAAAACAGAAAGACCTATAAAAGAAAGGATATACGGACATTTAAGATGTATAATATATATATATATATATATATATATATATATATATATATATATATATATATATATATATATTAAATAAAACAAGATCAGAAAAATGCACTCAGGAGACACATCAAGAATTATGACATACTTTTGGCTTTTTAATTATAGATAATATTGATTATGATCAGGGTGGGGCCCTTTAAAAATCAGGCTCAAACAATTAGTTTTAAAGGGGATGGAGTTGGTCAGATGGTATTTATACTCTGTGTTTATTTATTTTATAAAGGGGATGGAGTTGGTCAGGTGGTATTTATACTCTGTATTTATGTATTTTATACAACACTGTGACTTCAAAACCCATTTGGGTTCCATTTGGGCACAGTGGAGTAGGTTCTTGGTTTATGTCAAATTTGTGTTTTATAATAGTATTACACAACTGACATTACTGAATTTTACTTTTTAGGTAAAAAGTCTCATAGACAGGAACGTTAAGACTTAAAGATAAACAAAAATCTCCTCATAAGAGGTCTCAAACAGTACCACACGCTGTACAGTGAACAGTAATAAATGAAAAATATCTGAATAAAGAACGTTCCGCGTTTACTGAATCGTGTGGATTGCCATCTGTTGTTGTTTTTTCACTACAGATATTTTTCATTTATTACTGTTCGCTGTACAGCGTGTGGTACTGTTTGAGACCTCTTATGAGGAGATTTTTGTTTATCTTCAAGCCTTAACGTTCCTGTCTATGAGACTTTTTACCTTGGTGCAATACGTTGTTACAGGAACGGTGTCTCTCTGTGGGAGCTTATTTTTGATTTGGGGAATTTTACTTTTTGTCAAGATTTAGTTTATGTTAATGCTACTGATACATAAAAATGTATATTTCTATATCGCACCTCACTTTTGAGACTGTAATAATATATTTTGTTTTGATCTTTGTACTTGCAAATGTAATTATTTGTATAATAATTTACTCTATACATTTTGTCTGTACTCTGTATTTGCCTCTCTGACCAGGGTCATGGCTAAAAGGAGTCTTGGGCCATTTCATCTACTTGTTTAACAAATTTAAATAAATAAAATGTCTACACTTTCTAATCTTGTGCAAAAATGTACTCCTTCAAAACCACGGAGATGTCAAACTAGAAATCAACTATTTATCAAGAAATCAATCATTTTGGAGATTCTCTCTCTTCAGTATGTGTTTTATTTCAAATGTGACCATGTAACTGACAACATTATCAACATAGTTTGTTTGTAAAGTCAAGCAATTCTGCAGTGGTTTTACAGTCAGTATTAGCATTCTGTTAAAATTCATAAAACAGTAGCACATCCATTATACTCTAAAATGTTTTTCACCTAACACTGCTATAGCACCTGCTGAAAAATAGATGTTAGTGAATGATGGTATCGGTCTGGTATTGTGCTATGGTTAGTGAATGGTGGTGTTGGTGTAGTGATGTACTATGGTTAGTGAATGGCAGTGAATAACAGTGTCGCTTTGGTGATGTACTACTGTTAGTGAATGCTCTGGTAATGTACTATGGTCAGTGAATGTTGATGTCTGTCTGGTAATGTACTACGGTCAGAGAATGACAGTGCTGATCTTTTGATGTACTACTGTCAGAGAATGGTGTGTTGGTCTGGTAATTTACTATGGTCAGAGAATGGCAGTACCAATCTGGTCATGTACTACTGTCAGAGATTGGTGGTGTCGGTCTGGTAATGTACTGAGGTTATGACATTCACTATATGGCAGCAATGCCCACTTGTTACATTGTTGTCAATATGCTACAGCAAATACATCAGCATTAGAGTCCAGTAAGAAGGTTTACTATCAGACGGAAATCACTTCTGTTGTTTAGTCTTAATGACAAACTAAAATGTCAAATTTCAAAACAATTTTACTCCTCCATTTTGAACCATGTTAACACAGAGGGTTCGATATTCACTCTAAATATGTGACTATTGAACTACATTTGCCATTCAGCTATCAGGATTCCAGCTTCGATAAGTTTACATTTGCTTTTACTACACTTTGAAACCATGCATTTAATGTAAGCATAAACAACCAAAAGTGATTTCCACGTTCTGATAGTAAACCCTGTAAGAACAGTAATTAAAAAATTAAAGATAATCATATGTATAATCCAGAACCACTGTATCTAGCAGGGATCATGTATTAACATGACTGATGCAGGTGTATACTTGACAATGTCCAAATATTTTGAAAAGTAAGACAGCTGTCATATTTCCTACATTCTGCTGCATTGTTCTAGCAATAAAAATATTTCTACTGATGAAATATAAAGGACCACATTCAAAAAAAAAAAAAAGAACCATAAGTAATAGGGTAGTAACTGAAGCACAACAGTGTCATCGGTCACCAAGCTAGTTGGTTGTTCATAAAGTCATCTACAAATGAGGTACTGACTGTAAAAAACACAAACAGATGGTGGGGGGCATTGTACACCTCCTAACAACTGCCACTGAGCAGCATACAGCAGAACAGGGAGACCTGATCATAATATAAAGAAATGAATAAGAAGCTCAAGTAGAAGCTGAAATTCTAATTGCTAGCAGTGCTGTACTAAATGCTTTAAAAAGTCTTGGAGCCCTTGGAAATACTGCACCACAGTCAATATGAAGCCATATTACAGATGATGGACCTTTGGAGGACCCATGTACTCCTACTACAGCAAATATCCCCATGGTCAAACAAAATTGGAGTTAAAGTATTAAGATAGCATGGGTCTGGGGACATGATCCCCATCACCAACAAGTACCAAAGGCTTGTTCCCTTGCATAAATGCATCTTGACACAAGTGTTTATCAAAATTCAACATTGTACATCATCATCAGTGCTGTGTTATTCAGCTGCTTATTGAAATGTCAGCACTCAATGTCAAGTGCCACTATACTGAAAAAAAGATCGAAAACTCAGGAGAAAAGCGAATTTCAAATACTGTTCTCCTTTAAACTACTTTTTTGCAAGGAAGCAAGGCCTTTTGCACTTGATGATGAAGGGGGCAAGCCCCCCCATACACCCACAACTTATATACACCAACTGCAAGATCACTACATCTTGGAGAAAAGGGAAATTTCAGGAAACATTCATCTCAGACTTACTATATGCAAGTCAATTCTTTCAGCCATTCAGTCTATTTTGGGACTTGCAGGTAGGGTTGCCACCTTTTCAAATGCCCAAACTGGGACATTTTCGGTACAAATGTCAGATTTTGCAGGCCGAAACATACCTACGGCCAGTACAAAGGACAGAACTTCACTTTTTTGCCTAAATAAAAGCTTATTCTTGTAGCATTTTAGTTGCTTATTCTGTTTCTTATAACATCTGGGTGTTTCAGATACAGAATAACTGCTTTATGCAACTACTACATAAAATATAGGAAATATTTTTGTCCTAAAATCTCAGGACATTTGCCATTTTTACAATTTTTTTGCAGGACACAACTGCCCAAAGAGGGACTGTCCCTCGCAAAATGGGACAGGTGGTAACCCTACTTGCAGGTCCAACATTTCAGAAGATCACTGTGGTATTTTCATCCATGACTTTCCATTTTTGCAAAGATGTTTTTCAACTGACAGTGTTGGGTTATACCAGTACACACCCTGTAAGCCCTACAAACATATGCTATCATACAATCAGACAGATCCACCCACACTCTGATCCATGTACGTATAAGATATAAGGTAGGTATAAGGCTGTGTGTGCTTACATCTCTGACCAACTACACTGACATACATTATACTGACCACAAACCCAAAAACAGTTGAAACTAAATCACTTGACATGCCAGTATGTATGCAGCAAGCACGAACCTCAGTGCATACATAACTAAAAAGATAAGAAACGTTTTTTGTAATTTTTATATATCAATTCCGAGTGAAAAAAAAGCAAAATCCCATGCCCCACAATCCCACAAATAAAGAAACCAGCATCCTGCAATGAACCAACAGTTCGATAAAATGGGTCTACATTATATGAACGAAAGATCATATAATCGAATGCTGTAAACAGCGAAAATGCTGAACTTCAAACCCTTTATTGTGGGGGATGTGCCCCCCACACCCCTCGCTAATTATATATACCAACTCCAAGATCACACTACAGTGAGGAAAAGGGCAAATTTCCAATCTTCACTGTACCAAGATCTTACAAAAAACATACCGATGAATGGCATTTCTGTGTATACAGCCGTTTGATATTTTGGACTTTCGTTCTTCTAATAGAAACCCGAAAAAACAACCCTCTTAAAATGTATGCTAAAACAAATATATGATCAAATCCTCATTTAAAAAAGGAGGAGTTAGTATGTCACGCAAACGTATATGAAAAATATATGAAGGTATCAAATACACACATAAATTTAAAAACATATACATATATGGCTTCAGTTCATTTCAGCAACAGAATGCATGAGTTTTTTTGTACAAACACTTAGTTTATCAAAGGCTCAATTTGTTGAATTTATGTTTTGTCATAACAGGTAAGTGGGGTGTGTGTGTGTGTCTGTCCACAAATCCCTGTGAGTTATGGTTAGAGTAAAAGTTAGGAAAAGGATACATTTAGTGGTTGTGCAAGTGTTTGTATGGGTGCAGTTCACTCAGTTGAATAGTTACTTCAGCAATAAACGGATAAGACTGACACTACAGGTGTCAAAAGGAGTACGATTGAGTAACTGTAGTTATGGTAACTGTGGGATTTGATTTTAATGGCAAAAACTCAGACATACTGCATACGTGCATATGATGGTGTTCAAAGGTAGAGTAAGAGCTAGGGAAGGGGGTCAATTTAGCATTGTGCAAATGTGCCAGCACATGTGAAGAGCTTTGTCTGTAGTGGTAGGGTCATTTATTTATTTAACTTATTTATTTGACATTTTATTACCTGGAAAGTCCAACTGGGCATAAATCTCATTTTCAGAGGCGGCCCAGGGAGAAAAGATTCCATATGACATCATAAAAATTGCATATATATGATCTTGGAAACATGCAAGTAGTAAAAGAAGTTACAATAAATTATACAAATAAGATCAATATAAGGGGAAGAAGCATGATTACATTACAGACAGGCAAAAAAACACACACTATTTTTGTGTGTGTATGCATCTATGGATCTACTTCAGTAGATCGAAATACCATAACACCGAAACTCATAAAGACAAGACAAAAACATTGCAAATACACATACAAATGTTATCAAAGCCGAAAGTTTGAAACAATGAATCAAGTATTGCTTCCTTTCCCGAATTACATTTTTTGTGGATATAAATATTCGCTGAAATGAATGTTCGATGGTTAGGGTTTCAATGAAGAAAGGTATTGAAGTGAACCTTTGATGAATTAGTATGGATCCGGCAGAGGTATCTGTGCTAAGTGATTCAGATACATATTGCATCTGGAAGAAGGTGCTTATAATACAATTAGTATGGCAACTGCAGCACAGAGGAGCAAATGAGCTAACATGTAATACAGGGTTTGACTCCCTCAACCACCACTTGCCCACTAAGAAACTCTGAGAAAGCTGCTTAATCTATAAAAACAGGTTTATGCCTAAAGGGTTTACCCAGATAATTTATTTTTATTTTTCTAAACAAATAAATAGGCAGCTAGATAGATAATTAAGCAAGTAAATAAATAAATAAATAGGGAAGTGGAACCACTACTGTAAATGCTGACCACACCTACAATGTGGAAACTGGCTGCTCGTGCTGATGCCACTCAAGTCTAAGGCCCCAGTGCAAGGGTCTCATTTGTAGATGTGCAAGGGTCTCATTTATAGATGTGCAAATGGAATCATGATAGTTGCTGCCACTACATAATCCGGTATTTTCAGGCTGAATTCTGTGGTGGCCCCCTTTTTTCCTTTAAGAGTCAATATGCTGCTGGCTGCAAAGCCACAAGTTTTCTGAATCCAGAAAGGTTTTGTATTTCAGAGCATCAATGATGCATCCTAAAAAATCAAGGAGTGCGATAAAAAATCACAACATAAATAAACGTCAAGAACAACCACCACAATGCTGAATTATCTGGTTAGAAATATGCTCTTTTGAATTAATTGATCCCTGCATGGTGTAGCTAGCTGATATTCATCTGAGTATGGACATTTTTTGCTGCCCTTTGATGTGTAATCTGAAACAACTACTGCCACGCACTTGATGAGTACTCCCAGGGCTGACATGAGATTTATTAAACTGATAATGACTGGCATTCATTTTAGATCACAAATGCTCCTTGGACTCTTGAGTGATCACAATAGGTAGACAAGCATCCCAGTGTTCAAAATGCCACATCTTGTAGTCTTCAGAACACCACATCCTGTTGCCTTCTAATAGGCATGGTAGGACTAAATGCACTGAGATTACCCAAAATTTCTGTATTATCACAAATTTGTTTAGGCTGCTAAGATCCTGTATAAACTTGAGGCTTTTTTTTCCTCTAGCATAAAGAAGAATCTGGAGAAACATCCCTGGCCTAACTTTTGTAAAGGACTTCCTGGATGCCTTTTTTAGGCGATTACCTTTTGCCAGACCTGTTTATCACAATGGGGTAGGACAACTAGTAAGGGCTTGGTTATTGGGAAACTGAGAACAGAATCCTATAACCTCTGGATATTATGCACCTAACTTACCTGTACTGAGTGATTTAAAGCAGCTCAGTCATGTGTGTAGATAGTCACCTCTTGAATGTCACCAGGGTACAACAGTTAGTTAAGCACTCAGAGCTGCTCCTGGACATTTACCAACTGCCTGCAATCTCCTGAATGACAGCAATTCTGGTTGCCTTTACAGCTATTATTACTGATTAAGGGACCTTGGCCCCTTCTTGCTATCTCTCTTGATGAAGTCATGTTGGGTGCTTAAACCACATATGATGCTGGCTCATCTGTCAAATTTCATTTGAGAAGGCTGAAGTTGGATCCCACAACTATGAAGTTCTTGCCTTGAACTGCCTAGTTTTTGAGGTATCTACTGATTTTCTCAGTAACCAGTGGAGATTCTACAAAAGGTGAGTCCATAAAACATGCTTTTGTTTGCTCTGCAAAATCAATAAGCTTGAGCATGCCTGCTCCAGCAGCTCTGGTCAAAAGCACTGCAGTATTATAAACTACAAAGATTCAGTGATTTGTGACAGTAGAGGATGCAGAAGAGGGCCAGGATATTGTACTTTATATCCTTGTCTAGCAAGTCCTAAGCCACATCATTTGGTCTATACGGTCCCAACTAAGTGGGTTAGATAACTGAGTGACCACAGAGATGCTCTTTCCTTGCTATCCATAGTTCACGATTCCTTGTTTGACAGATGGACAGCTGAGCTCTTTGGGAATCTTTTGAAGCAGACACTTGTATTTACAGTAGGATCTGATTTCAAGGTCTCTGACTAGACCCTCCCCTCAGTGTCTAGCAGGATGAAAGACCATGCTGGACTTCCTGGGCATATTAGCTACCATATAGGGGCTCCTCTTGCTGAAACAACCCCATGTTGATCAGGATTGAAGAATTGTTAAGGAGAGGCAAATTTAAACCAAAAGATGAAAGGTTAATATTGGAAGCCGAAGACAGTGGACTGAGTACTCGTTGGTTTACAAAGTCCATTGAACATGTGGGAGAAGTAGACAAATGCAGGTTCAGTAAAACAGAACTTGAAACAGTAGCTGGTTGTGACATACTAATAGCAGAAGGACAGTTTACTGAAAGGTACAATAATGTGGTAAGACTGTTGCACTGTGGATTGAGAAAACATTATAATACTGAAGTAGCTGAAAAACACTGGAAACATAAGCCACAAAGCATCAAAGAAAATGGTGAAGTCTACATTATATGGTATCACCCATTATCAACAGTTCAAAAGATAGACACGAGAAAACCAGATATAGTGGTCCATGAAAAGTGAAAGTAGCATTGATCACTGAATATCTATACCCAGTGACTACAGTGTCTTGTGTAGAGACTGACACAAAGTCATAAAATATCAGGAATGCAGGCAGAAACGAGCAATGTGGAAGATACCCAGACAATTTCAGTAGTAGTAGGAGCAACGGGCCTTATAAAAAAGAATCTACAATGGTATTTAGATATGTTACCAAACACATGCAACTCCGTACAAATTGCAGAAGGAGTTATTACTGGGCACATTGCGGGTACTGCGAAGAGCATTTCTGGCTAACATCAAAGATTGAAACAATACTAATTTCATAAATTTTAATCGCACATTCACTTAGGAATGGGGTCTATTCCCCTCATGGTATTAGAAACCCAAAAAACTTGGAGAAATTACAAAAAGGGCAGTTCTAAGTGACCTCAGCAGAGCTTTCAGTATTTTAGCCAAAGTTGGGACCAGCAAGAAGTACTAAGGTTGTATCTGCATGTCTCCTGCAGCCTTCTGTGGTTTAGGAATTCTCCTGTATTATGCAGGTGCAGGGTAACACTGTGAACCTGGGAGTCTTGGTAGGCAACCCAGAAAGTCTGAACCCTAATCATCATTTAAGCTAGTTATAGGTGACTCGTACAGGGAGTCCAATTGCTTAGGTACACAAGACATTTTCAGGTCTCTTAGGGAGGGGTTCAATTTGAACAATGACAAAAGCCTTTTGATGGTGGAATGCTCACAACATTGCTGCAGCGAGGCTTTAGGAATTTTTCCAGACTGTGAGCAGTGTTCCCATCAGCAATGTACTGTGAATGTAAAGGTGTCTGTGCTGGCAGGATTCCATGCAAGGCTACCACTACAGGATGTGCTGCCACATCTGCCAAACATATCTCTAATGCAACCTGTAATTGTGTTATGGGAATAGAGTAAGCTGTTGTCACCTCAACCAATGATGATGACGACACCACAGAGAAAGTATTGGGCACTAACTGCTGGAGCAGAGAAATATCCAGTGTAAGCAACAGACCCTTGGCATTCCTCAGCTGTTAACACAAGGACTCCCCTGCAAGCACTAACCATTCTGAATACTTTGGTTCAGATGGCATCACCTCAGTAGGTTTCAAATATGGTAAAGCTATCTGCTGGAGCTATGGGACATGGCCCCAGTATGCTAAAAGTGATTTGTGTCAATGCAGACTATGGGCAGTATACTGGCATAAAGAAAAGGAAGGGGGAAGCACATCTGGAGTAAATGCAAAGGAATCACTGCTTTCTTTGTCCTGTGCATGCCGAGGTTGGCTCCCACAATCTCGCCCCTCAACTTCCACATATCTGAGATCAGCTGAATGATATGGCAAGTAGTTCTAGGATAAATCAGCCCTGCAGCACTGCTTCACTCTGCAGTCATTGAGGTGAAGGCTCTGCAAGTGACCAAACCTTCTTTATGGCTCATGAGAGTCTTGTCCTGCCTCTTGGAAGTAGCAGCAGAGCTGCTAGTACATGGCATGCCGCCAAGACAGTCAATGTTGAAGGTTGTATAGAAACAGAACTTTCTATGTTGGAAAACATCTTCTTTTGGCTGTTCCCGTTAGGGGTCGCCACAGCGGATCATCTGTTTCCATTTCTTCCTGTCATCTGCATCTTGCTCTGTCACACCAACCACCAGCATGTCCTCTCTCACTACATCTATAAACCTTATCTTAGACCTTCCCCTTTTCCTGTTACCTGGTAGCTTCATTCTTAGCATCTTTTTCCCAATATACTCAGCATCCCTCCTCAGCACATGTCCAAACCAACGTAAACTTGCCTCTCTGGCTTTTGTCTCCAAACCTTCCAACCTGGCCTGACCCTCTAATATACTTATTCCTAATCCTGTCCACCCTCATCACACCCAGTGCAAATCTTAACATCTTTAACTCTGCCACATCCAGCTCTGACTCCTGCCTTTTTGTCAATGCCCCTGTCTCCAACCCATATAACATAGCTGGTCGCACTACCCTCTTGTAGATCTTTCCTTTCACTCTTACTGGTACTCGCCTGTCACAAGTCACTCCTGATACTCTTCTCCACCCACTCCATCCTGCCTGTACTCTCTTCTTCACCTCTCTTCCATACTCACCATTACTCTGAACTACTGATCCCAAGTATTTAAACTCATCCACCTTCCCCACCTCTACTCCTTGCATCCTCACCATTCCTCTATCCTCCTTCTCATTCACACACATATATTCCTAGTCCTGCTGACCTTCATTCCTCTTCTCTCTAGAGCATGTCTCCTCCACCTGTTCCCTACTCTCACTACAAATCATAATGTCATCTACAAACATCATAGACCACGGGGACTCCTGCCTGATTTCGTCGAAGAATACAGCTGGGAAATCAGAACCAAAGGTTTCAAGTTACATGCAGCCTTCCTGGCCTGGTGATAATGGAGCAGTCATTAAGACCTGTATTCTGCGCTGGAGTTGGATTCTGGCATGAAACCCTTGGCAGTAAGGGCTGACTTCATCAAGTGTGGTGACAATTTGTCCTTGTGCTGGTGGATAGCATCCTAACTGAAACCACAACAGAGACATGCCAAGAAACTATGCTGCTCCTCAAAGCAGAGGATGCATTTGAAATGAATGTTATTGACAGACTAACAAATGACTTAGTACATACTAAGCACTGCTCTGCATGTCAGAATGAAACTAGCTGGGGAGCTGGACAATGCTATGAATTATGGATAATGTGATGAGAAAACTCTAAAAAAGTATAATACATTATCATATATTCCCTCTACCTCATTCACCAGCTTTGCCCAGATAAAAAGTAATACTATGTTCACCTACAAATCAAAAGCTTATATTTTCATAGGTGACCTGAATTTAAATTACTTGAGTTCACAAAACCAATCACTAAATTTCTGTCCCTGCATAACCTCAATCAGCTCTGCTACAAACTTAGTAAAATAAAAGCTCTGTTCAACATCAACATTACTAATCCTAGTACAAATAAAAACTCCCTGCTGAACATCAAAATTATTAATATTCCCCATAGATTAAAACATTTCTCGTGTTTTTCAAAGTCACTCTGTGATCACCTCCCTCGTGGACAGTTGCCCCATACCTACTTTAGTTTCAGTGGATGCGTTCGCTGCTCAGATCTCTGCCATAAGATTATCTTCATATTTTCCAGCCTGTTGAATTTTCTCTTTTCTTAAACTCCTTTTCAAAGGTTTCTTCTCCTGGATCAGCATACACTTCTTAACACGTTCTGTGAAAAATTCTATTTTAATGCTGAAATACTGGCCTTTTTAAAGTTTTTACTGATTCCAAGGTGAGGAACTTTATAAATCAGCCTTTGCTAAACATAAGGTGCCATATCAGACGTCCAGTGATCACCTTCCTCTACAAACAGTAATCTCCTTCAAAGCTCCATACCCTCCATAAATACTGGATTTATTATATGTATTACATGGTATTTGTCATTTTCAACTACTAACAGAATAAGATTTTTTGTATGAGGCCAAGCCCACCATGTGAGGGAAAAACTCCACATTCCCTTTGACAATTGAAGAACACTGGAGAAAAATGTAGACATTTAAGGTTCAATGAAAATGGCTTTCAGCAAAATCTCCTTGCCCATCAGACAAATTATCACTACAAACTTCTCACACTCCAAATACATTACTCGCAGACCCCATTCTGAAACAGAAGTCCACTAACCGTTGAATTCCTTAGTCTAAAATGGACACCCTTTTATGGGGCAACATTCCTCAGCTACTGCCCGAAATATTTTCAACTCAAGTTCTAGCACCAGTCATAGAAAAGATATCTGTTCCCATTAAAACTAACAGTCAAAGGCAATCCTGCCCATGGCATGAAACTGAGATTAAAACCACCTAAAAAGTAGATGGAAAGTATGGAACAGAGGTATCCACCAGCTTAGATGAGGACCATATAACAGTCAACAACTGAAGAGGTATACAGACTTGAAGTTAAAAAGTAAAATCCAACCACCTTAGCCCTTAGGAATATAATAGTCTTGGTTACAAATCCTAAACTGCTCTGGAAACTCATACTGGACATAACACACTGTGACAATCCATTTCATAATACAACTGCTAGTTCAAAGACGGATGCCAGCCTTTTCACTGCATTTGCCAGTTACTTCCTCAGGGATCATTTTCTTCCTCCTTTATCCAATGTACTCCATCTTCTCCCCCTATTTCCTAGACTACTACTCATAGTACCACAGATCAACCCTTTTACTCTGAAAAAAATATTAGTGAATTACTGGAAAAGACAACAGAAAAAAGCATAACCCCACTCCTCCTCCTTCCAGATGGCTTTCACTCATACATCAAAGCCTGTTTGCCCAAATTTTAAGCTTTCTCTCTCTCTCTCGTGCGTGCGCATGCACGCACACACACATACACGCACACACTCACTGACTATTGGTACAGTCACTCCATAGTTCAAACATTCTTTGAAAGATATGATCCTTAATACCTTCTCCTAAATTATACAGGAATTATGGACTCATCTTGATTCTATATCCCATAAAAAAACTAGATAAAATAAACCACAAATCGGCGTACTTTGTAAACTTAAAAATAATAAAAATACTGTACCAGTAGTCCCAGCCATTTATTAACCACGGTTTTAGTGCTTTCATTCCAAAACACAGGAAGTTCATCAGAACCTGTAAAAAAGTAACTTCCTTCCTTTTTTAAACCTCAGAAAGAGGTACCGTGCCTAGACCAGCAGCATTTAAAGGAACATACACTTGTAAATACACACTTAAAAGTAGGACTAAAAATACACAAAAATAGGAGTTTGTTTTATAGCTGTTGTTTGAGCACCTTTTGGAAGTTTGGATTACAACATTTTAATGTGGAAGGTTTTGTCTGTTAAAAGAAGATTTGTGGAACTGTATCCATTTGCAGTGATTGATTGTATTGGACTGTGACTTTTAATAAACTGTATAAAGGTAATCACTGACCTTTTTTCGTTGTGGTTGTGAACTACATCTGCTGTGTAGTGGTGACACTTAAAAAATACTTGCATAGAATATACTTGCATGAAATATTTTGAATAAAATAATATATAACAATATATGTCATGGGTGGTAGCATTCAGTAAAATTTGGCAGTGGAATTCTCTCTGGAATTACATTTTATAACAAGGCTTTATTTATCACTGATGATATCAAAGATTTATCTTCTGTAATCCCTCATGAGAAGGGGTTCGATTGGTTCCACCAAGCAATGTTTCTAGGTACCAACCTCAGCACAACTGGTCTAGGCATGGTGCCTCTTTCTCAGGTTTTAAAAAGGAAGGAAGTTACTTTTTTTATAGTTTCTGATGAAGTTCCTGTGTTTTGGAATGAAAGTGCTAAAACTGTGGTGAATAAATGTTTGTCTTGGACTACTGGTGCACCATAACAAAAATATCTAAAATGAGCACTGTTTCTGATCCGATCTGGATATTCTATGAGATCAAAAACAAAATGAAAACCTTAACAAATATGCAATGCTAACAACTGTCAGTTTAGTGTCAGATCTGGTCACAATACACTTACAGCTATTTGCTCAACCAAAGACAGAAGCTGCACCACTCTGGAAAGAAAGAAAGCAAGCAAGAAAGAAAGAAAAAGAAAGAAATAAAAATATTCTGGTGTCAAATTTGTTGATTGTAAAAGAGCATCTGAAAGTGTCTTATCATTCCATATTAATATATGCATATGTCAGACTCTGTCCTACCCTGCCTGGTTCTCTTTTTACCTTTCCCTTTGAATAGTCTTCATTGCCAACATTTTCAATTCAACTTTTATGGAAGATTCACTTCTGATGTACCACAAAATACTTGGTCTTAGTCTTATTATGTGTAAATTACTTTATCCCTCACTTATTATCCTCTATGCAGACCACGTTGTTATGCCAGACTGCAGCCCAAATATACCTACACAAAAACAGCCTACAAAACAATTTTAACATAATCTGAATTGTGCTTGTATCAAGAACTACTCAATGCTTTTAGTCATTAAACAAAACTCACAACCCCTCCCAATTACATATTTACACACACACAAGCAGATGTATGAATGTAAGACCCACAGACTATGTAGAATCAAGGCACCCACGAAGGGCCGAGGAGCATCAATAAGGAGTAATTCAGGAAGGGAAGGCGATCCCCCCAATCACAAGGTGTAGAGGGTCAAAATGGAAAGATGAACAATAGAAAAAAAGGAGGAAGGAGGGAGGGAAGCAATACTGCAACTGAGATTGGAAGGATGTCATAATAAGTTCTTACACAACTGCACTATGTCCTTCCCTTGGATCACTGGTGCAGTATTCAAAAATTGATGGGTGATTCCCAAGGCTAGAGGTCCTTAAAGGTGGATGGATCAGAAACATGAGAGATGTCTATCACAGGCAGCAAAAGAATTTCTAGATTTAGAATATAAATCTACTCTGTAATATTTAGTATAAGGTGTAAAATGATGACCAGGTAGCTGTGTCAAGAGTGGATCTGCAGTCAATGCCTTTGAAGAAGGCTCTAGATGAGGAGACTGCTCTAGTTGAATGAGCTTTCATGGATGAAGGCAAGGACTTGCCATGTGAAGAGTAACACAAGAAGAAGAATTTGGAGATTCAGTTGGATATTGTTTGTTTGGAGAGAGGGCTACCAGGCTTACTTTCCTCAAAGTATACAAAAAGCTAGTCTGTTTTCCTGTAAGCATTTGTCCTATCCAAGCAGAATTTCAGCTGCCTGTGCATATCCAAGGAGTGGAGGATTCTTTCACTCCTATTTTGTTGGATAGGGAAGAGAGTAGGTACATGGATGATCAGCCTGTTCATTTCCTACCCAAGGCATAATCGGGGTTAGAAATGAAAGTCCTCTGCCAAAGTTGAGAGCAACCAGTAAGACTGTTTTCCAGGTACACAATTCCAATGAGGCACTGGCTGCTCATTTAAAAGGAGGCAAAGTTTGTTTTTCCAGAACAAAATCTAAATCCCACGGGGGCAGAACCACTCTCCTGGGAAGATTTAGATGTAGGACTCCTTTGAAAAAGTGGTAGACCTGGATCCTGGAAAGTATAGGAGGGTCTAAAGGGATGCAGGGAGAAACAGCAGATAAGTGTGCCTTGATGTAAATATAGGCTAGTTGATTTTTAAGTAACTCGCAATTAAGATAGATTAAGATGAATCCCTACTCAAGAGGTCCTCATTCTTCTTTTTGAGTCACCAAATAGAAAATCTTCCAGTTGGAGGTGCAGCATATTCTCATGGTAGCTTTTCTTGCTCCTGGTGCACCTGTAGCACATACTGTGAAAATTGGTGTCTGAAAGATATTAAGAGTCTATCACCCAAAGCATCAGTTTGAGAGTCTGCAGGTTAGTGTATTATTGTTCTATTTTTCTGTCTAAGTAGACTTGGTGGCGCAACTTGCAGTGACAGCCCCTGGCTAGGTGGATAAAAGAAAACCAATGTTGCCTGGGCAGAAGGGAGTCACTAACAAGACTTTTGGTTTGTCCCTTTGCATCTTCAGGATGACCTCTGGGGTTAAAGGGGGCATAGAGGGATATTCCCCCACTGGAAGTGCATTGCATCCATTCTCCAAGGCCTGAGGACAAGGGGTCCCGGAGCAAAACAGCTGGAGCTACCCACTGTAAGAGAAGGCAATCGGATCTATTTGAGGAACACACCATTTGTGAACAACATCCAAAAAGGCCTCTCTGTTTAACACCCATTCAAGAGGGCCTTCCATGGATCTGCTGAGTGAGTCTGCAAGAACATTGTCTTATGACAGAATGTAAATAGCCTGTAGGAACAGATTTTTTTTTTGGCACAGTCTTTTGCTAATATAACTTGCCTGCAAAGCTGGTAGGACTTTACCTCTCCCCCAACTTGTAGATGTACCACATGCCTGTGGTGCTGTCTGTGTAAACTCTTTGGTTCCATATGCGAGTGAACACTTGTAGTGTTTGAATAAGGATCTTCATTTCCTTGATGTGGACATGCTCCCTTATCTCCTTGAATGACCACTACTCTTGAAATCTAGGTTCTCCAAGCCAGATCTGAAGCATCCATGCGGATGTCCTGTCTGGGTGAGAGTGGGTAGAAAGGCAGGCCCAGACTGAGATCTACCATTGCAACTCCTTCTTCAGAAAAGACAAGAAAGTGATTTGGAAGTCCACAGGATTGCAGTGCTGAGACAAGAGACTTTATATATCACAGGATCTTTCTCACGTGTAATCTTGCGAAAGGCACCATGGGTTTAATGTTTGCCATATAACCCAGAGTTCTTAGGAGTTCCCTTTCAGAGGTGGATTCCAGGGGTAGCAGGGTGTGGACATAGCTGGCCAGGGATAGAACTTTCTCTTTGGGGAGGAAGGCATTTATAGAATATTCAGCCTGCAACCCAAGAAGGCCAGATTCTGTGAAGACCTCGGGGAAGATGTCTTAAAGCTGTAGGTGAAACCTAGCCTTTTCAGGCTTAAGACAGTGCAACATAGATGTAACCAATAGGTGTCCTAGGAAGAGACTGGATGAGAAGATTGTTCAGATATGGAAAGATATGCATTCCCTGTTTTATGCAAAAGGCAATGACCAGAGTGAAGCACTTTTTTAAACACCCCAAGGGAAATGGATAGACCACAGGGTAAAGAAAACTTAGCGATAAAAAAATAGAGAACCTGAGGAATTTCTTGCAGGAGGGGGTGGAAAGGGATGTGCACGTATGTATCCTTTAACTCCAAGGAGACTAGAAAAGCTTGAGGGAGGATAAAAGGAAGTAGATTTGGTAGGGACAGCATCTTGAAAGATGGTACTTTCACAAAGGTGATGAGATGGGACAAGTCCAGTATTGGTCTCAAAGAACACTCCTTCCTGGGAGTCAAGAAGAGTCTGGAGTAAAACACCTTTTCCTAAGTCTAGGTGTGATACAGGTTCTATGGTTCCCTGTAACGAAAGATCCTAAATAAGGAGTGGGAGGAGGTGAACTTGGTTGAATGGTGGTGGAGGGATCCCCCTTAATGAGGGATACTCCCTCCAGGACATTTTGTATCCTTGTTATATGACGGAAAAGACCATTTTGTCTGAGGTAATGAATGCCCTAGATGGGAGGGATAGAGAGACTTTTTTTTTTTTGGACCGATAGAAAGGAAAAGCAGAAGACAGTCAAGGCAATGGCTGACTTGTCTGAAAAAAAGGAATTCTCAGATTTTGGGATGCATGGGTTTCTATTGAAATCTTTTCCTGGGCCATTTTCTGCTCTTCAGTGCCATTTTTTTGTTCTCTATGTGCAAATGAGGTAGGCTTGGAAGGGTTATCCCTTTGATATCCAAACACTGAAGTGAAAAATATCTGTTTGAAATCCTGCATAATTTTATGAAGATTGAACAGTTCAACTGTAGTACAACCACACAAAAGGTTACAATCAAGGGGAGGATCCAGTAAATTGATCTTGATCTCCTCTGAGAGGGACTGGAGACGAAGCCAAGCAAATCTATGGATAGCATAGCTCATGGTTGCAGCTTCTGCAACATCACAGCTACAATTTTTAGAATGTTTGGCTATTTGTGTAGCCTGATTGTGCATGGGAACCACTCACGCCTTGTGTGTATAAAACTCTCCCAATTAGCCTGGCACAGTTTTATTTCCCCTAAAACAGACAGAAGGTATTTTGTCATCTGAGTTTGATAATTTAAGATCCCAAAAGCCAAGGTGGCAGAGATGAAGACCTTCTTACTATAAATGTCTGTGACCATGTTCTATCTGAATGCAACACATTAACTGCAAGTAAACGCTTAGTGTGCTTATCAGTTGAGATAGAAAAGACTGAAGATTCCACTATTGCATTTTTAGAGAAAAATGTCATGCTTTCAGGGATCCTGTAAAACCTATCAAGCTTTTTGGTAGCTGTAGGCTGTGAGTCAGGATAAGAAGAGACTGATAAAAAAATTATCTATAAAAGCTTACAAGACTTGGGGAACAGGGATAGGCTTAGTGGTTCCTACCTAAAGTAGGTCATAATATTTTTTTCCTACATCAGTAATTTGACTATACTGTCATTCAAAATTTTGATTCATCCTAGTTAACAGTTTCCCCAAAAGAAATTTATTCTACAGAGAATCAGAGAAATGGTGTCTTCCCACGTGAAGTAAGCTGTCCAAGAGAATGAATCTGAGATCCAAATCAGATTCCTCTTGAAACAAAGACTCATGTTGTCTTTTCAGTGGAAGAGATGGGTCTATGAAGGAGTGGTGAGGAAGTAAGTAGGATTTAAGGACACAATGGCCTTGTGTCTTGTCTGCTCTATCAAAAGATGGTTGATCGGAACTCTGACATGTATCAAAGTGCCAGGAACCTCTTCCCTAACCAGGATCTGAGGTTTTCCCTCAGATACCTCATAAAAAATCACCCTAGATTCCCCCTTCATTGTAGACTCAGTTTCTTTGGATGTGCAGGTGACAGACGCCATACCGGCCTCTGGTGGGGTCTCAGTAGCAGGTATCTGTAAAGGAGCTGGAGATTTCACAGATTCCTGCTACATCTCACCGGGGACATCCAAATCAGACTGGGTAGCTGAAGTTTCAGGCCTAGCCTTCGTAAACTTCTTTTTAGGTGCAAGCACAACATCCAAGGTCAAGGGTTACAACATCTTACTTTGCACAAGGTGCTTTATATGTTAGGTCTCTAAGTAGGTATCTAAAAAAGAAAGTCTCTTTCACAGAGTTTTAGGAAAGAATGACCAGATTTTACAATTTGAATAACCATGCTCAGGCCCTAGACAAAACAACCACTGGAATGGAGATGTAGGTAATATTACCTATCACAATCGTATTGCCACGTATCGTATGTCAACAAATCTTTTGTAATAAAGGCAAAAGAAAAGTTTCTCTTAGTTGAGTAAGTCTAGGCAAAGGTAGCTGCAAAGACAAGGAGCAATTCAGGCTGACAGAAGCAAAGTCCCCACCTTTGGACTGGTAGCAAATAGCCTGATGATCTTATGCTCATAAGTCCACCCCTAAACCCCCGATATCAGATCACATGCTGGATGTCTAGAGCATCCAGAAGGTTCTGGTACACTGGCCAGTTGTCAGGTTACCACGGCAGGAAAATCCATCAGTTTGGAATACTGCAACAGTGATCCAAGAAAGGACATCAAGAGTTACCTCCTAACCCTAGGGGGGGGGGTTCACAAGACAGACCCAGAGAGAATTTGTGAGTGCATAAATATCATATATGCATATCACCCTCCTGGAAACGATATCAACACTCTCGAACATATCCTCAATTTTCTCTCTACCAACCTCCATCAAGAAACACTAGTCTTAGGCAATTTTAATATCAATTGGTACTCCTGTAATAGTACTAACCCCACCTCCCATATAAACCTATATGGCTTTAAACTCATTAGTAGTCCCACAAGAACTAATAAAACCAACAATAAGGAAACCATCTTAGACTGGATTCTTACTAATACTCCCCAACAAACCTATCAATTAGTCACCATTACAGATGATCTAAGTGACCACTCACTAACTTATATCATTAGACACAAATCAAACCTAGCCTTGCCTACCACCTACAAAACACTACGATAAAAAAAACAATTCAGCTGATCAGTTTCTTGCTGAACTAAGACGATGTAATTGGTCCCAACTAAAATACCTTCCACTTAATGATGCTGTTGAATACTTTAATTCTACATTCCTATCCATACTAGATCACCATGCCCCAAGTCGCACTATTAGAACCAAAGCTAAAACAGCACCCTGGCTAACCAACAATACTAAGCAAAAAATTATTCTCAGAAATAAATCTTGGGATAAATGGCGTTCCACTAAGAACCTAACTGGCCACCATAACTTCAGAGAGCTTAGAAACAGTACAAAAAAAGCCATCCTGGCAGATAAAAAGAACTATTACTTTCAACTACAACAAACCACCAAAAAAGAACCCAAAAAATTTTGGGCTAGTATTAATAATCTTCTATCCCCAGGCCAGTCATTCACACCAAACCCCCAGGACTCTAATCCAAACAATCCTACACAAATAGCTAATGACTTCAACTCTTTCTTCACCAATACTATCCAAACTCTAGCAAATCACCTACCTCCTGACACCTCTAAATTACCCACACCTACTTTACATACCTCTCTTCCCCTTTACCTTCAACCTGCATCTACCTCATTTATCTCATCCCTACTCCATAAACTTAAACCCACCACCCCCTGTGCAGACAAACTTCCTGCAGAATTTCTGCAGATAGGAGCTAAACCCATTGCCTATCCCATCTCAATCCTGATAAATAGATCTATAAAGGAAGGAATTTTCCCTTCCATTTGGAAGATATCTCACATCATCCCACTACACAAAGAGGGCAATTCTAATGACTTCTCTAATTTTCGTCCCATAGCATTGCTATCACCTATAGCCAAAATCATGGAAAAATGTATCCATAAACAACTCCTTAACCATCTTCTCCATAACAACCTACTTGCAAACAGTCAACATGGATTTAGACCTTCTCACAGTACCACTACTGCAGTACTCTCCTTTACTAATGCTATCAACCATAACCGTAACACTAATCTATCATCTTCTATCTTCATAGGTCTTTCAAAAGCTTTCGACATGGTTAAACATAAACTTCTTCTGCACATACTAAAATCTCTTTCAATTCATCCTTCTTCCTTATCCTGGTTTACATCTTACCTAGAAAACAGTCAGCAGGCAGTACTTTGGAAAAACTCATTATCTAATCTCCTTCCTGTCTTTTTAGGTGTACATCAAGGGTCTATCCTTGGCCCATTCCTATTTTCTATCTTTATTAACGACCTCCAGTCAGCTATTCCAAACACTACTTGCATACAATATGCAGACGATTCCACTATAATCTGCACTGCTTCCTCTCAGACTGAACTCCTGTCACTTACCCAAGAAGCTTTTTCCACTGTTGAACACTGGTTCTCTGACCTCAACCCCAAGAAAACAAAGTTGCTATTGTTCTCACCTACCCACAAATCAACCTTTCTTAACTTCTCTATTACTTCCTCTGATAACACTCTGATTTCTCCTGATTCTACTACAAAACTACTAGGAATAACTATTGACAACAATCTCAATTTTGATTCTCATATAAACACAATAAGAGTAAAACAAAAAGATTGGTTCCCTTTATAGAATCAAACCATTCCTTACACCTGAAGCTCGGACCACCTTAGCTAGTTCATACCTTATCTCTACCCTTCTATATGCTTCCCCTATTTATACCAATCTCTCTAAAAATAACCTCAAGAAACTTGCTACATCTTACCATAATATTGCTCGATTTGCCACAGGATCCCTCTTCACAACTCATCACTGTCTTAACCTAAAACAACTAGGCTGGCTTGAACTTCCTAACAGGCTCATTTATCAACAGCTCTTAACTGCCCACAAAATTCTATATCAGCCTTCTAAAACACCAATTCTCTGTAACCTCATTACGCCTTATAATAACTTGAAACACCTACGCTCTTCAAACAAACTACTGGTTAATATTACCAAACCCAATAACTCTGCAGGTGACAGCCTTTTTTCTAACTCTGTTGGAAAAATGTGGAACAAACTGCCATCTGATATCGCATCTTTGTCTAGTCTTCCACTCTTTAAAAAAGACAGCTGAAAACACATCTCAATAAACACTGGCTTTGTTCCTGTAACAACCCAGATTAACCTTCCTTTTTCCTTTCCTCCTTAATTCCTCCTCACACAACATCCTATAGACATATGTAAAAAAAATATATATATATTGTTATTTTCTTTTTCACCTTTCTCCACATTATATACTTATATTTTTAGAATTTGTATAGCAAATATCTACTAAACTTTATGTAATTTCCTGCTATGACTATGCCTGTCTGCATGTGTATCTCATGTTCTGACTCAATGTGTTTATAATTTTTACCTTGTATTGCCTGTTTCTGTGAATTACTTGTAATACTGTTGGAGCTTTTCTCCCCGGGCCTCCACTGAAAATGGACATATATCCAGCTGGACTAGCCCGGTCAACAAATGTAAAATAAATAAAATAAAATAAATAAACATTTAATAATCTAGGTTATTCTTCAATGTAGCCAAGCTACTACTTTACTTTATATGTAGGTGAAGTTTATTCCATAGTTTGGAAAGTGCTGAATTTAGAATCTATTGCACCACTTTCTCCTATTCATTTGTTCACTAGAGTTTGAGGTCCTTTGTGTGTTTGTTTGATGAATCATTATCTCTATAATGACATATTAGGTTCAGGAGGGAAGGATCTTTCATGGCTCAAAAGGCCAAGAAGAGATCTACACAGTGGAGTCTGTAAATAGCAGACTTCAAAATCTACTCCAGCTCTACTGTATCACTAGACCACTACACTCCAGCAGCAAAAATCAACTTCTGGTAACCAAAGCTAAGAATCAGCTGTAGAAGCTCTTTTCTCCTGCATAATATCCAGGTTATGGAATACTCTTCCTCCCTATAACCACTATACCATCATGCAATCACTTCAAAGCTGTACTAAAAACTCACTTTTAGCCACTGGTTGTGCCCATGCACTAATCCTGACTAGTGACCCACCATTTTTTTCCTACCTCTCCCTCCTCTCTCCTCCCCTAGCCACCCTGCCTCCCACTGTAAGATCACTGCAATCTTTCATCCGCAGGCTCTGGCTTTCCTTTTTAAACTTTCTTTACTACCTCACTTCATCTCAACTCCAAATACATCTTCAGCTACTCACACCTACCCACTGTCAATACCACCTCTACTACTTCCTCCGTCTCCTCTTTTACTCCTCAATCTTCCCCTGCTGTTCCTCTTAGCTCTTCTTTAGCTCATTCCACCATCTTGCAGAACACCTGCATCATATCTGTTTCAGTTTACAGCAATATCTGATATGTCTAAGAGTTTATAACAGTATCTGTTTTGTGATTATTACTATCTGAATTACTTTTACTATGTGTCATACTGGATGTATACACTGTTGCTATTGCATATATTACTGGCTACTGTATGTATATCAACTGTCCTTCATGTAACTATGTTGTTCGTATTTAATGATGTTGCCACTGCTTGTACTGTTTGGTACTGTATGCTTATCAATTGTTCTTCAAGTAACTCTGTTGTTGATTTATTTTTTGTGTGTGGAGATTTTCTCCTGGGCCTCCAGTGAAAAAGGACCTGTGTCCAGTAGGATTTTCCCAGTAAACAAATGTAAATAAATAAATAATAAATAAGGCGGCCACTCAGTCTGGATGTGAATTTTTTGTTTAAGAACTTCTACAGTCTGCACAGTTGAGTGATATGTTTCATTAAGTACATACCAAACAGGTAATGTATTCAATAATGGGACAGATAGGACAGAAGTGCATTAGAAATAACATTTTTTTCTTCTGGATCAGTTGTCTTGGTTATTTGAGCCAGTTAGAAGAATGTTCTAGCAACAGTGGAGATAATAAAAGCACAGGGAATCATCCACCGGGGCACCTTGGGTCTGTCATGGGAATCTCATACTGGGTTGCAGTATACATGGGAATACCATAATGGGGCAACTCGGGTATGTCACGTGAATACCATAATGGGGCAACTCGGGTATTTCATGGGAATATCACAGTGGTGCGCCTTGGGCCTGTCACGGGAATATCACACTGGGGTGCCTCATGTCTGTCACAGGAATATCACACTGGGGCGCCTCAGGTCTGTCACGGGAATATCAGGCTGGGGTGCCTCAGGTCTGTCACGGGAATATCAGGCTGGGGTGCCTCAGGTCTGTCACGGGAATATCAGGCTGGGGTGCCACAGGTCTGTCACAGGAATATCAGTCTGGGGAGCCTCGGGTCTGTCATGGGAATATTACACTGGGGCACCTCAGGTCTGTCACTGGAATATCAGGCTGGGGAGCCTCAGGTCTGTCACTGGAATATCAGACTGGGGAGCCTCAGGTCTGTCACAGGAATATCAGACTGGGGTGCCTCAGGTCTGTCACGGGAATATCAGACTGGGAGCCTCAGGTCTGTCAAGAGAATATCAGACTGGGGTGCCTCAGGTCTGTCACGGGAATATCAGACTGGGGCGCCTCAGGTCTGTCACGGGAATATCACACTGGGGCGCGTCAGGTCTGTCACAGGAATATCACACTGAGGTGCTTCAGGTCTGTGATGGGAATGCCATTCAGGGGTGCCTTAGGTCTGCGATTGGAATGTTATACTGGGGTCCTTAGGTCTGCGATGGGAATGTCATACTGGGGTACCTTAGGTGTGCAATGAGAATGTCATACTGGGGTGCCTTAGGTCTGCAATGGGAATGTCATACTGGGGTGCCTTAGGTCTGCGACGGGAATATCACACCAGGGTGCCTTAGGTCTGTCATAGGAATATCAAACCAAGGTGCCTTAGGTCTGTCATGTGAATATCACACCAGGGTAGCTTAGGACTGTCATGGAAATATATTGGGGTGCCTTAGGTCTGTCAGAGGAATATCATACTGCGGTGCCTTAGTTCTGTCATGGAAATATCATACTAGAGTGCCTTGGGTCTGTGATGGGAATATCATACCGGGATGCCTTAGGTCTGTGATGGGAATATCATACTAGGGTACCTTAGGTCTGTGATGGGAATATCATATTGGGGTACCTTAGGGCTGCAACGAGAATTTCATACTTGGATACCTTAGATCTGTGACAGGAATATCATACTGGGGTACCTTAAGTCTGTGATGGGAATATCATACTGGGATGCCTTAGGTCTGTCATAGTAATATCATACTGTGATGGTGCCTTAGGTCTGTGGGAATATCATTCTTAAAAAGGTGTGTCATGTACATAGTATGATGAAAATTATTTATTTTAACAAAAAACCATACTACATTTTTTGACATTCACTACAAGGATTAATATACAAACAGCAATCCAAAAAAAGTAACTGTTCAAATAAAACAAAACAAAATAAAAACAGATAACAACACGGCTTAAGTTTTTGATTAAACCTTTTAAGCTGTGCTGTTATTTGTTTTTATATTATTTCACTATAAGGGATTAAGGACATGCTACTCACTATCCTTCTATCTTACTCAAACAGCTACAGGTCAGAGTACTCCCTTCCTCACACAGTACTCGACTCCTCTTGTAACACTCAAATGATAGAAATAATTAATAATGCAATCTGCATTCATCTGTCCCCAGAACAGACCATCATTGCCTTACTCTTAAAATGACTACTGAGACACTCCTCATTCACCTTTACATTACAAGGTACTTCAGGATAGGTACTGCCCATTACTTAAAAAAACTGATACATTCCTCACACTATGACCTACACATCAAAACTGATAAACTGGCATCTTTGCAATGTTACATAATTATTTACTTAATGTGGAGCTTATCTCCCCGGGCCTCTACTGAAAATGGACATGTATCCAGTTGGACTAGCCCGGTTAACAAATGTAAAATAAATAAATAAATAAATAAATAAAATGATCAAAGTGTAAGCAAAAAGAGCTACATCAAGGTGATTCCTGCCAAACAGCATGATCTGCCTACAGAGACTGTCACAGATTTGCAGAAAAAAAGCTCTGTTCAACTCAAAAAGTCTTATACATACTGTTGTTTTATTGACAAAGGCTTATTTACTTATTTTCATTTGTTAACTGGGGTACAACATTTGATTCCAAAGGACCATTTTCAGGCTCAACCCAAATGAGTGCAATAGACAGAAAATAACAAAGCTGACATTTCCAAATAGATGCAGGTATAGTGATGAATTCCAAGGCACAATTTACAAGCAAGAGATGAGCACTATAGCTAAAACACATCAATATGTAAAAGAACAGCTATCACTAAAAATAACTACCAGTACTTCAGCTATACGAGTTAAGTAAGTTAAATAACTGGATTACAGTCAAACATGTCCCATACCAAAAATGACCAGCAATGTAAGCATTATAAGAAATTTGAGCTTAATTTCTAATCCAAGAAAACTATAAATACTAAGTGTTTCCAGGATAGTATATCCCATCTTACATAAAGTTTGCTCTTGATGCCACAATAATTTCCTTACGCCTACTTCTAATACACAATCTGTTAAAAGTCCACTATTGCAGTTAAAATTCATACAGAATGCATAATATATGTACCTGCCCAACAGCATCTGTAATTGTCCATTAAAAATGTGTATTAATCACACAATTTTTGTTAATATGTACTGTATATATTTAACTCAAAACCTTAGTTACTTGGTATAACCGTCCATGTATGTACACTCTGAACTCTCAGACTTGTAGGTCTCTATTTTAAAAACGGATCCATTTATGCTTCAAGTCTACATTCTTATCATGTTTGCTACGTGATCTAAAAACGTTACTTCGCAAAATGTAGGTTACATATCTGAAAATGTTGTAGTAAGTCTGGGAATTTATGTCACTGCATATATACATCCATTTACAATACTGCCTCAGTGTCTGGGTCATGTCTAAAAAGGGTCATATGACCAGCCCACACATCTGTTAACAAAATCCATAAATTAACAAAATCAATGAGTAAATATGCAGGCGCTGAAAGGCCACAGGGCAAAGGCATGCGGTCCTACTGCTTACTGAGGATTGAATTTTTATTCTTAATTTTTGTAACATTTTGGTTCACAATGAATTAACCAAGGAGTCGGACGTGAAGTAATTAGAAAATTAGCACAGGAAACTAGACCATATGCCTTACATATTAGCATGCTGAATGCAGTAGAGGTACCAGTTATTTTAATGAAAGATTACCACATTACATCACCCTTTAAAAATATAATTACATCAAGGTAGATACTTTGTAATCATTGACATTGTTTCAGTCCATCCTATTACAGTAATACCAATACACTGTACTGAAATATCTACACTTCCAAACACACACACATATATGATACATGTACATGTGTATGGCTTACCCAGTATTAATTGATTTTTGCTAAAAATTACCTCTTTATTGCAATACGCATAGTCAACAGTTGTGCAAGAATGGAAATCTGCAAGGTTGGGGAATATTCTTTCTCCAGGGACTAAATGATCTAAGAGTTGGAAAAAGTAGTAGGGGTATATAAGGGAACAACCTCACACACATGTGAGAGGCGGGGGGGTTCCCCCTGGACATATGCAGGTATTTGTGAGCAGCTTATGATGGATCTTCTGTCTCACCCTGGTGATGAAATGAATTTAGCTCACAGACTTCATCTCTTTTAGGCTTCTCTATCAACACTTCTCTGGTCACCTTTGCAAACTCTGAAGTATCACAACAAAAATTTATTTGCCTCTCACAAACACTTTCAGACGTATTATCCATCTTCAGCAGATGACTTGCTTGTCTCAACAATATAAAATTTGAAATTTTTGTAACAAATGACCTTGGCTGTTCATGTTGCCTCAAAATAGTGTCTTTCAGCAGTAACCATGACATGATACTGAATTCTGCTCGTATTTCTTTTCTTCAAATCAGAAAGTGTCCAGGTTTGCCTATAACAAAATCATTGTTTTGAGTGATTCTGTCTTCGTCTTCCACTCACTATTGATTGCTAGTAGTGAACAATGAAGTGGGTATAGAAATTCTTCCAATTAATTTACGACACATTAATTGAAGAGCATGTCACAGACCTGTGTCGAATGTAGAAGAAATTCAAACTCAGGTCTCCTAGGAACCATTTAAGAGTTTGCCAACAGTTTAACCAATATATATATATATATATATATATATATATATATATATATATATATATATATATACATATACACACATATACATACATATATATATATTTATATATATATATATACACACACACATATATATATATATATATATATATATATATATATATATATATATATATATATATATATATCATATCTGTCACTGACCTTACTGAGCTCAAACTTTCATTACTCAGAGCATAAGGACAATGGTTATCTCCAGACCCAAAATGCATCACATTGCATTTCTTGGCATTACAAATAGATCCCATTTTTTGTGACCCACCTAAATAAAATACCTAGCTAGCAATTGTACATATTTGTAACTCTACCACAATGTCATCTAACAAATTTATTTAGCCAGGTCCCATCACATACTGAACGCAGACATCAACAGCCCAAACAATATATGACAAAGAACAGATCCTTGAGGAACCCCAAAATCAAAGTTTATTATTTTTGAAAATGAATGCCCTAGTCTCATTCTAAATGTCCTTCCTAATAGCCAATTGACTACCCAACATACAATATAGATATTCATATTACGTTTTAACATAATATCAAATGTTCTGTCAATGGGGAGGAATGAAAGGCCTTTGCCAAATACAGATAAACATCACTAGCAAGAGCCAAGTCCATTAAGCAACAGAACATGATCTCTCTACAAGAAAACCACGTTTCCATGTTTTACCTGTCCTTTATTCAATAGCCCCCTGCAGCAGACTACAAATTGCTCGCTCAACAGATTTGCCCAATATTGAGGTCATAGGAGGTTACTTGGCTAATGACCTTAGGGCCCTTTCAAGCCTAGCCAAGTTTTATCCTTATTTCCATGGTCAGCACCTATCCACCCTGTCCAAGAGGGACACAGGTGGAACCCCTGGGTTGAATTTACAGTTACCCATCTAATCATCCAGATTGCTTCTGAAGAGGGCCAATGAGGTGCTCTGCTTGACATGCAGCGGGAGTCTGTTCCAAAAATCTTCCCCTCCAGCAGGTTCTATTAATGTTACATACAAGGTTACGGCCATTAGAGCGAGTAACTCTTGTACTATTTGACTTACAGATATGCTGCAGCATCTCCAATAAAGCAAGGTCAAAGATTGCCTTATATGCAAGGCAGAGATCACCTCTGAGTAGTCTGTACGAAACAGAATAAAGTGACAGTGATTTCAGACAATCCTCATAGGACAGAGGCTGAAGACCTTGAATTTTCCTTGTGAGGAACTTTTGCGGTCTCTCCAATTGCTGCGGGTATTTGGAAAGGTACATACCAAAAGGGGCATTTGTACTCAATTATTGGCCTGATGAGGGAAGAGTACATGGAGGTTATAACAACTTTCTTTTTCTGGAGGCAATGCCTTTACTTATGAGACGAGCAATGTATTATGCCCCTCTTAACAATGTGGAGACATGGTGTTCCAAGGTAAGGTTGCTGCCAATCTGTGTGCCCAGGTGTCTTCCACCGAGTGCATACTTAGGGTGTTGTGGCAGTTAGCAGGAACATCGTTCTTACCAAAAGGGATAACACATTTTTTGCATTGAGTTTAAGGCCATGACTTTGACATCAATCATTTGTTTTTGTAAGACCCTCTCGTAAGATGTTGGCATCATTTGGAGATTCTATTACCGCTGCCAGTTTGTAGTGATCAGCAAACTTTGTCAGACACAGACCTTTAGTTTTTGCTTGTACCAGAGAAACAGATTACAAACAGTAGAGGTCCCGGGACTGATCCCTGTGGAACACCACTGGTTACAGGTCTGCTGTTGGAGGTGGATTCCCCTATTTTGACTATATGGGTCGTACCAGTGAGCCAGTTAGTGACCTATCTAATGATATAAGGACTGATGTCTAGCTGGGTGAGTTTGTCAATGACACCTGAGTGGGGGATAGTGTCAAAAGCCTTAGCTAAGTCTAGGTAGGCTGTATGCACAGATTTCCCTTTGTCAAGGGCCTTGGTGACTGTTTCAAAGAAATCCACTAAGTTGGACAGGCATGATCTCCCTTTGACAAATCCAAATTGAGTAGGGTCAAATGTCTGGAGGTCCATGATGATATGCTCCATAGCCTTGCAGATAAGGCTAGTCAGGCTAACAGGTTTACAGTTACAGTTCTCAGGGTCAGTGGAAGCACCACCTTTGTGCAATGGGATAAAAGGTGACCTTTTTCTATTCAGCTGGGATGAAGCCAGTGCTTAGACTATGACTGAAAAGAGTAGCCAATGGTTTTGCTAATTCTTGTTTGAGCCCATGTAGAATGCAGCCTGGGATGTTATCAGGTCCCACAGATGCTGTGTTTTTGACTTTTCATGACCTGCTCTTTAAAGATACAAGGTAGAGGATAGGTGGTAGGGATGCCATGGGGTATATGTGGTGGGGACAGGGGAGTGAAGAACCTGCTGGCTAACAGGTTAGCCATGTCCACAGGCTCAGTATATGTGGAATTGTTTGCACATATCTGGGCCTTTCCTTTTAGGTTACGGATGTAAGTAAGGAACAGCTTACGGCTGTCCTTAGTTGAGGAAGCTAATTTGGATTCATAGTTAGCTTTGGAGGACTTCACAAAAAGTCTTATTTGCTTGTTTAAGCTGAGGAGAGAGTGTTTCCAGTTTAGAGCTCACTCCCTTTTACTCTTAGACAGCAATTTCATCCTCTTATTGTAAATGGCAGTTGTCCACCAGGCAGGTTTTCTCTTCCTTGGGGAGCTTTCTCTTCCTTGGGGAGCTTGTTTTGGTCCTATCAGGTATGGCTGAGTTAATGCAGTTATGCAGGTGTTTGTATAAAGCATTTGTGTGGAACTCTGCATAGCTGACAGTTCCATCTAAGGGGGGAGGTGCAGTGAAGCTATTTTACCATCCCATAAGAGGTTATAATCTGCTTCGGAAAAGATTTTTAGTTTAGTTGCTGCTGGGGGGGGGGGGGGGGGGTCAGGTGTGATAGTTACTTCGAATGAGACTGATCTGTGGTCAGATCTCATCAGGGAAGACCTCACGGTGGGGGGGGGGGGGCAAACACTTGTCCACCATTTTAGTAACCACCAGATCCAGGATGTTGGCACTCCTTGTGGAGGTGTCAACCAGCTGGTCCAGGGCATTGGAGTTAATGAAGTTAAGGAACCTTTGGGCAAGTGCATTTGCACACGTGTAATTTACCCAGTGAATGGATGGGTAGTTAAAGTCACCCAAAACCATGGTGTTTGGATGTATCTTGACAGACTCAAGTAGATCTAAACAGGCAGAGTGGGTGTCCTAATTCATGGGGGTGGGGGTCTTGCGTCTGGCAATGACTTGAATAGGTGTACTATCAACAGTTAATTGCACCTGAAGTATCTCCAGGGAATCATGCTGCCTAACCAATCTGGGGGTGTAGTTATCTTTAATGAATATTGATACACCGCTTCCTTTAGTTTTCATGTCTTCAGTTTGTAGTCTGAACATGTGGAAGAAGGTGTAGCCTGATATCGCTGGGTTGCTCTCCACAGCCTTGAGATAGGTCTCAGTGAATGCGCAATTGTCTGTCTTCCAAGGTGAGGACTGCTTCCAGTGAGTGCAATTTCATGTTAAGACTCCTAGCATTTAACAGCAAAACCTTGAAGTTGTTTTTAGATGGAGTTTTTACATCAGGAATTTTGTCCTTGAGACACTGCCTAAAAAAGGCACTATGGAGGTGGCAAGGACCTTGGCCAGTAGCCAAAATCCCAAGGGTGAAAGATTAATTATTGAAGTCAATCATTTTATGTTTGTATTGAGGCATCATCCTAGGTGAAGGTAAAATGCTGCTTAAGGCTAGGGACATACCAGCCTGAGATGCACAGTCTGAGAGCTCAATCATGTCTCTTTATACATTCCAGAGAGTCATGTCGCAAGTCATTCACATCAACATGGACTATGACGGAGTCATAACAGTACTTGTTGTTGAGAGACTTGAGTGCATGTATGATATGGCAGATCCTGGCATCAGACAAACAGCTGACTGTGACCTTCTCCTCATCCAGCCTGGTGAGACATGTGTGGGTCTCATGATGGATGTTTGGTTTTGTATTTAGCCTTAAAGGCAGATGAGACACTTGTGTGTTAGCTATTATGTGTATTATGTTCTGAAGAGGAGATACTATGTGTCGCATGTGTTTGTGCTTGGGAGGTCTCTTAGGTATGTTTCTAGTGAGGACCTCCACATATGTATGTATGCATGATGTGGGTTTGGGTGGAGTAGGAGGTGAGGTATGCATGCTGACAACCTGCTCATTGTCATATGTACTGACTGGGGTGTGAGAGCATGTATTCAAGGTTTTTAATACAGTTGCATCTCTAGAGTCTGTTCAGTTTGTGTGGACTAGGAGTAGAGGGTTGTTGGTGAACATGAGGCAGTTACTACACTACCTCAGAATGCTGTCAAACTGATAGAGCAACAACTTTCCAGCCACTGTCGTATGTATCCTTTGGATATTGGGAGAACTGTTTTTTTTTTCCATATGTTGATGGCCAACATCTTGTTGTAGAGTACTTCATGATCTGATGAGGTTATGAGTCAGTCACTGTACTATTCTGACTTCATCAAATGCTTTGAGATTGGTTCTATTCTTTCAATTTGACTGTCTATATCTGACTATAAACATGCTGAAATTGCCACTGCTGTGCAAAATTCAAACTCAGATCCAAGAAGATCTTATGACTGATATAGATCTATTGTGTTGTCAAGAAAATATCTTTATGTAAACGATAAGGTAGACAACAAATGTTCTCACAGCCTCGGAATCACCAATAAGTGTACGACCACCTCTAGTTTCGTAAAAGAATGCATTTATTCCACAATAGCGAATAAAACCACAAGTTGTATACACACTAAACAGTTGAGCTCTTTCACCCACAACACAGTGGGCTTCATCAGAACATAATAATTACACAGAATTCAACCTATATTTGAAATTTGGCGCCACATTACAGCTGATAATGAGTTTTAAAACTTTTAAACTTTTAAAGCGGTACCTACGTAAATGTAGGCACCTGCTGTCTAGCTCTAATCAGCAATATCCATACAAGGCACCACATAAAAATAAACTAAAATATAATAAAATAGTATGTCACAAGATGTATTTTTTTCTAAAAATATGACCCCTTTCAAAAACCTAAAAACAAATAACATGTTCCGATACGTATATAAGTGTAGATACAAATACTTATACAATAAAAGGCTCCTGTCCTAAACATGTATAACTAACTGTATACTCAAAAACATGCAATATAAATAACACATTGTATAATATTCTAATGAGATGTATATATGTTATACACAAGTTTAGAAAAATATCTAAAAAATATGAAATGTACATGTATTATATACACTATATACTATACACACAGAACCACTGAGTAATACGCTTGAATGTGCGACTATAATATGTAATAAAGCTATGACATGTTACTAATTCATATTCCTATACTATTAAAATTATGTAAAAAAATTATTTGGTGTGCTGTAATATAATTAAATAATACTAATATAATATTGATATAAAATTAATATAGTGATGTGATTTCTACTACCACCTATTTCTATGAGACCAAACTACACTATAATATATACCAAAAATATTATTTCATATCCAGAATGGGCTTACATGGGATGTGGTTGTTAAGACCTGGTGGAGTTACTGCATCCAAATACAACTGCCACCAAACTTCCTTAAAACTCAACAGGATTTTATAATCACCCCCTCTGGGGTCATTTTTAATTGCATCTAAGATGGCAAATTTTAATTAATGTGTGTCGCCCATCTTCTCTATATGTCTATATAGGGCACTAGTAGAATCATTCCTCTTAATACAATACAAATGGTCGTAAATTCATTCTAAAACATCTCTCTGTCTTCCCTATGTAATAACTTGCACATTTGCTACACTTGTCCAAATATACGAGCATTTTTGTATTACAATTTCCTTGTTTAAATTTAACTATTGTCTTAAATCCATTGTTAATAATCATTTGTTCTTTTTCTAATATATACATGCATTGATTACATGTCCACATTTTGTGGTGTGTGTTTTAGTTCCTTTCTTTATGCTCTTCCCTCCTGCTGGATGTTGTTCCAAAAAGCTTTTAATATTCTGTCCCATTTTGTAAACAAATCTTGGTTTTGTACCCATAATATCTATTAATATGGAATCTCCAGAAATCAAATATCAATATTTACATAACATATTAATCACATTACCTGCTACTAAACTATACTGTAATATAAAGGATCTCTGGTGTTGAACCGTCTCACTATCATAGTTGTTCCTGACATTTTTTACACTTTGAACCTGATTGTTCACAACACTAGATCCTAATAATGGTTTGAATTTAATTTCCCATCCTTGTGTAACATATTGTCCTACATTTTGCATCATTTTCGATGGATAACTTCTCTTTTGAAATAATTCTGTTATGAATTTAATTTCATCCACCATTTTGCTGAAATCAGAAGTCATGCGTGCAGCCCATATGTATTGCCCTTTAAATATATTATATTTGAGATTCTCTGGATGACAACTATCATATTCCAAGTAATCACTGGAAAACGTGCTTTTTGAATGTATTCTAGATTTAAACCCACTTTCTTGATTATATATATAAGTGTCAAGGTATGCTATTCCATCATAACTATGGGAATGTGTGAATTTGAGAAATTCACTACTGTTGTTGAGAAATTGTATAAAAGCATCAAATTTTTCCATACTATCATCCCATAATATGTATATGTCATCCAAGAATCTTGAATAGTGTTTAATGCTCTTAAAAAATATACTGGGAAACAAGGTGGTATCCTCCCAATCTAGCATGACCAGGTTGGCAAATATGGGGGCACAAGCTGCTCCCATAGCTACCCCCCTGGTCTGTCTGAAGTACTCACCCTCAAAATAGATGAAATTATTATCAAGCACTATGGACATGCATTCCAAAATTAAACATACTTTGTCGCAACTTAAGTTAGTATGTTTGGTGATGCTGTTACAAAAAGCCTCTAACCCTGCTTGTATAGGGATGCATGAAAAAAGGTCGATGGCGTCTATGGTGACAAACATCAAATCCTTCCATGCATCTGCAGGGTAGGTACTTAAAAACTCCCACGAGTCCTTCACCATATGAGGTATCCTGTTATAAATGTGTTTTAACCACATATCTATTAATTTTCCCATAGGAAATGTTTTTGATTTGCTACCAGAGACAATAGGTTGAAAAGGGGGATCATGTGTATCTTTGTGCACTTTTGGTATGCCCACTAAGGTAGCAAGTCTGGGGTATTTTACTCTCAGATAGTTATAGGTTTCACTGGTAATTCTACCATCTATGTGAAATTCCTCTATATATGAATCTACTCTTTGATAAGCAATATTGATCTCATTAATGGAAATAGGTTCATAAGTACCTGAGAAATGAAGAATATCATACATTTTCTTGATATATTCAATACTGTCATATATAACTACACCACCCCCTTTGTCCGACTTCATCACCCTAATGTTTGTGTCCATTTGTAAAGCTCTTAGTGTCTTCCCTTCTTCTTCTGTCAAATTACTTATAAATTTTGTTTTTTTGATCTTATTATACATTTGATATATCTCTCTAGCCACTATTTTCTCATGTATCCACCATAGGATGACTGGGGGGGGGGTATAAGTTCCATTTTTCTTTATCGCAATGTCAATATTTTTGTTAATATTTTGGTATATCTTTGGCTTGTCTTTAAAGATAATAGCAAGAATAATCTTTGACAAATTTTTTTAACCTCACATAAACAATCTACTAGATCAAAATGTGGATTTGGTATGTATTTCATGCTCTTAGCCAGTAAATTGAAGTGTGAATTATGTATTTGTAAACTAGAATAGTTGTAAATATTAAAGTTGCTGTATGTATGTATTTTATCCTTGACTACGATATTATTGTCTTGCACATGATTACCATGTGCTCTATTTGCTACTACTGCTTGTTCTTCCACCATTGTTTCTGTTTGGTTCTTGTGTGTGTATGGTACTGCTGCTGAAATCTGTTTCTGTATGGTTGTCCTTGTAGAATTTCGTCCCTCTGAAAATGTGATTCGTTGTTGTAATGATATATATATTATCCTGGAGATTCCCTACTATCTGTTCCTTATTGAGTGTCTTATTAACATACTTTCCCTTTCCTTTCTCTCTGTGCCAATTATAAGCCAGACCCTTCTTGTAATGTTCCACATCTCTTAAAATGTTTTTGTGCTTTCTTTCACAAATACTGCGTATCCATTTCTCAGCTATACTAAATTGTTTAGTGTATAATCTTTCCCATTCTGAGAATAACAAGTCATTAGTTATTTTAATGTTTAAAGTTTCAGTTTCCTGTACCAATTTACAAAGTTTCTCATTGTTATACTTAAGCATTCTCATAAAATCGAAACCACATTCATTGAAAAATTGATTAAATTCACCAATACCATTGTCAGTCAAAACTAAACCCATGGGCACTGAAAAATCTCAAACCCACTGGGACAATTTTCATAGTAATACATTTATGCAAATATGTATTATCAGTCTTTAGTCCATTTATACCTTTCAATTTTTTACCCAACAAATATATCATGTCTTTTAAACTCCCCACATTTTCCATATTAGTGGGGATGTCGTCCTGATTCTGTGTCATTTTATCAAAATTACAATTTGTAGTTAAAAATTTGTTAAATTGTATATCTTTACATGTTGTACCAACTCTTTTTAGTTTGTCGACAGAATGAGCATTGTTGTGTAGCATTGTGCTACCAGTAACTGTAGAATAAGCTTTTAATGGTAGCACTCTCGTTGGCTTGGTGCCAGCACGTTTAGCCTCTTCGTCGACATCATAAATGGAAAAGTCAAAAGTAAAATCAGAAAGATTGATATTACTGCTGTTTAATGGCTCGATAATATCCAGAGCATTAGCTGTGTTCTTAGGACTGCATCTAACCCCTGGACCCTGTCCATTGGGGATAGAAAAACTGTCATTGTCTATATCGATCTTTCCATGATGTAAAGAGTTGTCCCTTCTGTCGGGATTAGTTGTACAGCAAACTAAAGTATTCTGTTCCTGTTGTCGAGTATCTTGAGCAGATTTACCATTTCTGATATAACCTATGTTGAAGTTATCTTTGTTATTGCTGTTCGGTTCAATAGGTGAATCAATGACAGTACCTGAGTTGTGCGTGTTCTTAAACAGTTCAAACAATCTACTAATTTCACCTTTTAATGATACAATCTCTTCACATAACCTGGAAAGGTCTTCCTTCTCCTCTGCAATATCTTTAGGTGAATTGTCACCGATGATATCCATGGCTCTGCTGCAACTACTGAATGTAAATGATAAGGTAGACAACAAATGTTCTCACAGCCTCGGAATCACCAATAAGTGTACGACCACCTCTAGTTTCGTAAAAGAATGTATTTATTCCACAATAGCAAATAAAACCACGAGTTGTATACACACTAAAAGCGCTTTCACCCACAACACAGTGGGCTTCATCACAACATAATAATTGCACAGAATTCAACCTATATTTGAAATCTGGTGCCAAATTACAGCTGATAGTGAGTTTTAAAACTTTTAAATTTTTAAAGCGGCACCTACGTAAATGTAGGTACCTGCTGTCTAATTCTAATCAGCCATATCCATACAAGGCACCACATAAAAATAAATTAAAATATAATAAAATAGTATGTCACAAGATGTATTTTTTTCTAAAAATATGACCCCTTTCAAAAACCTAAAAATTAAAAACAAATATCATGTTCCGAGACACTTATATAAGTGTAGATACAAATACTTATACAATAAAAGCGTCCTGTCCTAAACATGTATAACTACCTGTATACTCAAAAACATGCAATATAAATAATACATTGTATAACATTCTAATGAGATGTATATATGTTATACACAAGTATATAAAAATATATAAAAAATATGAAATGTATATGTATTATATACACTATATACTATATCACAGAACCATTGAGTAATAAGCTTGAATGTGCGACTATAGTATGTAATAAAGCTATGGCATGTTACTAATTCACGTTCCTATACTCCTAAAATTATGTAAAAAAATGATGATTTGGTGTACTGTAATATAATTAAATAATATTAATATAATATTGATATAAAATTAATACAGTGATGTGATTTCTACTGCCACCTATTTCTATGTGACCAAACTACACTATAATATATACCAAAAATATTATTTCATATCCAGAATGGGCTTACATGGGATGTGGTTGTTAAGACCTGGTGGAGTTACTGCATCCAAATACAATTGCCACCAAACTTCCTTAAAACTCAACAGGGTTTTATAATCACCCCCTCTGGGGTCATTTTTAATTGCATCTAAGATGGCAAATTTAAATTCATGTGTGTCGCCTATCTTCTCTATATGTCTATACAGGACACTAGTAGAATCCTTCCTCTTAATACAATACAAATGGTCGTAAATTTGTTTTCTAAAACAACTCTCTGTCTTCCCTATGTAATAACTTGCACATTTGCACCAATTTTTCAATGAATGTGGTTTCAATTTTATGAGAATGCTTATTATGTACAACGATGAGAAACTTTGTAAATTGGTACAGGAAACTGAAACTTTAAACATTAAAATAACTAATGACTTGTTATTCTCAGAATGGGAAAGATTATACACTAAACAATTTAGTATAGCTGAGAAATGGATACGCAGTATTTGTGAAAGAAAGCACAAAAACATTTTAAGAGATGTGGAACATTACAAGAAGGGTCTGGCTTATAATTGGCACAGAGAGAAAGGAAAGGGAAAGTATGTTAATAAGACACTCAATAAGGAACAGATAGTAGGGAATCTCCAGGATAATATATATATCATTACAACAACGAATCACATTTTCAGAGGGACGAAATTCTACAAGGACAACCATACAGAAACAGATTTCAGCAGCAGTACCATACACACACAAGAACCAAACAGAAACAATGGTGGAAGAACAAGCAGTAGTAGCAAATAGAGCACATGGTAATCATGTGCAAGACAATAATATCGTAGTCAAGGATAAAATACATACATACAGCAACTTTAATATTTACAACTATTCTAGTTTACAAATACATAATTCACACTTCAATTTACTGGCTAAGGGCATGAAATACATACCAAATCCAGATCTTGATCTAGTAAATTGTTTATGTGAGGTTAAAAAAATTGTCAGAAAGATTAATCTTGCTATTATGTTTAAAGACAAGCCAAAGATATACCAAAATATTAACAAAAATACTGACATTGCGATAAAGAAAAATAGTACTTATATCCCCCCCAGTCACCCTATGGTGGATACATATGAGAAAATAGTGACTAGAGAGATATATCAAATGTATAAGAAGATCAAAAAAAAATTATAAGTAATTTGACAGAAGAAGAAGGGAAGACACTAAGAGCTTTACAAATGGACACAAACATTAGGGTGATGAAGTCGGACAAGGGGGGTGGTGTAGTTATATATGACAGTATTGAATATATCAAGAAAATGTATGATATTCTTAATTTCTCAGGTAATTATGAACCTATTTCCATTAATGAGATCAATATTGCTTATCAAAGAATAGACTCGTATATCGAGGAATTTCACATAGATGGTAGAATTACCAGTGAAACCTATAACTATCTTGGAGTAAAATATCCCAGACTTGTTACCTTAGTGGGCATACCAAAAGTGCACAAAGATACGCATGATCCCCCTTTTCGACCTATTGTCTCTGGTAGCAAATCAAAAACATTTCCTATGGGAAAATTAATAGATATGTGGTTAAAACACATTTATAACAGGATACCTCATATGGTGAATGACTCGTGGGAGATTTTAAGTACCTACCCTGCAGATGCATGGAAGGAAGGATTAATGTTTGTCACCACAGACATCAGACCTTTTTTCATGCATCCCTAAACAAGCAGGGTTAGAGGCTTTTTGTAACAGCATCACCAAACGTACTAACCTAAGTAGGAACGAAATATGTTTAGTTTTGGAATGCATGTCCATAGTGCTTGATAATAATTTCATCTATTTTGATGGCGAGTACTTTAGACAGACCACGGGGGTAGCTATGGGGGCAGCTTGTGCCCCCATATTTGCCAACCTGGTCATGCTAGATTGGGAGGATACCACCTTGTTTCCCAGTGTATTCTTTAAGAGCATTAAGCACTATTCAAGATTCTTGGACGACATATACATATTATGGAATGATAGTATGGAAAAATGTGATGCTTTTATACAATTTCTCAACAGTAGTAAATTTCTCAAATTCACACATTCCCATAGTTATGATGGAATAGCATACCTTGACACTTATATATATATAATCAGGAAGGTGGGTTTAAATCTAGAATACATTGAAAAAGCACGTTTTCCAATGATTATTTGGAATATGTAGTTGTCATCCAGAGAATCTCAAATATAATATATTTAAAGGGCAATGCATACAGGCTGCATGCATGACTTCTGATTTCAACAAAATGGTGGATGAAATTAAATTCATAACAGAATTATTTCAAGAGAGAGGTTATCCACCGAAAATTATGCAAAATGTAGGACAATATGTTACACAAGAATGGGGAATTACATTCAAACCATTATTAGGATCTGGTGTTGTGAACAATCAGGTTCATAGTGTAAACAATGTCAGGAACAACTATGATAGTGAGACGGTTCAACACCAGAGATCCTTTATATTACAGTATAGTTTAGTAGCAGGTAATTTGATTAATATATTATGTAAATATTGGTATTTGATTTCTGGAGATTCCATATTAATAGATACTATGGGTACAAAACAAGATTTGTTTACAAAATGGGACGGAATATTAAAAGCTTTTTGGAACAACATCCAGCAGGAGGGAAGGGCATAAAGAAAGGAACTAAAACACACACCACAAAATGTGGCACATGTAATCAATGATTAGAAAAAGAACAAATGATTATTAACAATGGATTTAAGACAATAGTTAAAATTTAAACAAGGAAATTGTAATACAAAAATGTTCATATATTTGGCTAAGTGTAGTAACTGTACAAGTTATTACATAGGAAAGACAGAGAGGTGTTTTAGAAAATGAATTTACGGCCATTTGTATTGTATTAAGAGGAAGGATTCTACTAGTGCCCTATATAGACATACAGAGAAGATGGGTGACACACATGAATTTAAATTTGCCATCTTAGATACAATTAAAAATGACCCCAGAGGAGGTGATTATAAAACCCTGTTGAGTTTTAAGGAAGTTTGGTGGCAATTGTATTTGGATGCAGTAACTCCACCAGGTCTTAACGACCACATCCCATGTAAGCCCATTCTGAAGATGAAATATTTTTGGTATATATTATAGTGTAGTTTGGTCTCATAGAAATAGGTGGTAGTAGAAATCACATCACTATATTAATTTTATATCAATATTATATTATTATTATTTAATTATATTACAGCACACAAAATAATTTTTTTACATAATTTTAGTGGTATAGGAATGTGAATTAGTAACATGTCATAGCTTTATTGCATATTATAGTCGCACATTCAAGCTTATTACTCAATGGTTCTGTGTATATAGTATATAGTGTATATAATACATATACATTTCATATTTTTATATATTTTATATACTTGTGTACAACATATATACATCTCATTAGGATGTTATACAATGTATTATTTATATTGCATGTTTTTGAGTATACTGTTAGTTATACATGTTTAGGACAGGACCCTTTTATTGTATAAGTATTTGTATCTACACTTACATAAGTGTCTTGGAACATGTTATTTGTTTTTAGTTTTTTGAAAGGGGTCATAGTTTTAGAAAAAATACATCTTGTGACATACTGTTTTATTATATTTTAGTTTATTTTTATGTGGTGCCTTGTATGGATATGGCTGATTAGAGCTAGACAGCAGGTGCCTAAATTTACGTAGGTACCGCTTTAAAAGTTTAAAAGTTTTAAAGCTCATTATCAGCTTTAATTTGGCACCAAATTTCAAATATAGGTTGAATTCTGTGTAATTATTATGTTCTGATGAAGTCCACTGTGTTGTGGGTGATAGCGCTCAACTTTTTAGTGTGTATACAACTCGTGGTTTTATTTGCTATTGTGGAATAAATACATTCTTTTACGAAACTAGAGGTGGTCGTACACTTATTGGCGATTCCGAGGCTGTGAGAACAAAAAAAATATCTTTATGTATGTTGATTATTCAAAGTTTTCTTAAGTCATAAAGTGAACTAACGTACAAGTCAAGGAGGGGATCATTGCAATGGTAGCTGTGTTCAAAAGACCATGTCTAAGAAAAATTCCCTCCTTAGCCTCAATAAACAAACTAGATCACTAGTGAAGACCTCCAAACCCAATTATGAATTGAAACTAGCCTCCAAAACAAAAGGAAACCATAAAGCCTTCTTCAGTTACGTCAGGAACCTCCATGGCAAAGCCTAGGTTTCTTCGAATTAGTACTTAATGGTATCACTTACACTGATCCTGTTGACTTAGCCAACCTGCTAACGGAAGGGTTCAATGCAAATTTCACTCTCCTGGCCCATTCGACATCCCCAACACTTGTCCCGCACCTCACACCTCTGCAGATCAAGTGTTAAAGGCCCTAGCCAAGGCAAAAAGCACAGCTTTCATGAGACCTGATGGTATCCCAGGGTGTATCCTCTACCATCTCCAGCAAGAGCTAGCTTCACCATTGAGCACTCTATTCAACTACAGCTTCATTCCAGCAGAGTGGAGAACTGCCACTGTCATCCCTTTGCACAAAGGTGGGGCCACTACTGTCCCTGGAAACTATTGCCCCATTAGCTTGACAAGTCTGATCTGGGAGGCCATGGAGTGTATTACTATGGATCTCATAAACAAGGACATAGGCAATCTCCAAACACTCGACCCTACCCAGTTCGGATTTGTCAAGGGCAGATCTTGCCTGTTGAATCTAGTTGACTTCTTTGAAACTGTCATCAAGGCCCTGTATGAGGGGAAGTCAGTACATACAGCTTACCTTGACTTGGCCAAAGCCTCTTACATACTCCCCCACTCAGGCATCATCAAAAAGCTAACACAACTTGGTGTAAATCCTTATCTCGTCAGGTGGGTGGCCAACGGCTCACTGATAGGACCCACAAGATCAAAACAGGCGTCTCCACCTCTGACAGCAGACCTGTCACTGGTGGTATTCCCCAGGGATCTGTCCTGGGACCCCTACTGTTTGCCACTTCTCAGAGGTCCAGACAAAGGCAAAAGACTTGTGGCTGACCAAGTTTGCGGACAGCTGTAAGTTGGGTGCTGTCATTGACTCCCCAGATGATAACATACTGCAAGGGGGTCTCACAGCAACAGATGACTGACTGGTACCAAAGTCACGGCCTTAAGTTAAACACAAAAAAAAGTATTATCATATAATTTGGCAAAAACATAGCCCCTACTGATTCCCACTGCAACCCCCTAAGCACACAACCTGTGGTTGACAACAATCTCACATTTGACCATCATGTACGGCAGTGGTCAGAAAACTCTTTTACTTGGTTTATCTCATAAGTAAAGGAATTGCAGCCAGTAAAAAGGAGGTTACTATCTCTCTGCACTCCTCACTCATTAGGCCAATAATTGAGTATAATGCCCCATTTGGTATGTGCCTCTCCAAATACCTGCACCAACTGGAAAGGCCACAAAAATACCTCACAAAGAGAATCCATGGCCTCCAACACCTGTCCTATGCAGACAGGCTCTAATCACTACCACTCTACTCAGTATTGTTCAGATTGCTCAGAGGTGATCTGTCTCTCACCTACAAGGCAATTTCAGACCCTGCCCTACCAGAGATGCTCCATATCCATAAGTCTAACTCCTTGCCCATTACCTGCTTGAAAGGCCTAAATCTAATATGCAACATCAACAAGACCTGCTGAAGAGACAGGTTTGTCTACCAGAGCTGCTCCATCTCAAGAATAGAATAGAAGAATAGACTTCCCATACACATCAAACAGAGTACTTCGCTGACCCTCTTCAAACACAACCTTGATGAGTGGATAGGAAATTACAAATTTGTCCCAGGGGTTCCACCTGTTTTCCTCAATGACAGGGGTGACAGGTGCTGACTGAGGTTTTTTTTGGGGGGGATAAACTCTTGGCTAGGCTTGTAAAGGCCTCAGGGCCATTAGCCTAGTAACCTCTTATGATCCTATGATCCTATAACAGCTCAAAACTACTTGCATATTCATGGACATTCCTGTATTAATGAAACTGTTTCATTGTCAACTTAATACTTCTTACAGTATTTCTACACTGTTACACCACTAGACTGTGGATCCCAAAGCACTACTTTTTACATGCAAATCATGCATTATTTTAACCATATCAAGCTTCTGGTAAGTCAAATAACCCAGTGCAGAAGGTTGTTCTATTCCTTGTGGAACCAGTTTATATTTTTTATTCTTCTGTTCCCATGTACGTCATTTCTAATTTAATGGCAACAGCAGATGGGCTAAAAAGTATGCAATTTTCACACAGCAGGCTTAACATTAACTTCTTTCAATTTTCGTTTGACCAATATATCATGTTAGTGTCTTTCCAGTATCTAATTTGAACACCACATTCTTATTATTAACTTTCAACTTCAGTGAGTTCCATTCTCGCACTCTATGCAATTCTTACTTTCCACTATATGCACTCTTTTCGTTACTTCTTGCATTTTACCCACATTAATAATCAAATATATTTTGCCGCAGCTTTTAGACAATTGAACTACTATAGAATGCTTTCTATAACCATGCTTATAACATATTCCACATAATGTAGCAACATCTTACTTGTTATGGCTCTAGTGGCTCATTTTTACTCTATTCTATATTTCTTTCATTTTATAGAAGTTTTGTACAGTCAATGTTTCCATTAGCTCTTTAGTAGTAATGAAGCAATTTCACTTGCTGTGCATATTTACTGATTTCTTTAAAGTTACATCTGATCCTTTTTAGTATCATACTAATAAACTATTTAATTCACCAAACTCAAAATCCCACATCTTCACGTCACTACTCAGATGGCAGAATATTTAAATAAGAAACCAGGTGACAAGACTTGTATGCTGCTATACCAAATGCTGTAAAGGTGACAGTTGTTTATAAGGAAACAGTACACATATTGCAGTTCTAGGTATGACTTCAATGTCCCCACTGTGTTATTCTGAACAAGTCACTTAACCAGACAGTCCTACATGGTGATCTCTGAAAGGAGGCAGTTTCACAAGAAAAGTAAACTCCACTACTGCTACCAAAGTCACATCTCACAGGGCACATTTTGGAGAAATATCTATGAAGATCCTATGGAACATAAGAAAGCTGCTAAATGGACACAAGTAAAAGAATAAGTTCAAATGTACAGGATATGAAATGGGATGAAGTAACAGTCAGAGAAATTGAAACAAAATTAAGAAAAACTCCTAAATGCAAAATGCCAGGCCCAGATGCAGTACCTAACTTCTGGCTAAAAGAATTAACATTTTTATATAAAGATTTAGCTGTGAGTAAGAACTATTTATATGCATACCCTGAACAAACACCAGACTGGTTAACAAGGAAAACAATATTCCTCTTTAAGAATGAACCTGCAAGCTATCCTAAAAGCTATATTCTGATAACTTGCCTTCCAATGATGTATAAACTATACACTGGAACTGATGATGATAGAGTTTATAGTCATTTGGAAGAAAAATGAATCACAGCAATAGAACAAAAGGGTAAAAAAAAGAAGCTCATATGAAACAAAAGATCGTTTGTTGTTAAATAGTCATAATGGAGAACTGTAAAAAGGGAAAGAATCTAAATAAGGCAAGCACAGACTACAAAAAAGCATTTGAGACCATCTCACATTCATGGATAAAAGAGAGCTTACAAATGTATAAGAACGTTATATATTGATCAACTGCATTTTAGCAACCATGAAACAGTGTTCATTTAATATTTACTTATTTTATTTATTTTACATTTGTTTACTGGGATACTCCGACTGAATACAAGTCCTTTTTCAGCAGAGGCCCAGGGAGAAAAGCTCCACATGAAAGACAAATTACATAATGCTTTTGACAATAAATATTTCTTATGTACAGCATTACAGAGGTTGCATAATATAAAATATTTATATTTTTTATTTTATATTTTCTACTGTTGAATATTGTTGCTCTTGTTTTTATTATTATATATTGTGAATGTTTTTTTATTATGTATTATGAATGTTTTCAAACACTTTTGAAAAGAAGCTTATGTGCTTATGAAATATATACCTTTAAATATATTTTGAAAAGGTCACATGACTTTATTTGAAGGATATAAGAAGGGTGTTTTGATTGAACGTGATATATACCTGAAGAAGCATCTTGTGAACGTGCTTGTGTCTGTTCGTATTAAAGTTGTTAGAGAACCTGGAGCCTTGTCGGTGCATATTTTGTAGCTTTGGATTGTGTTTCTATACTTGCAGAGACATTTGGATATCATTGAGCTGTTTTTTTCTCATAATATAAAATATGACAGTAAAAGTCCTTAATTATAACACTGCATATGACAATACATAGCTCGAGTATATAAACCCAAAATATATGTGAACATTAAATTATTAAAAGACAGTTATCAGACTACAGACACAGAATATAATGCTGACACTCTTAACACAGGTTGTAATGCTGGGGAGTACACAAATTCATTGAATAAGTAATTTGTTTAGGAAGCTACACATTCAGTATGTGACAGACATACCTGCTCTAAAGATTGTACGGAGTATGATCTGAAGGTGTTCATGCAAGGATAGAGCAAGTTAGCAAATTATGAAAGGCATTCCAAGATACAGTGGGTGGTGTTACAAGTATTTACAGAGGTGTACAAGTATATGCAGAGGTGTTACAAGTATATACAGAGGTGTAGAGAGGCGAGTAGAAAGCATAATGGAGAGAAAAGCTGTGGTAAAGAGTAGGGATTATACTAGGTGGAGCATGGCCATGTGTTCATTAAGTGAGGTTTTAGCTTTTTTTTGTTTTTTTTTAATTGAGATACATTGGTGATGGAAGTTATTTTATATGGTAAGGTATTCCAGGTTTTTGCTATATAATTAGAGAAGAGTGTCTCCAGCAGAATTACTGGATTTGGTTACATTAAGTAAGGGTTTGTTGCTGGAACAAAGGATCCTTATGTTTGAGTATAGCTGTAGTAGGTTTTAGAGGGAAGGGGTTTAATGTAGTTGATAAGAGAATTTTGTCGCCCATGTTTAGTTAGCTGTAGAGTAGGACCTGTTGGGGTTCAAGTCATCTGAGTTGTTTAAGGGCTGTACAGTGATGTGACCTATAGGGGGAGTCTGTGGAAAATTTTGGAGTTTTGTTGTAGCAGGTGTCTAGTTTGGCTAAGTCAGATTTTCGGAGGTTGATGAGAATAGGTGAGGCACAGAGGAGGGTTGCAATGAGGTGAGTTTGGGCAATAGTATATTTTGTGTTTATTGTGAGGTACTGCTTATTTCTGTAGAGTAGACCTAGTTTCTTGTGCACTTTTTTAATGGTTTGTGAAATATGGATGTCAAACCTCATATTGCTGTCAACTGTTACACCAGTAGTGTGGTATGGGTAGTGCTAATGCTAAAAGGGGGGAGTGTGGTGGAGGATCTTGCAGGATAGAAAAGCATGAGTTTTGTTTTGTTGGGATTTAGGATTAGTTGGCTATTGGTTAACCATTGTTAGACTGCTGAGAAGGTGTCCTGTGTTAGCTTATTTAGTTATTGGACACTGGAGGCAGTACAAATAAGGGTGGAATCATCTGCATACTGGACTACAGAAGCTTGTGGTGCTGAGGTGTGTAGATTTGTTTGTAAATATAGAGAAAAGTAGTGGGCCTAGTATGGAGCCTTGTGGGACACCGAGTGTGACAGGCAGAAGAGGAGAGAGATTCTGATGCCAAAGTACAGCTTGTTGGCAGTTGCTTAGATAGTCTTTAAACCAAGCATGGGTAGATTGGCCATGATTTAGCTCTGAGAGAGCAGTAATCAATTTGCTATGGGAGACCATGTCAAAGGCCTTGGAAAGGTCCAGAAAGGTAGCTGAAACAAAGTTGCCCATGTTTCTGTAATAGTTAACAGTATTAATGAAGGACATGAGAGCTGTGGTGGTACTGTAGAAAGGGTGAAAGCCATGCTGGGTGATGGATAGAAGGCTATTTATTTGTAGACAGTTTATTATTTGCTTATGTATGCATTTCTCCAGAATTCTGGACAGAGGGGATAAGATGGCTACTGGTCGATAGACAGGTATTTATTTTATTTATTTATTTACTTAAATTTGTTGACCGGGAGTGTCCGACTGGACGTAGGTCCATTTTCAGCGGAGGCCCGGGGAGAAAAGCTCCACAGTTAAAATAAACAGGCAGTATATACATTGGATTACATAGTGATTAACAATTCACATAGCAATTACTTACAAGATATTTACATATGAAGAACATAGTACATCAATAGACAACTAGAATCTTTATCTGTGAAGTGCATACCAGACATTAACAAATGTTACAAGAAGAAGAAGTTTGTGCTGTATAATAAGTACTGGCTTATGAGCATCTGAGCTTGCTATAATCAAGGTAGTTAGTGGAGTGGAAAGAAAGGTAGTGGTTGGATGGGGTGGATGATATTAGAGTGGGAGTTGCAAGGGCATAGCCACCATGTTTTTAGTTGCGCTTTTAGTAAAGTTTTGAAGTGGGTGCATGATGGTATGGAGGTAATTGTGGGTGGGAGTCAGTTCCATAATTTGGCTATGGCGCAAGAGAATAGTGCTTCACCAGCAGAGTTATTGGCTTTAGTGATCTGCAAGTGATTTTTGCTGCTGGATCTTAGTGGTCTGGTGGTGCGATAGGGTTGGAGTAGATTCTGGAGGGATGGGACATTTAGTGGATGGTTTACTAGTTTGTGGGTGAGTGAGAGTTGATACCACTGAAGGAGGTGAGTGAGTTCAAGCCAGCCCAGTTCAGCAAGTGAGAGACAGTGGTGACTACGGTAGGATGCCCCTGTGGCGAATTTGGCGATTTTGTTGTAGCAGGTCTCTAGCTTGTTTAGATCACATTGCCTTAGGTTGGTATATATTGGAGAGGCATAAAGTAGGGTTGAGATAAGGTGGGAATTTGCTATTGAAATCTTTGCTGCTTTGGTGAGAAATTGCTTATTTCTGTACAACGCTTCTAGTTTTTTGTGGACTTTTTTATATTCATGGATATGTGAATGTCAGATTTTAGTTTATTGTCTATTTCCACTCCTAGCAATTTGGTGTGTTCAGTTGGGTATATAGTGGTGTTGTCTTTTGCCGTGATGTTAAAGTGAGAGTTGTTTTGAGTATGTTTGGTGGGTTGGAAGATGAGTAGTTTAGTTTTGTTTGGGTTGAGTATTAATCGGGCATCGGATAACCATGTTTCAACAGAGGAAAAGGCTTCCTGTGTGACTTTTTGCAGTTTTGGTAGGGACTGGGCTGAGCAGATGATGGTCAAGTCATCTGCGTATTGTATGAGTGTGCCATGTTTGGTGACAGAGGCTAGATTATTGGTGTAAACAGAGAAGAGTAGGGGTCCAAGGATGGATCCTTGGGAACCCCTATGGAGACAGCTAGTTGGGGAGATATGTCATTCTGCCATACAACAAATTGTTGGCGGTCAGACAGGTAACTCTGAAACCAGTTGGTGACCGATTGTGAGAAGGATAGGTTACTGAGGACAGAGATAAGTTGCTTGTGTGGGACCATGTCAAATGCTTTAGATAGGTCTAGGAAAGTAGCAGAGGAGAGATAGCCATTGTTTTTATGCTGAAGGATAGTGTTAGTAAAGGAGAGTAAGGCAGTGGTGGTGCTAAGGTTTGGCTGGAAACCATGCTGAGTACTGGAAAGGAGGTTGTTAGTAAGGAGGTAGTCTGAGACCAGAGAGTATATGCATCTCTCTAGTATTTTGGAGAGTGGAGAGAGAATAGCTATGGGGCGGTAATTGGTTAGTTCTGTGGAGGGTCCGCCTTTGTGAAGGGGAATTATATGTGATACTTTCCACAGTGTGGGAACGTAACTTTCTGACAGAGATCGGTTAATCAAGATGGATACTGGGTAGGCCAGAGCATCAGCTGCGATTTGTAGGTATTCACTTGGGAGGCTGTCTGCTGCTAATTTGATAGGTTTAAGTTTAGTTAAGAGTTTTTTATGTTGGAGGTAGGTACAGGAGAAAAAGAGAAGGCAGTGGGGAGATTACTAGTTGAAGGGTGTGGGTTGGAGGGGAGGGGGGATTGTGTTGTTTAGCTAGTGATAGTATGGTTTGGGTGAAGTGTGTGTTGAATGAGGTAGCAATATTTTCTGAGGAGTGAGGGATGTTAGGAGGAGGGGTACTGACTTTACCTGGGTGGAGGATGGAGTTTATGGAGGACCAGAATTGTTTGGGACTGTGTTGTGAGGAGACTAGGGCAGACTGGTAGTATTGGGATTTGTCCTGTTTTATTAGCTTTTTGACTCTATTGCGTAGTTCTAGGAATTTGTCTAGCTGAGGGGGTTTTGGTTTTGCGCCAATGCTCCCAGGCTTTATCCCTGTTTTTCATTTCTGACTTAGTGGTTTTCTGTAGCCATGGGGAGGGTTGTGCTTTGTTTCTGGAGAATCTTATGGGGGCATGGTAATTAAGCATGTTCAGGAAGGTAGTATTAAACAATTCAACTGCATCATCTAGACTGAGGTACTTTAGAGGATGCCAGTTACATTCTTTGAGGGATGAGATGAATGTGAGTGGGTTAAAGTTTTTTACGTATTTGACGGTAGATGACAGGTTTAGCTCGGTATAGGTATTTTTTGAGTAGGAATGTTGGGGAGTGATCACTGAGGCTATCTGATAAGCAGCCTGTTATATATGACTGGGGGCTCTTACTGACTAGTATCCAATCCAGGGTAGTGTGCTTGGTGGAGTTTTTAATTATCCTGGTTGGTGACTGGACTAGCCGAGTGAAGCCATGAAGGTGTACATGATGGGTTGGATTGTTGCCAGAACAGGATTGCCAGTCAATATTGAAATCACCTAAGATGATAGTTTCTTGGGGGAGATGGTGGGTAGACCAGCTGAGGAGGTTTTCTAGGGGAGGGATGTTTTGGCCAGGTGGGAAGTAGCATCCAATTATGTTGATGGTTTTGTTTTTGGTTAATTTTGAGGTTGGTATATATTATTTCTTCATTGCCTATTTGTGGAGCTGATTATTTTAAGATCTGGATGTTTAGATGCTGTTTAAATATTATAGCTACACCACCTCCTTTTTTGTTTAGCCGGTCTACTCTTAGTATGCTGTAACCTGTAGGGAGTATTTGCTCACTGGTAATGTGAGGTTTTAGCCAGGTTTCTGTCAGGATGACTATATCTGGGGAGTACAAGTCTATGGTGGCATGGAGTTCATGGACTTTGTTAGATATACTTCTAATATTTAGGCATAGCAGAAGGAAGTCACTTGGCTTTCTATTGGCTATAATATGGGAGAAGTTGTGGTTTCTAGTCTGATTATGAAAAATGGGGTTGGAGATGGTAGGGCCAGGGTTGGGGTGGATGTCTCCACTTAGGGCTAGTTTTGATAAGCATAAGATTATTAGTTTTCTCAGTTTTTGAATGTGTTTGTTTATAAGGGAAACTTTATGATCTAATGAGTTTCCCCCTTTATGTAATGGGATAATGTGTGAAATCTTCCAAACAGCAGGGACTTGCTGCTCAGATATGGATTGGTTAATAAGGATAGACACAGGGTATGCAATTACATCTGCAGCAAGTCTAAGAAAATCTGTTGGTAGATTATTTGCAGCTAGGGTTGTTTTTAGTTTTTTTAACAATTTCTTAATGGAGTCGGTTGATACTGGCTGTAATGAGATGGTGTTTTTGCTCTGAATTATTGGGGTGGTTGAAGTGGTGGTGAGGAACTGACTAGTGGTCAGGGTGATAATAGCCTCGGTGAAGTATTTCTTGAATTCAGTTGCTATGATATCTGTACTGGAGCTGGATGGAGAAGGGGTAGTGGCTTTGCCTGGTAGGAGAATTTTATTAATGACAGACCAGAATTTTGTTGGATTGTTTTGGTGTTTAGTTTGGATATAGCGGTAGTTGTTAATATTATCTCGCTTGATTTGTCTTTTTGCTTTATTTTTGAGCTCTTGGTAGGCTTACCTATCGGATTGTGTTTTTGGTTTTTCCTGGTTTCTTTGCTTAGCAACAGGGCACTGTTAGAGTTGATTCTTATGGATCTGGGAGGTACTAGTATATTCAGGATATTTAGGAAGAATTTGACTGCTTCAGGATATTTAGGAAGAAGGTGACTACTTCCTCTAGGGGAAGTTGTTTGACAGGGGATCCAATTACAGTACTTGAGGGTGGATTAGAAATTCTCAGGGTTAAAGTTACTTGTATTCCTCATTTGTGGATAGATGGTGTGCTTTGTAGGGTATGATCTTTGTCTGAGTAGAAATGTGGTGGTGGGGGGTGATCACTGAGGCTGTCTGGGAGACAGCCTGTGTTGATGGGTGATGGTAGGAGTATTAGTTAATATCCAGTCTAGCATGGATTGTTTGTTAGATGTCTTATCAAACCTGGTGGCCATTTGTATAAGTTGGGTAAAATTGTGTAGATGAATACAATTGATGGGGTTGTAAGAATTACATGTTGACCATCGATATTGCAGTCACCCATGATAACTGCTTCTTGGGAAAGTGTACTTGTAGTCCAGTGTTGTATATTTTATAATGTGAGGATGTTGTTTCCAGGTGGAATATAGACGCCTATTATGTTTCATGTTTCTTGGTGTTCATTTTCAGTTTGGTAAAAATTACTTCTGCATTGTCGAAGTTGGGGTGATCACTATGTCTGGTTTCTAGGGTAAGGTCATTTTTATACAGGATGGCAATATATCCTCCTTTTTTCTTGAGTTGGTAGACTCATAGTATGTTGTAGCAGGGGGTAATAGTTCATCATCAGTGATGGTATGTTTTAGCCATGTTTCAGTTATTAGAGTGGCGAACCACTTTGCAGTTAAGCCATGATAAAGGACAAATTATTATTCCAGGGATAAAAATTCAAAGAAGGATATTCCAGGGTGACTCTGTCACCACTTCTCTTTTGTCTTGCCCTTAATCCATTAAGCTGTCTACTTAACATATTAGGTCATGGCTACAATTTGGCTCCCAGAAAACAACAAAGTGTAAAGACTTCTCATCTTCTTTTTGTGGATGATTTAAAACTATATAGTTAGTCAGATGAAGAACTGAAAGCACAACTACAAGTGGTCAAAACTTTCTCAGGTGATAAGAATGTCATTTGGTCTTGATAAATGTATAATGGCAAACTTTAAAGAAGGAAAGTTGCAGCACCAAGAAAACATCAGTTTGGCACAGGAATGTGATATAAAAGAACTTGAGCAAGAGGGAGTGTATAAATATTTGGGAATAGAGGACAGATCATCAATAAAACATTAACAAATGAAACTTAGTAAGGAATATTTTAGAAGACTAAAATTAATATTGAAAACAGTTTGACACCCAGGAAAAAAGTCCAGGCAATAAACCAATTTAAGTTTTGGAGTGATTTACTGGCCCCAAAAGGTACTGCATCACCTGGGCAGGAAAACAAGAAAAATGTTTCATGCTTATCAAATGATTTATAAAAATCAGTGTATACCAAGATAAAATATGCCCCTTTTCTGAAGGAGGAATGGGCATCCTCAAAATTGAATACATGTACAGATCCTTAATCATAGGGCTGCACACATACCTGCTGACCTGACCAAGATCCAAATGTAGTGAAAGTTTTAAAACATGAGAAGAATATGTCTAAGATGACTTCCCTGCTTAGTTTAGCATAATACCATAAGTAGACAAAAATCAGGCAGCAACTGAATGTGACAAAAAACAAAAGAAAAAATATAAGGAAAAGGATCAGATGAGAAGGTAAGACGTGAAAATTTCTTAAATATAGTTGCAAGTACATAAAACTCTTGGAACAACCTCATGTTGATCTGGACCAAATTGCAGGAATAGTTAAGGAGAGGTGGAGTTAAACTAAAAGATGAAAGGTTAATATTGGAGGCCCAGGATAGTGGACTACGTACATGTTGGTTGACAAAGCCCATTGAAAATGTGGGAGAAACAGAATATAGGTTTTGTAAAACAGAAATGGAAATAGTTGCACATCTTTTTGCTGGGTGTGATGCACTAATGGCAGAAGGACTGTATAGTGAAAAACATAATAATGTGGCAAGACTGTTGCACTGGGGATTGTGCAAACATTATAATACTGAAGTAGCTGAGAAGCATTAGAAACATGGGCCACAAAACATTATAGAAAACTATTAAGTTTATTTCATATGGGATCACCCATTACCAAGAGTTCAAAATATAGATGCAAGAAAACCAGATGTAGTCCAGGAAAAGAAGATAAAAGTAGTATTGATCATCGAAATTGCTACACCCAGTGACTACAGTATCTTCTGTACAGAGAGAACAAAGTCATAAAATACCAGAATTTACAGGCAGAAATGAGGGCAATGTGGAAGAAGGATACCCAGACAGTCCCAATAATAGTAGGAGCAATGGGTCTTATAAAAAAGAATTTACAGTCATACTTAGATATGTTACCGACAGATACATGTAACTCCATATGAGTTGCAGTAGGAGTCAGTTCTGGGAACATTGCGTGTACTGGGCAGCGCACTTGGCTAACATCAAAAACTGAAACAATACTAATTTCATGAACTTTTATCATACCTTGATTTAGGAATAGGGTCCATTCTTATCGTATTAGAAACCCAAAAGGCCTGGAAAAATTAAACCCACAACAATAAGGCTGCTAGTGAGGGGTATATATATAGACAAAAGAGCTACAAAGCATAAATAAAAGTGCCTGTGTACAGCAAATACAGATCTGCTATTCTCCCAACGCTATTAAATCACAACTGGAGAGGCACCACAGATCAAGGGAGATCTCTATATGTCTACATAATTACAACAAAAGGCTATCAGTGCAACTGTGACACTATTGTAAATCTAAGCAATCCCAACAAACATTTAAATATAAGTATACCAGTCTACACAATGCAGAGGGGTATACTGTTGTGCTGTGCAACCTACTTCTGTACAACAGGAATTATCTCCTTTTATAGTGTAGAATACTAACTGTATTGCACCTATAATACTGCACTCCACATTGCATACCCAATACATTATGTACACCTAGGAAGCATAATGCTGCTCTGCTGTCTGCCAACAGTATGCTCTACTTGTGTCCTGCAACAAACAGGGTGCTTGTGTAATATGGGTGCCATGCTCCACAAAGGGTGCTTGTATAATGTGGGTGGCATGCTACATAAAGGGTGCTTGTGTAATGTGGGCTGCATGCTGCTCTGCTAGCAACAGTGTGCTCTACTCATTTTCTGAGGCAAACAGGGTGTTTGTATAATGTGGGCTGCATGGAGCACATAGGGTGCTTGTGTAATGTGGGCTGCATGGAGCACAGGGTGCTTGTGTAATGTGGGCTGCATGGAGCACATAGGGTGCTTGTGTAATGTGGGCTGCATGGTGCATATAGGATGCTTATGTAATGTGGGTGCCATGCTGCACAAAGGGTGCTTGTGTAATGTAGGTGGCATGCTGCACAAAGGGTGCTTGTGTAATGTTGATGGCATGCTGCACAAAGGGTGCTTGTGTAATGTGGGCTGCATGCTGCACATAGGGTGCTTGTGTAATGTAGACTGCATGCTGCTCTGCTGTCTAGCAACAGTGTGCTCTACTCACCTCCTGAAGCACATAGGGTGTTTGTATAATGTGGGCTGCGTGGAGCACATAGGGTGCTTGTGTAATGTAGGCTGTGTGGAGCACATAGGGTGCGTGTGGAATGAGGGCTACATGCATCACATAGGGTGCGTGTGGAATGTGGGCTACATGCAGCACATAGGGTGCTTGTGGAATGTGGGCTGCATGCAGCACATAGGGTGCTTGTGGAATGTGGGCTGCATGCAGCATATAGGGTGCTTGTGGAATGTGGGCTGCATGCAACACACAAGGTGCTTGTGGAATGTGGGCTGCATGTCGAATGTGGGTTGCATTTATTTATTTATTTTATTATTTATTTATTTATTTAACATTTGTTGACCAGGAAAGTCCGACTAGGCCCAGGGAGAAACACTCCACATGGGTGCTTGTGGAATGTAGGCTGCATGCAGCACATAAGGTGCTCGTGTAATGTGGGCTGCATGTTGCTCTGCTGTACTATACCATCTCTCTACTTATCTTAATATGTAGTCTTATTATCTAGATATACAGTGCTGCCTTGCTGTGTGCCCCCCTGCCACTCTGCTGCCATTAGGGTCTGCATGTCATCCTGCTGTATTACTGAAAGGGTCTGCATGCCATGCTGCTGTATTACTGTAAAGGTCTGCGTGCCACCCTGCGCTCTGTACACTTCTGGTCCTCTTAGAACACCACTCTTGAGTGCTACCCTGATATAACAGCTTAGTACACTTGCAACATGACCGTCATATAGTACAATACTACTGTGTGCTTCTCATTCCATTGGTTAGAACACTGTGAACTTTGACCTCAGAGAAGACAAATACAGGAACAGTTATTTTTTTTCTGAACAGCACATCTGCTTACTGGGTACACAGACCCCTGTCTGTTTTATGTGACATACCTGTGTGGGCTGATCTTAGAATTCAGTGTGCAGTTCTTATGTACATCCAGGACTGCTGCAAAGTCACTACAGACAGTGATATTTTATACTGATAATTTTCTTAACTGGCCTGGGAAAAGAACATAGAATGAAGAAGAATGGAGAAATGTTTATGATGCAAGAGCCAAAAGTGGTTCTTTTTCCTCCAGGATTAATAAAAACTACAGAATAATGCAGCAAAAGGGCATTTAAAGGAGTATTGAAGTACTCAAAATTACTTTATAACAGAAACTAAAGTAATCCTCTGCAAGGTCATCTTGAATGTTCATCAGAACCTTGTATGTATTTATTTATGTCTTATCCAAGACATCTTAAAATAGCACTTGTTTGCCTGCAGGATTTTGCCAAGACTAATATATAAAATGAAAACCACTAACTTGTAAACAACAAATCAGTACAGAGAGAAGACCTTCTTTCTTACCTCGTACGTCTATCCTTTCCTGCTGTCTGCAGTACCCTTCCATCTGCCAGGACCACTTCCAGATTGATCACATTTTCCCGCATAGTCCCATAGCGCACAGCATTTGTCCCTGAAGCACTTGTAGCAGCCATTCCACACAATGAGGCATCTGCACCTGGATCTGCAAAGCAATTTGGTGGGGGGGGATTAGAGGAACTATGTGATATTATGTGTTGTACAACATAACACTACAGCTCAAGTAAGGTGAGAAATATATGCTTAGGAATGAGAAGGTTACAACTTTAAGTTCTTCAGTGAGGAACTGCAAATTTAAAACAAAAGAGCAGCAAAGTAAATAAAAAATAACTTGAGCATTGTCTAGCTTCACTTTGTACTAAATCATCCTGATTACATGAGACTTGAAGAATTTCATAAATGCTTTTATTTTTCCCACCAGAATTTTATAATTCAATAATAAGAATCAAGTTTCAAGGGGGAAATATGATTCTGAAACTTCTGTCCCTGCTCTTACTAATGCAAAACACTTTGTCTATTAAAAATAAGTACTGCAGGCAGAACTGATGTTTCTCCAGATATGTGCAACGTCTTTTGCACAGACACACCAAAGTTTTAAAGAGTAATGGAAGAAAAGCAATATTAGTCTCTAAATGCTTCACATCCACCACCCAGCTCTCATGAATCGTGCACGCACACACACATGCATATGCCACATGTCTCCCATACATATGAATTTAGTTGAATATTGCGGTCCTTTTTAATTTCCATACTACTGACTGTTTTCTCTCTCCTTAGAAGACAGTGTAGGTGGCTTGGGCTATATCGAATTGTACCGATAGGGATTTTAAAGTACAATTTTCAGATGTGTGGTGGTTATCTGGTAACAGCGCATATGCAAATGTTGTCTTTCTTTGCAATGATGACTGATCACAAATGCATCTTAAACTCTAAGCTTTGCATTTATCTACTTGTGAGTTACAGGCACCTTCTATGGAAAATACTGTACAGAACTGGTATTAATATAAAACAAATTGTTTTCAGAGCGAAATGTATGACTGAGTGAAATTCACAACTAAGTTAAACATACATGCATTAAATGTAATGGTTGGTCTAAATCTTGCAGTATGCAAAATGTATAACATATATGTAAAAAACTGCACTGAACACGTGACTGATTTTAGTGGAAATGCACCAAGAGTAAAAAATTTAACATAAATGTGGACTGTCAAACATGTTCAAAGAGTAGAGTACCTTATTTAATTAAACACTGGCATGTTGGACTCTGCTTCATACCTCTCAATCTCTCGGTGCAAGAAATCTGGACAAATATTTTTGAAGGATATGAAGTCAAACTCAAATGTCTGTCATTATTTAGTCAAGTCAATCCTTAATGACTGCAGGCAGAACTGTTGTTTCTCCAGATATGTGCAACGTCTTTTGCACAGACACACCAAAGTTTTAAAGAGTAATGGAAGAAAAGCAATATTAGTCTCTAAATGCTTCACATCCACCACCCAGTCCTGTCCTGGATAAGACATAAATAAATCAGTCATCATTGCAAAGAAATTTTTATGAGAAACAGAACAAAAATATGAGGCAAAAATCTGGACAGCCATGAGGCATGCTCTGCCTTCACAAAGATTTAAGAAGCTTCAAATAGGAACAGCATCATCCAAATTTAAACCAAACAACAAACCCAGAACGCGAGACTCAAAGCAGAGAAAGCAACAGCTACTGGTCAGTTTTCCTTCAGAAGGATACACAGTGGACTGCAGCTCTGGAATGCACTGTCTGGGAGATTGCACAACTACTGTTTGGAATCATACATCAGAGAGATATAAAATTAGTTATGTTTTAGCTACCTGTAGTGGTATCTGTTTAAGTCCATTTAAATTGTACCTCTTTGTGCAAGTAAATAAAACGATTGCATATTTAATCTTAGAAAGTGCATTGCTTTATTTTATTCATTTCAAATAAACAATTTTACTAATGAAGTTTAAAGCTGGTTGGTAGTTTATTAGCTAAAGGGTGTATGTACATTAAATAGGTACAACACATTAATGGCTAGCTCCTGCCTTTTGAAGACTAACCATTTTACCTACAGCCAAACACCTATATTGTGGTTGTTTTTTTTTTAAGGATAAACAAATTATGTTCTTGGTGTGTTGGAGTGGCAAAGCTGGTAACAATGTTATAGTAAAGCTGGAGAAGAGGAAACCATTAACTCCTGAAACATTAAACAATTGTGTTTGTGTGTGTGTGTGTCTAACTAAAAAAAATAATATTAGATATGTTTTCAATTATGTTTGGTAAAATAAAAGCAGAAGGCACTATGGTGGAACTGAGGCGGATGACATCCTGTGGAGTCAATGCATATACTCTGCTCTGCAGCTGCTCAGTGTAAAGCTTATCTGGGTATGGCAGGTGTTCATCATTATCTGACACAGCAGCATGCATTTGCCATCAACTTTTAAGACCAGTTATCTTTCACACATTATTTTGTGGTCTGCAGTGTGGATAAGAAGACTATTATGCACCTGATAATCACATATGTCACTGGGATGACATCAGGTTTTCCTGTATGTGATACTCTACCAGTTGATTTTCAGCTTGTCAATCAGCAGAGTCATGCATTTTAACTAAGGCTCTACAAAGTACCAAAGTGTCAGACTCTTGTATTACGTATGCATGATTTACTTTTATACTGAAAATTTGGGTTACCATTCCTAGCTTTCAATAAGCCACAAAACCTAGGAGAATTCTAAGTGTGAGAATTTGAAAATAAATTTTGTACTGTTTATTTTTAAATGATCATTATCAGATTTTGACCCTGTGGTACCAGATTGTGGCCAGAATATAAAAAAATACACAAAATAAGCACATAGTTTCTGCTGAGAGCCATCTAGCCCCAGAGCTCAAAAAATTATTGTGACGTCCCTGCACTGGTCCACTAATCAATGAGCCTCAATCCTCACCATTAACACCAGTGAGGGACGTGCATATTGGGAGGATAACAAGTACACACACACAGTAAAGTACAATTTCCCTTAACAGCACACAGAGATCAGTCAGTCTGGGGCTGGTTTCTCCCTCTTTCTCCTGTTGAGTTGTACATTACTTTAAGAATGAAGACAGATACAGTTCTTTCTCTCTTTCAGTGGCTTTTATTAACTACAGTACACACGTGCGGGAGCTTCATGGAAAGCACCAGGGAGACTCCCAGAACAAAGGAATAAACAAGCTTATATACTGGTGATATTGCTGACAGTACAGAAATATAAAACTGAACCAATTAGATTATACAGGGCAATTAACCAATCAAAGGTTTACCCGTAAACATAAGACAATTCACATCATCATATCTCCAGGCAAAAGAGAAAATCAGATACACTTCCATAAGAGGCACATTTCCTGCTTTCAGACAGACTCTTGTTTGTTCAGTATTTTTCCATTACTCACAATTCAGAGTTCACAGTACTCAGTACATCTCAGTTTATACAAACTGTCACATACTCAATTCCCTTGAAACACATGCTTTGGCTGTTCATATTCTACACTCCAGATCCCCAATAAGACTCCCCACTGGCACAACTATAGAGTTGAGTCCTTAGCCAGGGTTCTAAGCCAAGGCCTTCCAGCATTCTCCCTGTTCAACCAGTGCTTCCTGTCCCTGCCTAAGTAGCTGACACACAAACACACACACACACTTTGATATTTGATTTATACACAAACACACCCCTTGGAAAGGCTGGCACAGGTTTACTCGTTATGCCCCCTTCTTCCCAGACCATAAGGTAGTTAGCACTGCCACCAGAACCCCTACTTATCAGCTACTATAAGGCCCTTCCCAAAGGGTGATCAATTCTACTGTGTAATGATACAGTTCAAATAAGTGTCACGAGAACTTTTAATGCCATTCAAGAGTGGCCTGTACAGTATCACCAAATACATATGCAAGTACTCTCAGAGCTTAAATATGTCTAAAAAACCAGTTGCAATTAAAAGGTTTAAATATATTTAATAAATAAAAGAACAAGACAATATTTAAGAACTCAACACAGTGACAGCAGAGTTCAGAATCACAGGAAATGTTTTAAAACAACATTGCAGGACAGTCTCACATAAAGACAGAAAACATCTAGACTGATCTTACTACTTCGTATCTATCTCTAAGAGAAATACCATGATGTAAGTTTTACTTACAGGCAAATGCAAGTGCTGAATGGATGTTGACAGGTCCAAGACAAGATACAAAATGCACTGATTCACTCTCTGAGATTGTTCTTAAATTACTATCAAACATTTCTGCTGGGTTATCTCAGATTACATCATTCTTATCACTTCTGCCCTTCGTTCCCAGGCTAACAGGAACCAAAAGAATTCAACATATCTCTGTCAAAAATACTTATCTCTTATATAAACAACTGCTAGGAAGTCACAGAGCAATACAAAAACACTTTGCATTTGAAACCTAGTAATTATCTCTGTCTCAAGACAATAGAAAGAAACCCCTAGCACTAGACATCCTGTCTCTTAGCTGTGATAAACTAACTTTATAGCACATCGTAAAAATCTTTATTTGCTTAGAGTTTGCAAGGTGAGTCTATATATTCCAGCCTTTACCATCAACACATACATTTGCATAGGCATGTAGTTTATACACATTTCTGCTCTTTTCCAGCAGGGTGAACTATGGTTATATTCTTGAAGCTCAGTACAGAACATATAGTTTTCTTACATTTGTAAGACAAGCAACAAGCATGCAAATCATATTACTATTCACAAATGACACAGAATTATTTACAAAATTTTAGCTAGCTGATCTGGCAGCCTTCACACTCATCTTGAGGCAAAATATTGTACTCTGTACTTGCATCTACTCAGCATTCTGTTAATTCTCAGTATTTCAATCCAGAAGCATAACTTACATGCCTGCTTTTGCCCTTCTGATGCATTTTAATATCTGACTGTACTAACAGCACTCATGATGCACTTTAAGACATTGTTGTGTCCTCTGTTTTATTTCAGTAGTATTAATTCTTTTCTTTGAGGAGTTTTTCTCCTTGAGTCACCACTAAAAAGAGACAATGCCCATATTTCTGTTCAACCACCTGCATTATTTGAGCACACTTGTTTTTATTTATTTACTTTTATTTTATTTTATTTTTTTGCAGCTCATCCAAATGCCACTTTAACACAGAATCTGCAGAACTGATTAAAATACAGGAGAGAACATCCTTTCCTGTTTAGGGCCACAACTGGTGCATGAAGCATGAATTAAAAGTGTGCAATTGTTTTTCTGTGCCCTATCTTGAATTTTCATATACCTCTCTTTTTCATACCAGCTACTGCTTCAACACATCTTAGTTCTCATTTTCATCCTATTTAACTCACTTTTATCTTTTTTTACAAATATACTTTTAGAATTTTAATTACCTCAAATGCACACCGATAGTTTTGGTTTTACTTGTTCTGCATACATATGCAGCTTTCTATAAGGGTACTTATAAATTAAAAAAAACACTCCTTGCCTGATTATTTGTTATAACACAAACAATACTAGGCTTGTTATCAGCAACTCAAAATTCCAAGTCATTAGATGTTAGTATTACTAAGCTGATGAATACTGCTGCAGTTTTTTTTATAAGTCATAGTGTTCTCCTAATGAACAAACGACAGTTAAATAACAAATCCCTTTTGTGCTCACAATAATTCCTGAAATTTTCTTTAAGTGGTGCTATTCTGTATTTATCCTCTTCAAGAAAAGCAAAACGGTTAAATGTCTAATGTTTTTTTTTTTATCCACTGACATTCAAGAATGCTGCAGCTGAACATTTTCGGTTTCTAATTCACTTGGCAGTGAGAAATAAAATCAGATTTCTAAATGCAAAGCTTCCAGTTGTGTGATAGAATTTTGGGTGGTTGCAGATAAAGCATATTTCTGCTGAAAAATATATTTTGAAATTCCACTCACTGAACCTTTTGAAAGCCAATATATCTCTTCACTGTTTTGATATGTTTCTATAATTCTGGCAGATGTCTGCTGGCTTGTGACATCAAATCATGTCCAATGGCTTAACAGAAAGACACTGGAATTGGCTAACCTCCAGGATGAAAAAATTCAGACCAATTCTTCTCTAGACGAACCCACAACAACCAGTTAGATTAATGTTCCAATACTGATAACATAGTACAATATACGGGGGGGGGTATGGAATTCTGGAGTGTGCTGCCCTTCAGACTAGATGTTAAACCAATGTTCCAATCTGTTTGCGTTAGTGGTGGCTTAGCTAGATGTAAAAGATCCCACAGCACCTATCAAAAAGGAGAGGTGGAAATTACCAATGTTCTGGCCAAATTTCCCCATTAGTATAACCACCACCTCAGATCCCCCCAGAAGAAAGGCTAGTGGGACTAACCCTGTCAACAAAGGATAAGTTAAAAATAAATAAATAAACTATACAACATATATAAATCGCATTAACATTACAGCAATATAACCCACACCTAAAACTACATACATACATATACGTAGTAATTTATCTGTTATTAAAGTTATATACCCCATACCTAACACCATGCATGTATCTACTCCATTAGGTAGGCGAGGAGACTGGTCAGAGGATCCTTTTAGGTCTCAATTTTGCCTCTGGACAAAGTAGCACAATGTTGATAAACATACAATGAGATAAATTCACACAAATAAATTAAAACTGCATTCTTACACAAATAAACAATGTTGAAGGTGCCTAAAAGCAAGGACAGCAAATTCAAATTTCACTTTCAGCCAGCCAGTGACTGCTGTGATGGTACATACCACCAATACGGGTAATTTTCTATTAAAACAGAAGAGCTACTTTGCTAGACACAATTGGAGATGATAGTCAGACACATTACAAAAAGGCAAACAACCAAAGGCTCAACAATATGATAACTAAGAACAAAGCACAAATGATGAAACAATTCAAGTAAAGTCAGAGGCAAGTTGTTGTATCTTTTGGCTTTTCCCGGTGATAAAGCAAAATAATGATGCTACAGACAAGTTATAAAAGCTAGTGTAACAAGAAATAAAGCTAAATGTAAAAACTATCTAGAAATCAGCAGCTCAAAACTATCTCAACTTCATAGGTAGGTACTAGGCTATTGGCCCTAGGGCCTATATAAGCCTAGCCAAAAATGTACCCTGGCTTTCGCCACCCAAGAAAATTATTTTCCTGTGCCCCTGTCGAGCAGAGCCCCAGAAGTGATCTCTGGGGTGAATTGTGAATTTCCTATTTCTCATCCAGTCATCAAGGATTTTCTTGAAGAGTGCTAATGAGGAGCCCTGTTTGACATAGGTAGTCTGTTCCAGAGTATGGGAAGTCTCGGGGACAGGAATCTATCCTTCCAGCATGTTCTGTTTATTAATAAATAAGGTAACCTGGTCACCAACACGATAAACAACCTTGAAATTAGACAGTATGATGACCCAGAAGGTAAAACAATAAAGCATAGAACCGAGGAAACAGGAAACAGAAGTTTAATCCACAAGCCACAAACAGTTCACATAAACGCCTCCGAATACAAATGTTCTGTTTATTGTGGTGACAAGGTTTAGGTCCCTAGAGCGTGTAGCTCGGAGGGATTGGGATTTCTTTAAGTGGAGCATGTCTGGGTTTGACAGCTTTGTATGTTAGGCAGAGATCGCCTCTGAGTAGGCGATATGTGATGGAGTAATGCTGGAGTTTTTCGAGACGGTCTGCGTAGGGCATCTGTTTGAGGCCAGTAATCCTCTTTGTGAGGTATTTCTGTGGCCTTTCCAGTTGTTGTTGATGAATTGTGAGGTACATACCAAAAGGGGCGTTGTACTCTATAATGGGTCTAATGAGTGACGAGTAGAAGGGAACAATGACCTCTTTTTTCTGGATGAGAAACCTTTTGTGATGAGGTGAACCACGTAAAAGGATTTCCTGACCACTGTGGCGATGCTATTATCAAAGGAGAGACTACTATCCACCTGTGTTCCAAGGTCTCATCACATTTTCAGCATTAAGTAGACTACCAGCTATGTGGTGGTTTATGAGTACAGAGTTTTTACCAAAGGGAATGACAATACACTTTTTGGCATTGAGCTTCAGGCCATGGCTTTGACACCAGGTATCTGTCCCAGTGAGGCCCTTTTGTAGTATGTCCACATCGTTAGGAGTTTTGATTATGGCTCCTAATTTGCAGTCATCTGCAAACTTTGTTAGCTTGTACTTCAGAGAAGTAGATCCCAAACAGGAGATGACCCAGGACTAAACCCTGTGGTACTCCACTTGTCACTGGTCTGAAGTTGGATTTGGAGTCTGCTACTTTCACAGTGTGGGTTCTGTCCATGAGCCAGTTGGCAACCCATCTTGTGACATACGGATTTATACCTAGTTTAGTAAGCTTATCTATAATTCCAGAGTGGGGGATGAGATCGAAAGCCTTGGTGAAATCTAGATAAGCTGTGTGAACCACCTTACCCTCATCGATGGCTTTGGTGACTGCTTCAAAAGAAGTCAATCAGGTTTAGGAGACATGATCTGCCTTTTACAAATCTGAACTGGGTAGGGTCCAGAGTTTGGAGATTACCAATGTCTTTGTTTATGAGTTCCATGATGATACATTCCATGGCCTTGCAGACCAGGCTTGTCAGGCTAACGGGGCAGTAGTTCCCGGGGTCCGTCATGGCTCCCCCTTTCTGGAGTGGGATAACCATCATGGTGCGCCATTCAGTGGGCACAAAGCCTGAGGTGAGTATATGATTGAACATGGTACTTAGGTAGGGTGCCAGTTCATTCTGTAGTTTGTGTAGAACGCAGCCTGGGATATTGTCAGGTCCATGGATGCTGTGTTTTTGGCTTTGGAGAGTGTGTTTTTTACCTGTGCAGCTGTGATTACAGGAACGTTGCATTCTTCCGGTATAGAGATGGGCCCTCTAGGGGGTGAGAGGGGAGTAAAGTTAGCACTGAACCTATCTGCCAGGATGCTGGCAATATCAGTTGGTTCTGTATATTTAGTGCCATTGTGCTGTAACTCAGAGCAGATCTGAGTGTTGCCATTGAGATTCTTGACATAGCTATAGAATGTTTTGTGGTTGTCTATAGATTCAGTGGCAATTTTGTTTTCGTAACTAGCTTTGGATGATTTTATGAGGGATCTAAGCTTCGTACTGAGGTTGACCAGGGAGTTCCTCCAGTCATGGGATTTTACTCTTTTTTTTGCAACAGTTTCTTTCTTCTGTTGTAGAGTTTGTTTATGGCAGAGACCCACCAGATTGGCTTCCTTTTTTTGGAGGATAGCATGATCCATGCACTCGTGTAAGTGCATAAAAAGTGCATTTGTGTAGGATTCAGCAGTTGTACCTCTATTGTCTGTCTGCATGGGTGTCATGAAGTTTGCCACTTCTGTCTTAAGTGTGAAGTTGGCTTTGGAGAAGTTTTTTTACGAGGGTTTCCCTAATTGGGGGTGGGGGCGGGATGTGGATGTCTAGGGTGATTAGCTTGTGGTCAGATCTGACCAACGAGGAATTGACCTCTGGTGTAGAACACCGGTTGCCCATGTTGGTAATGACCAGGTCTAGGATACTGCTGCCCCTGGTGGGGGTGTGAATAAGTTGATCTAAGGCGTTGGAATTTATGAATTCCAGAAAATGTTGAGCAAAAGAGTTGGTACATGAGTAGTTTTCCCAGTTAATGGTGGGGTAGTTGGAATCACCCATTATTAATGTGTTAGGTTGTACCCTAATACTTTCCAGTGTATCAAGAAATGAGGAGTGGGAATGCTGGTGCATGTTGGGGGGTCTGCAGCAAGCTACAGTCTGGATTGCTGTCTTTTCCTGAGTTAATTGCACTTGGATAATCTCGGATGCATTATGCTGTGCAACTAGCCTGGAGGTGTGGATATCCTTAATGAATATGGACATGCCTCCACCTTTAGTGCTTCGTTCTGGGTTAGGTGGCCGAAAGGTGTAGTATGAATGCAACAGTTTCTTTCTTCTGTTGTAGAGTTTGTTTATGGCAGAGAACCACCAGATTGGCTTCCTTTTTTTGGAGGATAGCCTGGTAATGCTGGGGTGCTCTCTGGAGCTTTGAACCAGGTCACTGTCACTGCACAGATGTCGATGTTTTCCATTTTAAGGAGTGCCTCGAGTGAGAGCATTTTGAGGTTTAGACTTCTAGCACTGAGTAGCATTACCCTCGGATTTTGCTTGCTTGTACTTATTATGGTGGTGAATTTGTCACTTGAACCTTGCCTAAAAAAGGCCCTACAGGGGTGACGAGAGCCTTAGCCAGTATCAGGAATCCCAAGGGCGACAGGTGCAGGCCATCTCTGACAAAGCATCGTGGTCTGTCGATCATGTCATCCCAGGCAGATAAATACTGGATCCCCTTAGAATGACACCAGAAGCTTAGCCAATTGTTGAAGTCAATCATTTTGTCCTTGTACTGTGGTATCGTTCTGGGTGATGGCAGGATGCTACTCAGGGCTAGGGACATACCTGCCTGGGCTACAAGATCAGAGAGCTCCTCCATGTCTCTTTTCATGTAATCCAGGGAGGTATGTCTCAGGTCATTCACACCAACATGGACAATGACAGTGTAATATTTGTACTTGTTGTGGAGTGACCTGAGTGGGTGCGTTATGTGGTGGATCCTGGCACCTGACAGGCAGCTGACAGTAACTTTCTCCTTGTTTAGCCTGGTGAGTGGAACACCAGTATGCCTGACTATAGAGTCACCTATGACTAGAGTGCTGGGTATGTTGTTATGCCTTACAAGCTGTGGTTGAGTGGTACACTGAGTTTGTGGGCTATGTGTCATTTGGGTTGTGTTGGGGGCTGGAGTTTGCTTGTATTTCTACTATGGAGGTCCCTGATGCTTGGGTATATTTTTACTGAGAGCCTCCGTGAATGTAGGTGTGTGTTTTGTGTTTCTATGTGTGTGTTTTGGTGGTGAACGTTTTGGGGGACTATGTGAGGAATGTGGTGTGGTGCAAGTGTTTACCTTCTCCTCTTGACTCTTTAGTCCAGTCTTGGGTGAAGAGAGCTTTGCTTCCAGTTTGGCTATATAAGTGTATCTTTCACAGGATGTAGTGTTGGGTGATAGGAGGAGAGGGTTGTCTGTGTACATGAGGCAATTGCTTCTTTGCCCCAAGATGCCCAGATTCATCAGGAAGACAGCAGAAATCACCAGGAGCTGACCCTTAGACATGCCTGGATAGGTGCTTATTTATTAAGTACTAAAAACTGCTTTCCTCTAGACAAGTGAGGAAAGTTGAGTGCTGTAGTAATTTGCAGCTTATTTAGTGCTAACAATGAGTTCTGAACAAGTGCTGAATTCAAAGACACAGATTTGAGTGCTACAACTAGAAAACTGGCTAGTTCTAAGAAACAAAATTAAGCAAGAAGGCTTCCCTCCAACACAGAAAGGCTTGGGGGCTCAGCAGCCTACAGTCTAGACCACTTCTATGAAAGGCAGGAAACAAGCTTAAAAATGTTTATTTTTTTTTCTTTCCCAGATGCTCTCTTTGTACACAGTAGGAGTGCCTGAAATCAGAATATGATCTCACCGCACTCACTTGAGTGAGCAAATGAGATGGGCCCAGAAGGAGTATCCAAACACAAATTTACAAGAGGGGCGGGCAGTTTCAAAGCCACCAAGATTAACACCAAAACACAAACACGGAGGGTGGGTGGGGAACTAACTGAAAAGACAGAGTCAAATCTTCCAGTTCAGTTAATATTCAATGCAACACAAATAAATCAATTAAATTGCTGTATTATTTGAAAAAAGTGCACAAAATGTACTTAAATTCTCTTATGCATCCAGTTGAATACAATTAGATCTTAGCCAGCCAAAGCTGAGGTTTTAAGCAGAAAATATTTCAAAATTTACCACTTAAATAGGCAGTGACAGGATATCAATGAAAGAGACTACCCCTGCCTGCAATTACTAACCGGCAATAAAATTCTAGCAAGCACTGACTGAAAAAACAGTCTCAAAACTTCCAGTTCAGTTAGTATTCAATGCAACACAAATAAATCAATTAAAATGCTGTATTATTTGAAAAAACTGCAGATTAAAGGAACTTAAATTCTCTTTTATGTCCAGTTGAATACAGCTCGATCTTAGCAGGCCATAGCTGAGGTTTTAAGTAGAAAATATTTCAAAATGAACCACTTAAATAGGCAGTGACAGGATATCAATGAATGAGACTACCCCCACCTGCAGTTATTCTAGCAAGCACTAACTGAAAAAAAGAGAGTCAAAACTTCCAGTTCAGTTAATATTCAATGCAACACAGATAAATCAATTAAATGCTGTATTATTTGTAAAAAAGTGCAGATAAAAGGTATTTAAATTATCTTATACGTTCAGTTGAATACAGCTAAATCTTAGCAGGCCAAAGCTGAGGTTTTAAGCTACTTACAAGCAGCTATCCCAGCACAATAGAGTAGTAAGCAGTAAAAATATAATCTACTCTGGAATAAACGGTGCAAACCAAATACAGAACTGGGATAAAACAAAATGGTTTAAAATACTGCAAACACAGATGCTTGAATAATCTGTAAAGTTACTAACAACCAGAAACACAAGAAAACACACTGGAAAACAAACAGTTTAACAGTCAAAAATGTAAATGGCATCTTTAAAGAAAGCACAGTTGTGTACACTTACCATAAATGTACATGTTCGAGTGTACTCACTGTTGCAGTCATTACACTTGGGTTATCCTGCAGGGCGTAGCCCTCAGTCGGCCTGAATACCAGATGCTTAGTATTTCTGTGTTAGTTGCTGTTGCTTCAGGACTGACGTGAGGTCGTCAGTGGTATAAAACAGACAGCCAAAGCCATTACATCAGTTTTTCTTGCCCTAAATGTCAGGAGCTAAGCTATGGTGGAAAAACATCACCAGTAAAAAGTAAATGCCAATAGCCCTGTAAGGAGTAAGGAAGAGACAGAGAGAGAGAGAGAGAGAGAGAAGGGGGCTGGAGGGTGGGAAACCAGGACTGCAACAGTGAACACACTTGAACATGTACATTTATGGTAAGTGTACACAACTGTACTATGCTCTTCGTGTTTCACTGTTCCCAGTCATCACACTTGGGTTGAATCCCAAAGCTGAAGAATGGGTGGAGGCAGTCAAGAAGAGTTGGGGATGGCTACTATGCCCTGGAGACTGCGGTCAAAGCCCGCACTGGATTTGGAAAAGATAGGCAGGTGGTAATGCTTGATGAAGGTATGAATAGAACTCCAAGTTGCAGCTTCCAGAATGTTCCTGGTAGGGACTCCTCTGAGAAAGGCTGTAGAGGTTGAAGTTGCCCTAGTGGAATGTGTTCTGACCCCCTGAGGGGGTGGTTTCGCATAGTGTTTTTAACAGAAATGGATACCGTGTGCTATCCATTTGGAGATGGTTTGTTTTGATATGGCCTTGCCCTCTGCCCCTGGTGCAAAGCTGACTAATAACTAACTGGTCAGAGTTCCTAAAGGGCTTAGTCCTATCAAGGTAGAATCTGAGCTATCTGTGCACATCTAAAGAGTGCAGGATCCTTTACCCTTATTTTGGGGATTAGGGAAAAAGGTGGACAAATGTATAGAGTGGTTGTGAGCCACACTGGACACCACTTTAGGCATGAAAGTTGGGTTAGTCCTGAGAGGGAGACCCTGTCAGCATGAAAAATGATGAAAGGTTAGACATCCATACGTGCTTGCAGCTCAGACACTCTTCTAGCTGAAGTGATGGCCAGAAGCAAGGCTGTTTTCCAGAAGAGGAATTTTAACTCTGCAGATGCTGCAGGCTAAAAGGGGGGTAGCATGACCTTTTCCAACACAAAGTTAAGGTTCCAAACAGGGGTGGGGCTCTTCTTGGTGGCCTTAAGTTGTTAGCCCCTGTCAGGAACTGCTTGATGAGAGGGTGTAAGAAGAGCTATGGCTCAGTGTTATAATGAGCAGAGATGGCAGAGGCATAGATCTTAATGGAAGAGAAGGATAGGCCCCTGTGGAGTAGGTCTGCTAGGTAATCCAGGATGAGAGGTACAGAGGGCTGTGCTGGATCCACTCCTTTAGTCTGGATCCAGGAGCAATACCTTTTCCACTTGTCAGCATAGGATTTTCTAGTACTGGGTCATCTGGCTTCATGCATGACATCCATTACCTGCTTGCTTAGATTGGCCACTGGAGGAGAGGTCAAGGAATAAGCCAGGCTGCAAGGTTCAGGGTCTGTAATTGCAGATGCAAGAAAGTACAGTTGTGTATACTTACCATAAATGTAGATGTTCGAGTGTATTCACTGTTGCAGTCATCACACTTGGGTTATCTGCCTGCAGGTAGCCCTCAGTCAGCCCAAACACCAGTCTTAGTATTTCTGCGTCAGATGCTGTCGCGTCTTCCATGACTTCAGGTCATCAGGGGTATAAAACAGGCAGCCAATGCCATTACATCAATTTTTCTTTCCCCAATGTCAGGAACCCCCAAATAGGGAGCTAATATATGGTGGGGAACACCTCCAGTAAAAAGTAAATACCAATGCCATTAGGAGTAGCCATAGAGAGGAGAGGTAGATAGATAGAGAAAGCCAGGGGGCTGGAGGGAGGGAAACCGGGACTGCAACAGTGAATACACTCAAACATCTACATTTATGCTAAGTGTACACAACTGTACTATGTTTTTCATGTTTCACTGTTGCAGTCATCACACTTGGGTTGATTCCCAAAGCTGAGGAAGGGTGGAGGCAGTCAAGAAGTGTTAGGGCTGGCTAGTAGGCCTTGCAAGACTGTTGTAGCAAATCCAGCCCTGGATTTGGAAAATACAGGTAAGTGGTAGTGCTTGGTGAAGGTGTGTACAGAACTCCAGGTTGCAGCTTCCAGAATGTCCCTGGTAGGGACTCCCCTGAGAAATGCTGTAGAGGTAGAAGTAGCCCTAGTGGAATGTGTTCTGACCCCGAGGGGTTGGTTTTCCATGGTGCTTGTAGCAGAAATGAATGCAGTGTGCTATCCATTTGGAAATGGTCTGTTTTGAAATGGTCTTACCCTCTGCCCTTGAAGCAAAGCAGACTAGCAACTGGTCATATTTTCTGAAAGGCTTAGTCCTATCAAGGTAGAACCTGAGCTGTCTGCATGTCCAAAGAGTGCAGTATCCTTTCCCCTTTATTCTGAGGGTTAGGGAAGAAGGTTGGTAAGTGGATGGGGATTGGTTTAGAGCCACACTGAACACCACCTTAGGCATAAAGGATGGGTTAGTCCTGAGGGAAACCCTGCCTGCATTGAAAATAATGAAGGGTTCCATGACCATTAGTGCCTGTAACTCAGACACTCTTCAAGCTGAAGTTATGGCTAAAAGTAAAGCTGTTTTCTGAGAGAAGAATTTTGACTCTGCTAAAGCAGCAGGTTCAAAAGGGGGAAGTGTGAGCTTTTCCAGTACAAAGTTAAGGTCCCAGGCAGGGGTTGGTGCCCTCCTTGGGGGCCTTAAGTTGTTGGTCCCTCGCAGGAACTGTTTGATGAGAGGGTGAGAAAACAGATGTGGCTCAGTATTATACTGAGCCAAGATGGCAGAGCCATGAATCTTAATGGAGGAGAAGGATAGGCTTCTGTGGAGTAGCTCTGCTAGGTAATCCAGGATTAGAGGTAAGGAGGGCACTGCTGTGTCCTTTCCTTTAGACTGAGTCCGAGAACAAAATCTTTTCCATTTTTAAGCATAGGATTTCCTAGTACTAGGCCTTCTGGCTTCAAGAATGACATCCAGCACCTGTTTGCTGAGGGTTGCTGGTGGGGTATTCAAGGATAAGCCAGGCTGCAAGGTTTAGGGTTTGCAATTTTGGATGCAAAATCTGTCCCTCCTGCTGAGACAGCAGGGTAGGAGTTTGGTGTAGGTTCCAGGGTGGCACTATTGTCAGACTGCACAGGAATGGATACTATTGCTGGCGTGGCCAGTCTGGGGCAATCAGAATTGCTGTTAGCCTGTCATGTTTTATCTTGAGTAGTACTCTTGAGAGAAGGGGCAGAGGGGGAAAGGCATAACTTGAGAGGTTTTCCCACTGAAAGGATAGGGCATTCACCTTCCAGGCCCTGCTGTGAGGGTTCCTGGTGCAGTATTTGCTTAACTGGTGGTTTTCGGGGGAGGTAAAGAGATCCACCTCTGGTGTCCCCCACCTCTGGATCAGAAGGTTGAATGTGTTGGACTCCAATTTCCACTCGTGTGGGTCTAGGAGATTTCTGCTCAAGTCATCTGCCAGTGTATTTTGTTTGCCTGGCAGGAAATGAGCTTGTAGATGGACTTGGTTGTTCAAGGCTGTGGTCCACAGGGCCATGGCTAACCTGCAGAGTGGGTAAGAATGGGTCCCCCCCCACTTGCTTATGTGCCACATAACTGTGGTTTCGTCTGTTTTTATCAGCAGTTGTCTTGGAAGGATTAGGTATTTGAAAGCTGTCAGAGCATTCTGTACAGCTAGCATCTCTTTTTGATTGATGTGCAGGAGAATCTGCCTTGGGCTGCAGTGGCCCTGAATGCATTTGCTGCCATGTGAGCCCCCCATGCATAGTCTGATGAATCTGTTGTCAGGGTTTGGGTGGCGTGGGGTGGAGTGAAATGCAGTCCCTTCTTGTGGTTGCTTGCTTCTGCCCACCAGAGGAACTCTGTCCTTAGACAAGGTATGACAGGAATGACTGTTTACAGGTCCTGAGAATGCTGGCACCAAAGACTTTTTAAGTACCACTGAAGTTTCCTCATATACAGTCTTGCATACGGAATTAGTAGAATACATGAGGCCATGAACCCTAAGGCTTGCATTATTTTTCTTGCACATAGCTGGGTTCTGGTGGCCATTTGTTTGAAGTAGTCTGTCAGATAGACCTGTTCTTCTGAAGTGAGAAATGCCATCTGGGAAGCTGTGTCCAAGCTTGCTCCCAGGAATACAATCTTTTGACTGGGTACTAGTTGAGATTTCTTTTCGTTGATGGGTGTACCCCAATGAAGTGTGAAGGCTTTTTACAAACGCCCGGTGCTGAAGCAGCAATTCCTGACTGTCCGCCTGAATCAGGCAGTCTTCCAAGTATAGCTAAATTTGGATATTTCTCTGCCTGCAGTATGCAATGGCTGGAGCCAGGCATTTTGTGAATACTCTGGGCGCAGTAGATAAGCCAAAGGGAAGTGCAGAAAACTGATAGTGCATAGATCCTGCCCTGAAACATAGATATTTCCTGCATGACTCCCTTATGGGGATGTGCAGATACGCTTCTTTTAAGTCTAGAGTGACTAACCAGGCATCCTTGACTAGCATAAGGAGAAGCTGTTGCAGGGTAAGCATCTTGAATTTTGGGACCACCAGAAAGGTGTTGAGAATAGAAAGATCCAGGATTGGGTGCCAAGAGCCCTCTTTTCTGGGCACCAGGAAAAGTCTGGAATAGAAACCCTGACCCCTTTGTTCTAATGGAACAGGTTGAACAGCTCTGATACTGAGCAGGGAAAGTACTTGCTTTTGAGCCTATGCCCTCTGGTTTGGAGGAAGGTCTAAAACCCTCTTGGGGTTGGCAGTGAATGGAAGCAGAATTTGTACCCCTGGGATACAATGCTGAGCACCCATCGGTCCTGAGTGATGGACATCCAGTTTTTTGCATGAAGGGCAAGTTTTCCTCCTAAGGGCACAAGCAGTTGGGCAGGGTTGGGAAGTAGAACTGAGAAGTCATAGTGAACTTTTTCCATAGGGGGGGCTGCTTACCACTCTGTGTTTTTGGGGTGGGGATACTCCATTGCTTAGATCTCTGCATACCCTAAGACTGTTCCCCTGGGTCATGTCTGGGAAGGCCTGGAAGGGGCTGGAAAGGACTAGTGTTAGCGTTTTGAAGGGCAATGCCTACTAAATCTAGGTGATTGCACTTGTAAGAATTCTTTAACAGTTTGCATAGATTTAGCTTTTTCTTCCATCTTTTTAAGAACTTCTGCTTTGGAACCAAACAAATAGTTCTTATTTAAAGGAGCATCTAGTAATTTGGATTTGACATGATCTGGCAAGGCTTGCTCCTTCAGCCAAGCATGTCTTCTCAGTACAGAACCAGTGACTGCAGCCCTGCAAGATGCTTCTAAGGCATTAAAGCCACACTGCAAAGTAGGCATGCTGACTTGGTTGGCAGAATGCATTAGCTCTTGTAAATCTGTATTTTCTGCACAATCTGGAAATACCATTTTTTGTTTAATTAGTTCCATAACATGTTGCTAATACTTCAGCATATGAAACTGGCAATTTAAAGCCCTGATAGCAAGAGTTGCAGAGGTATATACCTTCTTACTCCATCTGTCTAAAGCTCTGGAATCCCTGTCCGAAGGGGTAGGATTTTTGGCTGTAGTAGCCTTAATACCTTTAGGTCCCTGGGAAATGATCTCTGGATCAGCAGTAGGATTCTTGAAAAGAAACTTGTGGGAATCAGGTATTCTGTACTACCTGATAGGTTTAATGCGTCTGGAGTAAGACTGGATTCCATAAAAACATCATCTACAACATCCAGGACAGGGGTTATAGCTAGAGGCCTGTGCTGACACAATTCTAAAAATTCTCTTTTTAGAATGAGGGTAGTCTTGGCATTCCCACTAGAAATGCTCTTAAAGTATGCAAGGTTTCACCAAAAGAAAAATCCTCTAGAGGGGAGGCAGAGGGAATGGATTCCACTGCATCTGAATCCTCATAAGCTGATAAGGCATGTCCTGATAACCAGTAGGTCAGCGTCATCTGACTCCTGGTCTGTAGAATCAGAAGGAACTTCAATTCTTTGTCTCTTAGTAGGGGAAGGCTGATTTCCCCTAATTAGTGTAATAAGGTCTTCATCATTCTAAGCATTTGTTTTTGTGGCATGGGAGCTTAAGCATGCGCATTGGTCATCAGTTTTCTAGGTGTAGTACATACTGTGGGCCTAAGAAACTCGGTAGTTTTAGGTGCTTGCACAGCGGCTCCGGACCCATCCAAGGTAGAGACATCTACTGGTTCCATAGTCGAAGAAGCATCTCACGGCATACAGGACTCTGAATGGGTCTCAGCAGAGGCCTGTGAATCCACAGAAGTGGGCATCAGGGGCTGCAAAGGTGCCTCACTGAGTACTGGTGAACTGGCAACTAGCTTAACGGAAGCGTCGGCAGTTTTGGACCTATGTGGTCTGTCTCTGTCTTTACCTTTATGTTTTTTTCGGAAGATCGGTAGTCGGATGGCTTAGCAAAGTCATTTCAGAATACGGAGAATGAGAGCGAAAGAATTTAGTGACAAAAATAGCCAGACGACGAATGGTTTGGGCATTACAAAAGGCACAAAACCGACAGCGAGGGACGTTGTGGTCTGGTCCTAAACAGGTGATGCAGTAAGAATGAAAATCTCTGTGAGGTATTTGCTTTCCACAGGCAAGAGAATTGTTAATTTTTTCTGACATCGGTTAGAGCAGGAAAAAAGGATCGCCAACGGGGTACTTAGCTTTAGAAGACTTCAGGATTATCAACTTGAAAACGAAAATTTCAGGTAGCGGCCGACAGGTACTTGAGAACTACTTCTGCTTCAGGCTCCTCCTTGACAAGAAAGACTGATGTAATGAAGTCGGCTGCCTGTTTTATAGCCCTGACGACCTGACATCATGGAAGAAGCAACAGCATCCGATGCAGAAATACTAAGACTGGTATTCGGACCGACTGAGGGCTACCTGCAGGCAGATAACCCAGATGTGATGACTGCAACAGTGAAACACGAAGAACATCTGTCCCTCCTGCTGAGTCAGGAGAGTTGGGATCAGGGGGAGGTGCCATGGAGGCAATGGTGACAGACTGCGCAGTAGTGGGTACCAGTGTTGGCATGGCCAGTCTGGGGCAATCAGGATTGCCCTTGGCCTTTCCTCCCTTATCTTGAGTAATACTCTTGTAAGAAGAGGTAGAGGGGAAATGCATAGATTTAGATGTTTGACCACTGGAAGGATAGGACATCCACTTTCCAGGCCTTGCTGTGAGGTTCCCTGGTGCAGGATTTGCTGAGCTGGTGGTTGTATGGGGGAGAAAAATAGGTCCACCTTCGGGGTACCCCAATTCTGGGTCACAAGGCTGAAGGCGTTGTGGTTTAATTGCCACTCGTGTGGGTCTAGGAGATTTCTGCTTAAGTTGCCTGGCAAGAATTGAGCTTGCAGGTGAATATGCATGTCTGAGGTTGTGTTCCAAAGGGTCATGGCTAGCCTGAAGATTGGGTAAGAGTGAGTTCCCCCCTGCTTGTTGATGTACCATATGTGGTGCTGTCAGTTTTGATTAGTAGAGGCCTCGGAGAGAGTAGGGATCTGAAAGCTCTCAGAGCATGCTGAACAGCTAGCATCTCTTTTTGGTTGATGTGCAGATGAATTTGATTTGAGCTCCAGTGGCCCTGAATGCCTCTGCCGTCCAGATGTGCACTCCAGGCATAGTCTGATGCATCTGTGTTTAGGGTCTGGGTGGCGTGGGGTTGTGTAAAGGGAAGCCCCTTGTTGTGGTTGCATGCTACTGCCCACCAAAGGAACTCTTTTTTTAGACAAGGTATCATGGGTATGACAGTTTCCACTTCCTGAGAATGTTGGCACCAAAGACTTTTTAAGTACCATTGAAGTTTCCCCATATGCAGTCTGGCATATGGAATTAGTAGAATGCAGGAGGCCATGAACCCTAGAGCTTGCAGGATTTTCCTTGCGGATAACTGGGTTCTAGTGGCCATTTGAGAGAAGTAGCCTGTCAGGTAGGCTTGTTTTTCTGAAGTAAGGAATGCCATCTGGGATGCTGTGTCCAAGCTTGCTGCCAGGAATACAATTTTTTGACTGGGGATTAGTTTGGATTTCTTTTCATTGATAGTGTACCCCAGGGAGGTTAGAAGGTCCTTTACAACTGTCAGATGCTGCAACAGCTTTTCCTGACTGTCTGCCTGAATCAGGCAATCGTCCATGTAGGAGTAAATTTGAATATTTCTCTGTCTGCAATAGGCAATGGCTGGAGCCAGGCATTTTGTGAAAAATCTGGGAGCAGTGGATAAGCCAAAGGGAAGTGCAGAGAACTGACAATGCACAGATCCTTCCCTGAAATGTAGATATTTGCATGGTGGGCAAGATTTCCCTCCTAGGGGCATAAACAATTGGGCAGCGGTGAGGGGAGGAGTTGAGAAGTCATTGTGAATTCTTTCCATAAGGGGGTGGCTTAGCACTCCTTGCTTTAGAAGTGGAGGTACTCCACTGCTTAGATCTCTGCATACCCTGAGACTGGAGTCTGGGGGGATCTGTTTCCCCTAGGTCTAGTTTGAGGTGGCCTTAAGGGGGCTGGAAAGGGACAAGGTTTTGAGGGGCAAGGACAGCTGAATATTGGAGGTTGCATTTGCAAAACATCTTTGACTGACTGCAAAGACAGCTTTTTCTTCCATCTTTTTTGAAACCACTTCTGCTTTGGTGTCAAACAGTTTGTCCTTGTTCAGAGGTATGTCCAATAAATTTGATTTGACATGGTCTGGCAAGGTCTGCTCCTTACGCCAAGCATGCCTTCTAAGAACAGAACCTATGACTGCTGCCCTGCAAGATGCTTCTAGGGCATCAAACCCACATTGCAGGGTATGCCTGCTGACTTGGCTTGCAGAATACATAAGCTCCTGTAATTCTTTATTTTCTGCACAGTCAGGTGAAGGTAGATAATTCTTGCTTAATAAGTTCCATAGTATGTTGCTGGTATTTCAGCATGTGGAACTGACAATTTAATGCTCTGATGACAAGAGTTGCAGAGGTGTGTACTTTTTTACCCCATCTGTCTAAAGCTCGGGAATCCCTGTGTGAGGGGCTGGGATTCTTAGCTGTAGTTGCATTTATTCCTTTAGGTCCTTGAGAGATGACCTCTAGGTCAGCAGTCGGATTTTTTGAAAAGAAATTTGTGTGAGTCAGGGACTCTGTAGTACCTGTCAGCTATCCTGGGAGCAGGGGGTAAAGTATCAGGAGTTAAACTGGATTCCATAAAGATATCATCCACAGCATCCAGAACACGAGGGATAGCTAAGAGTCTCTGCTGTGGCAAATCTAAAAATTCCCTGAGTCTTTTTGGACTGAGGATAATCCTGGCAATCCCAATGGAAACGCTCTCTCAAAGTATGTAGGGTTTCACCAAAAGAAAAATCCTCTGGAGGGGAGGCAGAAGGAATGGATTCCTCTGCATCTGAATCCTCATAGGCAAAAAAGGGCATGTCTTCATAATCAGAAACCTCACAGTCGGACTCTTGGTCCGACAAAGCTGCTGGGGACAAGTCTCTTTTTCTTTTAGCAGGGGACGGCTGGCTTCCCCTAATCAGCATGATAAGGTCTTCTACCATTTTAAGCATCTGTGATTCTGGCAAGGAAGCAGGCTCTTGAGTTAGGGTAGTCAGTTTTTTAGGTGTAGCTCATACTCTTGGCCTTATAAATTCGGTAGCTTTAGAAAAAACTGAAGACATGAAAGAAGTTGTCGGTTTATGTCGAATATCGGTAGTGTAAAGAACTTTCTCAGAAGCCGGTGCCTGCACAGCAGCTCCGGACCCATCCAAGGTAGAGACATCCACAGGTTCCGTAGTAAAAAAAAAAAAAGAGTCTTGCGGCACAGGTCTCTGCAAATCCATGGAAGCAGGCATCAGGGGCTGCAAAAGTGCCTCACTGAGTACCGGCGAACTGGCGACTAGCTTAAAGGAAGCATTGTCGGCAGTTTTGGACCTGTGTGGTCTGTCTTTGTCTTTATCCTTATGTTTTTTTGGAAGATTGGTAGTCGGATGGCTTACCAAAGCCATTTTGGAATACGTAGCTCAAGAACGAAAGTATTTAGCTACGATGAGGGCCCAACGGCAAATAGGTTGTGTGTTGAACAAAGCACAAAACCAGCAGCGAGGTACGGCCTGGTCTGGGCCTAAACAGGTGATGCAGTAAGAATGGAAATCTCGGTGTGTTATTTGCTTTCCACAGGTGAGACAATTGTTAACGTTTTCTGACATCGGTTAGAGCAAAAAAGAAGAATCCCCAATGGGGTACTCAGCTTTAGAAGACTTCAACTTCAATTTCGGAAATGAAAACTCAGGTAGCGGCTGAAAGGCACTTGTGCGAACTGCTTCTGCTTCGGGCTCCTCGGCAAGAAAGACTGATGTAATGGCGTCGGTTTCCTGTTTTTATACCAATGGCGACCTGACCTCAGTCCTGAAGTGACAACAATTGATGCAGAACTACAAAGCCTCTGATATTCGGGCCGACTGAGGGCTACCCCTGGCAGGAAAACCCAAGTGTGATGACTGCAACAGTGAAACACGAAGAACATCTCAACCTGTCTGGCTGGTATAGCAGAGACTTAGGGGTCTATACTATGTTACTGAATGTTAATTTGTTCAAAAACATAAATAGCGACCCGAAAATGTCAAACTCGCACAATAGCAAAGTTTGAAAACATCAAAATCAGCATTTTCGAAAAGTTATAGTTGGCTCATCGCAATTTACTGATGTATCACGTCCATACAACATGGTTTCAAGTGTTAGTTCATGAGAAATTAATTAGCTAATAAATAAGTCTACGGACTTGTAAGTTCACTGTGCGGGAAAACTATATTTTTATAGCATGTATCTATATGTCACATTTATAATAAAATATTACAAGTTTATGATATTTTTGTCTGACACTTCATACCACCTTCCCCACTGTAGTGCAGTCTCGGAGAATGTATATATAATTAGGGGGGGGGGTGCAGCCCCCACAACAGCAGAAATCAGTGAATGGCGTACATTTGTTTTTATGTTATAGTTATGCTGGTTAGGGATATTAGTCAATTTTAGTAATTAGTTTTACTGACAGTGTGAATTCCATTTGCTGATACGTTTTAGTTAGGTTGCTTGAAAATGTTTTTGGGGTGTGTGACAGTAGTTATTTAAGCTTGTTTTGAGTAGCAGTTAAGAAGTTAGATTAACACAGGCACGGGATGTGAAGTGGCCAACTATGGCTATTCAATCTTGTGAGTTTTGATATTATGGGATTTCGCTATTATGCTACTTCGACATTTATGGGTCAATAATTAAATTTTCGCACCAATTAATGTTCAATTACATTTTCGCACCAATTAATGCTCAATAACGTAATATAGACTCCAGAATTAGGACTATGAAGTGTTAACGAGTGACTCTGTGTAGTCCAGTGTTTGATTCTCTCAACTTCCATTTGCGTACTATATGACTGAACAAATTAGCTAAGCATACAGTGCTCTGAGATTACAGAAAACCGGGCTGTGCACTCCTAATCGTCTCTTGGATCACATACCTAGTAACTATCTATAATCCACCCATAAAAGAAGGAGGAAAAAACAAACAAGACTGCAAAATGAAAGGAATTAAACATGTTTTAAACCTCAACTTGAGCTCTGCTCTTACAGCACTGTAAAAGAACTGAAGTGGGCATATTTATTTTCTTATGAGGTCAAGCAATACCAGTGATGAATGGACAGATAACCTCTGAAGAAAGAAGGGTGTACACTATGCATACTGTTGAGAAGTGTTAACCTTCTGCTGGTAAAAAGTGGGTTCTATGGATCCATTACATCATACTGAATGACATCTTACTTATTCATGTGTGTGTATATATATTGTGTTAAAAAATTATGATAATATGGGTCCACTTCACATGACTGAAAGCTCAAAATACTGAAAAATCTTTTGACTGAATTTCAGAATACTGAAAGCTGACCATGCTAAATTGCAAAATACAAAATGCGTACAGTACTATAAGGTAAGTAAAGGGTATATGCCCTTTTCCCTACTGTAGTGTGATCCCAGGGTTAGTATACATAGTTTGGGGGGTGTGAGGGCCACATCTCCCCAGCAAGTTTGGTTTTATATCATCCAGTGTCTGTTAATAAGTTAAGTAGTTGTTAACTTTGGAAAGAGTTAGTCATTGGTCTTTTAAGTGTGCATTTTTTTTCCTTTTATAGTTTTCATTTGGTTCATAGGTTCATAGGTTCATACTAGGCTATCTGTCCTAGGACATTTATAAGCCTAGCCAGAATGTGTTTGGCTTTTGCCACCCATTTTAAATTTATTTTGCTATGCCCTTTTTCGAGGTTAGTATACTGTGCCTCTGTCTAACAGTGACACAGAAGTGATACCCGGGGTAAACCTACGATCTCCCATCCACTCATCAAGATTCCTCTTGAAGAGAGTCAATGAGGGACTCTGCCTAACCTGGACTGGGATTTTATTCCAGAGTGAAGGGAGCCTCTGGGTTATGAATCTGTCCCTTCAGCATGTCCTATTTATTTCAGTGCTGAGGTTCAAGTCTCTCGAGCGCGTAGCTCGATGGGATTTGAATTTTCTGAGGTGCGGCATGTCCATTAATTCCGGGTTGGACATGGCTTTATACGTCAGGCACAGGTCGCCTCTGAACAGGCGGTATGCCACTGAGTAGAGCTGGAGTTTCTTTAACCGGGCAGCATATGGCATCTGTTTGAGCCCTTTGATCCTCTTGGTGAGGTACTTTTGGGGTCTTTCCAGTTGCTGCAGGTGTGTGGTAAGGTACATCCCAAAAGGGGCATTGTACTCAATTATGGGCCTGATGAGGGATGAGTAAAGAGGCACGATGATCTCCCCTGATCAAGATGTGAATCCCTTCATGATTAGGTGGGCTATATAAAATGTTTTTCTAACCACTTTGGCCACGTGGTTGTCAAATGAGAGATTGCTATCAACTTGGGTGCCCAGGTCCCTAATTACTTCTGTACTTAATGGATTACCACTTATGTGGTAATTTGTGAGCACTTTGTTTCTGCCAAAGGGGATGACTATACACTTTTTGGCATTTAGCTTGAGGCCATGGCTCTGGCACCAGTTGTCTGTTTCTATGAGGCCCTTTTGGAGGATGCTTGTGTCGGCTGGAGAGTCGATTATGGTGCCCAGTTTGCAGTCATCTGTGAACTTGGTCAGCCACAGTCCTTCGGTGTTGGCCTGTACCTCCGAGAAATATATACCGAACAAGAGAGGTCCCAGGACTGAGCCTTGTGGGACACCACTTGTAACTGGTTTGGAGTCTGACATGGCTCCAGCAATTCTAACCATGTGGGTTCTGTCCTTGAGCCAGTTTGCAATCCATCTAGTGACATAGGGGTTTATATTTAAGCTGGTGAGCTTATCTATAATGCCCGAGTGGGGTATTGTATCGAAGGCTTTTGCGAGGTCCAGGTAGGCTGTGTGGACCACCTTCCCCTCATCAATGGCCTTGGTGACTGTTTCAAAGAAATCAACCAAGTTTAAGAGGCAGGATCTGCCCTTAACAAAGCCAAACTGGGTAGGATCCAGTGTCTGTAGGTCCCCAATATCTTTATTTATGAGGTCCATGATGATCCTTTCCATAGCTTTGCAGACCAAACTAGTCAGGCTTATGAGGCAATAGTTTCCAGGATCTGCTGAGGCACCACCTTTATGGAGCGGGACCATTGTTGCTGTATGCCACTCTTTGGGCACATATCCTGTAGTAAGGCTGAAATTGAACAGTAGTTTTATGTTTGGGTTTAGCTATTCTTGGAGTTCATGTAGGACGCAGCCCGGTACACCGTCTGGTCCCATTGATGCTGTGTTTTTTGCTTTGGAGAGGACAGCTCTTACCTGAGCATCTGAGATGTCAGGGGGGCAGCACTCTGCTGGGATAGATATTTGCCCTTTTGGTGGGGGGGGGAGAAGTTTGCGCTGAACCTGTCAGCTAGGATGTTGGCAATGTCAGTGGGTTCGGTGTATTTTTTGTCATTTTGGACTAATTCTGAGCATATCTGGGAATTACCTCCCAGGTTCCTAACATAACTAAAGAAAGCCTTGTGATTATCCTTAGTGTCCTGTGCAATTTTTCTCTTGAAGCTGGCCTTAGACAATTTTATGAGTGCCCGTAGTTTTTTGCTAATACTGATCAGTGATGCCTTCCCTTTTTGGGATTTTGCTCTATCATTTAGTAGCTTCCTCCTTCTATTGTATAGTTTGTTTATGGCTGGGGTCCACCAGACAGGACGTCTGCCTTTGGAGGATTGGGTCTTGGTTTTATCTGGGATCGCATGATCCATACATTCCTGAAGGTGTTCATAGAATGCGTTTATAAAGGATTCTGCGGTCTGGGCCGTATTTTCCACAGGCCCGGGGGCTTTGAAGGATTACACCTCAGTTTTGAGGAGTGTGAAATTTGCTTTAGAGAAGTTTTTCACTGTGGTTTTCTGGGCAGGGGTTGGGGTCGGGATGTGAATATCCAGTGAGATTAGTTTATGGTCTGATCTTACCAGTGAGGGATACACTTCTGGTCTGGAGCATAGAGTCCCCATGTTGGTGATGATCAGGTCCAGTATGTTTTCTCCTCTTGTGGGAATGGTAACAAGTTGTTCCATAGCATTCGAGTTTATAAATTCTAGGAACCTTTGGGCTAGGGTGTTGGAGCTAGAGAAATGGTCCCAGTCTATGTTTGGGTAGTTGAAGTCGCCCAATATAATGGTGTTTGGAGAGATCTTCATATTTTCCAGTGTTCTCAGGAAGGCCGAGTGGGGTTCCTGGGTTTGGGAGGGTGGTCTGTAGCAGGCTATAAACTGGAAGGCAGTTTTACCCACTGTTAGTTGCACATGGATAGTCTCTGATGCTTCGTGCTTTGCCACCAACCTGGAGATGTGGGTATCTTTGATGAATATCGATACTCCCCCTCCTTTTGTGGTTCGGTCCAAGTTTTGGGGGCGAAAAGCATGGTATGAGGTATAACCTGGTAGTGCTGGGGTGCTCTCGGGAGCCCTGAACCAGGTTTCTGTTACTGCACAGATATCAATGTTCTCCATGCTAAGGAGAGTTTCGAGTGTGTGCATCTTGAGGTTTAGACTTCTGGCATTGAGTAGCATTACTCTTAGTTTCTTATCCCTTGTGATACCTATGGAGGTGGGTTTGTCTTTTGAGCCTTGCCTAAAAGGCACTATGGGGGTAGCAAGAGCCTTTGCCAATATCCGAAAGCCCAGGGGTGATAGGTGCAAGCCGTCCCTAGCGAAGCATCGTGGCTTGTCGAGCATATCATCCCAAGCTGACAGGCATTGGATCCCCTTTGAATGACACCAGTACTTAAGCCAATTGTTGAAATTGATCATCTTGTCTTCATATTGTGGCATCATTCTTGGTGAGGGTAAGATGCTACTCAAGATCAGGGTCATACCGGCCTGGGCTACATGCTCAGAGAGCTCCTCTATGTCTCTTTTCATGTAGTCCAGGGAAGTACGTCTCAGGTCATTCACACCAGCATGGACAATGACTGAGTTATATTTGTACTTGCCTTGGAGTGACCTGAGTGCTTGTGTTATGTGGCGGATCCTAGCGCCTGACAGGCTGCTCACCGTGACCCTCTCCTTGTTCAGCCTGGTGAGCGGGACTACAGTGTGCCTGATGATAGAGTCACCTATTACAAGTGTATCAGGTGTGTTGTTTAGTCTTAAGGGCTGTGACTGTTCGGCACACTGGTTTTGTGAGATGTGTTGCAAGTGTTTTGTTTTGGGGTAGCAGTTGCTTGGGTGTCTGCTTTGGAGGTCTCTGCTGCTTAGGCACATCTTTATTTAGAGCCTCCGAGTATGTTTTTGTGTGATTATGTGTTTGGTTTGCTGTCGTGGTAGGTCTATGTGAGACTGGAATTGTAGTGAGTGTGGTTTCCTTCTCCTCCTGACTGGTTATGCCAGTACTGAGTTGAGAGAGCTTAGCGTCCAGTTTGGCTATATGGTTGCATCTCTCACATGTGTTGGAATTTGTTGGGAGGAGGAGAGGGTTGTCTGTGTACATAAGGCAGTTGTAACATTGCCTTAAGATTCCGAGATTCACCAGCTGGACCGGAGAGGAGATTGACAATTGACCTTTGGACATGCTAGAATAATATTGGGAATTCCTTTATAATTGAAAACAAGGGCCAGTGGGGAGTGAGGGTATAGTGCTTTTAATTTTTAGTGCTGACTTATATAATTGCTTTAGTGAGCAAGTGCCAGGTAACTTAAGTGCAATGTGTTACAGGTAACTTAAATGCAAAAACGACAAACAGTAACTTTCTTTCAAGTGAAACAAGGAAATAAATACAGTAAGCAATGCAGATATCTAGTGATCCACAGAAGCGCTGAGAAGCCGCGTATTAGGTGGAATTAGCATTCCTGGGAAATAACAAGCAAACAAACAAGCATATAAACAAAGCTAGATTCAGCAGGCCTGGATCTAGTCTATGCTACAGCAAACAAGGTGTACCAATTTCAGTAAGATACAGTTCAAATATTCAGGCACTCTAAACCTTTAAAAGGTAGGAAACAAGCTTAATTTTTTTTTCTGTTTCCCAGATGCTCTCTTTGTACAGAGTAGGAGTGCCTGAAATCAGAATATGATCTCACTGCACTCAGTTGAGTGAGCAAATGAGATGAGCCCAGAAGGAGTATCCAAACACAAATTTACAAGAGGGGCGGGCAGTTTCAAGGCCACTAAGATTAACACCAAAACAAAAACAGGGAGGGTGGGTGGGACTAACTGAAGAGCAGAGTCCAAACTTCCAGTTCAGTTAATATTCCTGCAACACAGTTAAAATCAATTTAAATACTGTATTTTTGGGAAAAAAAAGTGCTGATAAAGGTACTTAAATTCTTTTATACGTCCAGTTGAATACAGCTAGTTCTTAGCCGGCCAAAGCTGAGGTTTTTAAGCAGAAAATATTTCACACTGTACCACTTAAATAGGCAAGGACAGGAAATCAAAGAATGTGGCTAGCCCCACACCTGTAATTACTAGCAAATAATAAAATTCAGCAAACACTGACTAACTTCCAGTTCAGTTAATATTCCTGCAACACAGTTAAAATAAATTTAAATACTGTATTTTTGCAAAAAAAAGTGCAGATAAAGGTACTTAAATTCTCTTATACGTCCAGTTGAATACAGCTAGTTTTTAGCCGGCCAAAGCTGAGGTTTTTAAGCAGAAAATATTTCACACTGTACCACTTAAATAGGCAAGGACAGGAAATCAAAGAATGTGGCTACCCCCACACCTGTAATTACTAGCAAATAATAAAATTCAGCAAACACTAACTTCCAGTTCAGTTAATATTCCTGCAACACAGTTAAAATCAATTTAAATACTGTATTTTTGGGGAAAAAAAGTGCAGATAAAGGTACTTAAATTCTCTTATACGTCCAGTTGAATACAGCTAGTTCTTAGCTGGCCAAAGCTGAGGTTTTTAAGCAGAAAATATTTCACACTGTACCACTTAAATAGGCAAGGACAGGAAATCAAACAATTTGGCTACCCCCACACCTGTAATTACTAGCAAATAATAACTTCCAGTTCAGTTAATATTCCTGCAACACAGTTAAAATAAATTTAAATACTGTATTTCTGGAAAAAAAAAAGTGCAGATAAAGGTACTTAAATTCTCTTATACGTCCAGTTGAATACAGCTAGTTCTTAGCCGGCCAAAGCTGAGGTTTTAAGCAGAAAATATTTCACACTGTACCACTTAAATAGGCAAGGACAGGAAATCAAAGAATGTGGCTACCCCCACACCTGTAATTATTAGCAAATAATAAAATTCAGCAAACACTGACTAACTTCCAGTTCAGTTAATATTCCTGCAACACAGTTAAAATCAATTTAAATACTGTATTTTTGGGAAAAAAGTGCAGATAAAGGTACTTAAATTCTCTTATACATCCAGTTGAATACAGCTAGTTCTTAGCCGGCCAAAGCTGAGGTTTTTAAGCAGAAAATATTTCACACTGTACCACTTAAATAGGCAAGGACAGGAAACCAAAGAATGTGGCTACCCCCACACCTGCAATTACTAGCAAATAATAAAATTCAGCAAACACTGACTAACTTCCAGTTCAGTTAATATTCCTGCAACACAGTTAAAATCAATTTAAATACTGTATTTTTGGAGAAAAAAAAGTGCAGATAAAGGTACTTAAATTCTCTTATACGTCCAGTTGAATACAGCTAGTTTTTAGCCGGCCAAAGCTGAGGTTTTTAAGCAGAAAATGTTTCACACTGTACCACTTAAATAGGCAAGGACAGGAAATCAAAGAATGTGGCTACCCCACACCTGGAATTACTAGCAAATAATAAAATTCAGCAAACACGGACTAACTTCCAGTTCAGTTAATATTCCTGCAACACAGATAAAATCAATTTAAATGCTGTATTTTTTGGGGGAAAAAAGTGCAGATAAAGGTACTTAAATTCTCTTATATGTCTAGTTGAATACAGCTAGTTCTTAGCCGGCCAAAGCTGAGGTTTTTAAGAAGAAAATATTTCACACTGTACCACTTATAGGCAAGGACAGGAAATCAAAGAATGTGGCTACCCCCACACCTGTAAACACTGACTAACTTCCAGTTCAGTTAATATTCCTGCAACACAGTTAAAATCAATTTAAATACTGTATTTTTGGGGAAAAAAAGTGCAGATAAAGGTACTTAATCTCTCTTATATGTCCAGTTGAATACAGCTAGTTCTTAGCCGGCCAAAGCTGAGGTTTTTAAGCAGAAAATATTTCACACTGTACCACTTAAATAGGCAAGGACAGGAAATCAAAGAATGTGGCTACCCCCACACCTGTAATTACTAGCAAATAATAAAATTCAGCAAACACTGACTAACTTCCAGTTCAGTTAATATTCCTGCAACACAGTTAAAATCAATTTAAATACTGTATTTTTGGGGAAAAAGTGCAGATAAAGGTACTTAAATTCTCTTATACGTCCAGTTGAATACACCTAGTTCTTAGCCGGCCAAAGCTGAGGTTTTAAGCAGAAAATATTTCACACTGTACCACTTAAATAGGCAAGGACAGGAAATCAAAGAATGTGGCTACCCCCACACCTGTAATTACTAGCAAATAATAAAATTCAGCAAACACTGACTAACTTCCAGTTCAGTTAATATTCCTGCAACACAGTTAAAATTAATTTAAATACTGTATTTTTGGAAAAAAAAAGTGCAGATAAAGGTACTTAAATTCTCTTATACGTCCAGTTGAATACAGCTAGTTCTTAGCAGGCCAAAGCTGAGGTTTTTAAGCAGAAAATATTTCACACTGTACCACTTAAATAGGCAAGTAGAGGAAATCAAAGAATGTGGCTACCCCACACCTGTAATTACTTAGCAAATAATAAAATTCAGCAAAGACTGACTAACTTCCAGTTCAGTTAATATTCCTGCAACACAGTTAAAATCAATTTAAATACTGTATTTTTGGAAAAAAAAGTGCAGATAAAGGTACTTAAATTCTCTTATACATCCAGTTGAATACAGCTATTTCTTAGCCGGACAAAGCTGAGGTTTTTAAGCAGAAAATATTTCACACTGTACCACTTAAATAGGCAAGGACAGGAAATCAAAGAATGTGGCTACCCCCACACCTGTAATTACTAGCAAATAATGAAATTCAGCAAACACTGACTAACTTCCAGTTCAGTTAATATTCCTGCAACACAGTTAAAATCTATTTAAAGACTGTATTTTTTGGGGAAAAAAGTGCAGATAAAGATACTTAAATTCACTTATACGTCCAGTTGAATACAGCTAGTTCTTAGCCTGCCAAAGCTGAGGTTTTTAAGCAGAAAATATTTCACACTGTACCACTTAAATAGGCAAGGACAGGAAATCAAAGAATGTGGCTACCCCCACACCTGTAAACACTGACTAACTTCCAGTTCAGTTAATATTCCTGCAACACAGTTAAAATCAATTTAAATACTGTATTTTTGGAGAAAAAAAGTGCAGATAAAGGTACTTAAATTCTCTTATACGTCCAGTTGAATACAGCTAGTTTTTAGCCGGCCAAAGCTGAGGTTTTTAAGCAGAAAATGTTTCACACTGTACCACTTAAATAGGCAAGGACAGGAAATCAAAGAATGTGGCTACCCCACACCTGTAATTACTAGCAAATAATAAAATTCAGCAAACACGGACTAACTTCCAGTTCAGTTAATATTCCTGCAACACAGATAAAATCAATTTAAATACTGTATTTTTGGGGGAAAAAAGTGCAGATAAAGGTACTTAAATTCTCTTATACGTCTAGTTGAATACAGCTAGTTCTTAGCCGGCCAAAGCTGAGGTTTTTAAGAAGAAAATATTTCACACTGTACCACTTAAATAGGCAAGGACAGGAAATCAAAGAATGTGTCTACCCCCCCAAACCTGTAAACACTGACTAACTTCCAGTTCAGTTAATATTCCTGCAACACAGTTAAAATCAATTTAAATACTGTATTTTTGGGGGAAAAAAAGTGCAGATAAAGGTACTTAAATTCTCTTATACGTCCAGTTGAATACAGCTAGTTCTTAGCCGGCCAAAGCTGAGGTTTTTAAGGAGAAAATATTTCACACTGTACAACTTAAATAGGCAAGGACAGGAAATCAAAGAATGTGGCTTTGGTGAGACAAATTGTTGGTGATACTTGTGCAGTTTATTTGGTGCTGTGAACCTAGGTTTTGTGAATGTAAATTTTATTTGTGATGACATAATTGGTATTCACGGATCTGTGCATTTTTTTATGTTAAGCAATTCACAGGTGAAGGGAAACGCACATCATGTCTATGGCTTAACATTTTGCATTTTGCAATTCAGCATTGTCAGCTTTCAGTATTCTGAAATGCAAATGAGTTTTCAGTATTTTGAACATTTGGGATTGTGGACTCAGTCAAATGAATTTCAGTATTTTGAGCTTTCAGTCATGTGATGTGGACCCATTTAATATATATATATATATATATATATATATATATATATATATATATATATATACACACACACACACACACACACACACACATGGGATCCGTACTATTGAGCGGCCAAGCACACTTTCCCGAAAGTGCTTTTCATCGAAGTAAGGGTGAAAAGTGGGGAGATGGCTGTTGTTGAGATCGGAGCACAGTGGAGATAAGGGAATATTCCCTTTTCCCCAATGTAGTGCGACCTTAGAGAGGGAATATAAAAGTAGGGAGTGTGGGGGGTACAGGAGGAATGCCCCCCTGTGTAAATGTGAGTTTTGTGTTTTATTTATTTATTTTTTTTTATTTAGTTATTTTTTAGATTTTTTTAACACACTTTAGTGAAAGTGCTTTTTTGGTGAAAAGCAGTTTCGCTAAAGTGTGTTCAGCCGATGTGGTTTTGGTTGTTTGAGCTTTCGGTCAATAGTACGAGATCCAAATATATATATACATATATATATATATATATATATATATATATATATATATACACACACACACACATATATATATATATATATATATATATATATATATATATATATATATAATTTATTTATTTTACATTTCTTTACCGGGAAAGACCGACTGGACACATGACCATTTTTTTTCAGCGGAGGCCCAGGGAGAAAAGCTCCACAGTTACCAAATAATAATCTATGTGACATTTACACAGTACAGATATTAATATAGTAATAGTACATTTGCACAAGAAAACTGTGACTTCATATGTAAATCACTGTAATGAATATGTTATTTTACACCATAAACAGTAAAGATAGCACACAGCAGTGTATACACCATAGTAGTGGAGTCTGGTATAATTAGATAGTATTCAGACAGTAGCTTATTTACAATAGAGTGGGTTTAGTAGTAATTGGGCAGTAGTAGATGTAGAATGTGATAGATGGCTGACAGTGGTAACTTGACAGATATAAGTCAGCCGTGGTATGATAACCTTGGTACGTGGGGGTAGGGTTATGAGCAATATTAGCTTGAAGAGAGTGCTGGTTTTAGTCTAGTCAGGGGTATTGCAGGGGCATAGCCACTTGCTTATTAGGTGAGTTTTTAGCAATGTTTTAAATTGAGAGAGGGCCGGGGTAGATGATGTTTCGTATGGTAGTGAATTCCAGACATTGCCTATATAGTTTGAGGATAGTGATTCCTCGACTGAATTTCTGGCTGACTCAATTTTGATATACATATTATACACACACACACGTGTGTGCGTGCGTGTGTGTGTGTATTCACTGGCCAGAAATTTACCCCCTTTAGATGGGGTCCTAGGGAGAAAAGTTCCATTTCACACAAGAAGTTAAGATTAGAATTACATATTTTAGTTTACAAAGACAAGGCATAATTGATTACTGTTTCAGTAACACTTAAGATTATACAGCTTACTAAAGAGATTACAATACAGATATTTTGTACAGAAATTCCAATACGGATATATTTGTTTATATACCTTTGATAAAAGACATAAATAATATGCACAATAAATATATATATATATATATATACAGAAAGTAACACCAAACACGACTTCTGACCAATATCAACAAGGAGGAGGCAGAAGTGTGAAACTTTACTCCTGCCTACTTCTTGTTTCTGTATACAGAAAGTAAATTATGTTATTTTCTTCTACTGAAAACAAATATGTTGGATATTTATACAACTTATTCAAGAATAAGCTAGCAGTTTGTGAGTGGGTGGCACATGCTCAGTTATGAGTTAAGAAGGTTGTCAGACTGAATTAACCATTAGGTTCATGAAAGATGTGGAAGAGTTATGAGACTATTGTGGTGAAGAGAGTGAATACATATATGGGAAAGGAGGAATACAAGAAAGGGGCCAGTAAATGAGGATGGAGAGTATGGAACACATTAGGTATGGAATAGGTAGGTATAACAAGGGAGTAAGGAAGTGAATTAACCAGGACTCCATGAGTCCTGGTTAGTTCTGTTTTGCAGGTTGTGGGGTGTTCAATTTTCCCGAGTGTTAGGAAGATAGAGTTCCAGATTTTCGAGATATGTGAAGAGTTCACAGCATCTTCTGTGGAGTTATGTAAGAAATGTTTTAGGACAGGACAGGTTTCAGCTTTGTAGAGGAAGTTATGTACTGTGGTTAGTTGTCAGGCAGCTGAATAATGAGTATGTTCAGTTCAGTGTAGGTCCACAAATATAGGCACAGCATATAGCAGGGCTGGCAGTAGGAGAGTTGTTATAAATCTATTTTTTTTTTTTTTTTACATCAGATGTGAGGAATGGCTTGGCTTTATGCAGGGCACCAGTTTGATAGATTTTTATTACTTCAGAGATATGGTGTTTGAATTTTAGATTATCATCTATGGTAACTCTTAAAAGATTTGTAGAGTTCACTGATCCTAGTATTGTTAAAGGATGTTAGATGAAAAAGGGATTTTTGTGAGTGGAGTTGTTTAGGGGAGAATAGTATGAGTTTTGACTTTATTTTGGATTTAGGAATAGTTGTGCACCAGTCATCTAGGATTTTATAGATGTGAATGACTGTCGATTTTTTTTTTGTTTTGTTTGAAAGATTGCTCTCAAATAAAGTTATAATAAATGGATATAAACTATAAAAATACATTGTTTTACATAAACAAGACTTATTTTCTAAAGCTGATTTAAAATTTAACAGCCGAGTACAACATAGCTGCAACATGAAAGTAGCCATTGTTTATATAACTCAATGGGTCAGTTATGCTATCCATTAGCAAAAAGTACAGTTGTGTACACTTACCATAAATGTAGATGTTCGAGTGTATTCACTGTTGCAGTCATCACATTTGGGTTATCCCTGTCAGGGTAGCCCTAGGCCAGCCCGAATACCAGAGACTTAGTATTTCTGCATTGGTTGCTGTCACTTGAGGACTGACGTTAGGTAATCAGTAGTATAAAGTAAGGCAGCCAACACCATTACATCACCTTTTCTTGCCCTAACCTGTCAGGAGCCCCCAAGTAGGAGGCCAGGCTCTGGTGGAAGAACCCCACCAGTGGAAAATAAATACCATTATGTCCCTTGTAAGGAAAGGAGAACAACAAGGAAGAAAGATAACAAAAGGAGAAAGAGAAGAAAGAGGGATGGAGGGAGGGAAACCAGGAGTGCAACAGTGAATACACTTGAACATCTACATTTATGGTAAGTGTACACAATTGTACTATGTTCTTCATGTTTCACTGTTGCAGTCATCACATTTAGGTTGACTCCCAAAGCTGAGGAAATGGGTGGAGGCAGTCAAGGAAACTGGGGGCTGGCTAGTATGCCCTGCAAGACTGCAGAGGTAAACCCTTCCCTGGATTTGGAGAAGAGAGGCAGGTGGTAATGCTTGGTAAAAGTGTGAACAGATGTCCAGGTGGCAGCCTCTAGGATGTTCCTGGTGGGGATTCCTCTGAGGAAAGCTGCAGGGGTGGAGGCTGCTCTGGTGGAGTGTGTCCTGACCCCCTTGGGGGAGGTTTTCCATGCTGTTTGTAGCAGAAATTGATGCAGTGTGCTATCCATTTGGAAATGGTTTGCTTGAAGATGGCTTTGCCTTCTGCCTCTGTAGCAAAACTAACCAGCAATTGATCAGACTTTCTGAAGGATTTAGTCCTGTCTAGATAGAATCCGAGCTGTCTCTGCACATCTAGAGAGTGAAGAATCCTTTCTCCCTTGTTCTGGGAATTAGGAAAAAAGGTGGGCAAATTAATGGATTGGTTGAGAGCCACACTGGAGACCACCTTGAGCATGAAGGATGGGCTAGTTCTGAGGGATATCCTGTCTGCATGGAAGATGCTAAAGGACTCCACAGCCATGAGTGCTTGCAGCTGAGAGACTCTTCTGGCTGAAGTGATGGCCAGAAGAAATGCTGTCTTCCAGGAGAGAAATTTTAGCTCTGCAGAAGAAGCTGGTTTGAAAGAGGGCAGGGTAAGCTTTTCCAATACCAAGTTAAGGTCCCAAGCTGGTGTTGGTACCCTTCTGGTTGGCCTCAACTTGCTAGCCCCTCTTAGGAACTGTTTGATCAAAGGGTGTGAGAAAAGGGGCTGCTTAGTGTAATAATGAGCAGAAATAACAGAATCATGATTTTTTACAGAGGAGAAAGAGGCCACTGTGTAGTAGGTCAGCTAAGTTCTCCAGGATGAGAGGGAGGGAGGGATGTGCCGTATTGGCTCCCTTAGCCTGGATCCAGGTACAGAACCTTTTCCATTTACCAGCATACGACTTTCTGGTGCTAGGGTGTCTGGCCTCATGGATAACATCCAGAACCTGTTTACTGAGGTTGGCAGATTGGTTCAGGTTAGGGAATAGGCCAAGCTGCCAAATTGAGTGTCTGCAAATTCCCCTTCCCTCTGAGGCAGGAGGTTTGGAATCTGAGGAAGATGCCATGGAGGCAATGGGGACAGGCTGCGCAGCAAGGGGTATCAGTATTGCCGAGGCCAGTCTGGAGCTATAAGAATGGTCCTTGGTTTTTCCTCCCTTATTTTGAGCAGTACCCTGGGGGTAAGAGGTAGGGGAGGAAAGGCATAGACCGATAGATTGACCCAAGAGAAAGACAGGACATCCACTTTCCAAGCCATGCAGTGAAGATCCCTGGTGCAGAATTTGCTGAGCTGATGGTTGGTGTGTGAGGCAAAGAGGTTGACCTTCGGAGTTCCCCATTTCTGAGTTATTAGGTTGAAGGTACTTGTGTTGAGTTTCCACTTGGGTGGGTCCAGATGATTTCTGCTTAAAAGGTCTGCCAGAGAGTTGAGAGAGCCTGGTAGGAATTGTGCTAACATGTGTAGTTGCATGGCAGAGGCTGTGTGCAAGAGGGTAATGGCCAGCCTGCATAAAGGGAAGGAGTGAGCCCCTCCCTGTTTGTTGATGTACCACATCATAGTGGTGTTGTATGTTTTGATCAGGAGAGCCCTGGGAGAGAGAAGGGGCTTGAAAGCTATTAAGGTGTGCTGCACTGCCATCATCTTTTTGATTGATGTGCAGATGGATTTGCTGTGGGCTCCATTGGCCCTGTATGCACCTGCTGTCCAGGTGTGTATCCCAAGCATAGTCTGATGCATTTGTGGTGATGGTCTGGGCAGTGGGGGTGGGGAGAAAGGCAGTCCCCTTGTTGGGGGAGCATACTGTTGCCCACCAAAGAAAATCTTTTCTGAGGCAAGGAATTATATAGGCAGAAGAGTTTCCAGGTCTTGAAAGTGTTGACACCAAAGGCTCGTTAGGTACCACTGAAGTTTCCGCATATGCAGTCTGGCATATGGAATGAGTAGTATCCAAGATGCCATGAACCCCAGAGCTTGCAGGATCTTCCTTGCAGCTAGCTGGGGCCTAGTGGCCAGTTGAGAGAAGTCAGTTGTCAGGAAAATTTGTTTCTCTGGTGTAAGGTTTCTCTGGGATGTTGTATCCAGGCTTGCTCCCAAGAAGATTATCCTTTGGGTAGGCACCTGCTTGGATTGTTTTCATTGATTGTGTACACTAGAGAGGTTAGGAAGGTCTTTACAAAGGCCAGGTGCTTGAGCAGCTTTTCCTGGCTATCTGCTAAGTATGGGTAAATCTGAATATTTCTTTGTCTGCAAAAGGCAATGGCCGGAGCCAGACATTTTGTGAAAACTCTGGGAGCAGTAGATAAGCCAAAGGGAAGCACAGAGAACCGAAAGTGTTGAGATCCTGCCCTGAAGCAGAGATATTTCCTGCATGATTCCCTGATAGGAATGTGGAGGTAGGCCTATTTTAGATCTAGGGTGGCTAGCCAAGCGTCCTTGGAAAGCATGGGTAGCAGCTGCTGGAGAGTGAGCATTTTGAATTTTGGGATCACCAGGAAGGTCTTTAGAATGACTAGACTGAGGATGGGGCACCAGGTGCCCTCTTTTCTGGATACCAGAAATAGTCCGGAGTAGAAACCTTGGCCTATCTGTTCTGCAGGAATGTGCACTACTGCCCTCATAGAGAGCAGGGAAAGGATTTGCTTTTGAGCCTCTAATCACTGATTTACAGGTAGATTTGTGAACTCTTTTAGGGTTGGAAAGGTGTGGAAGGAAACTTTGTATCCCTGAGACACAGTGTTCAGAACCCAGTGGTCCTTGATAATGGTGGCCCATGTACTTTAGTGAAAGGAGAGTTTTCCTCCTAGGGGGTAAGTGAAGGTGGGTAGAGGGAGGGGGTGGAGGAGGTGAGTCATTGTGAGTTCTTACTATAAGGGGGTGGCTTAGAACACCCTGGTTTTGAAGTGGAGGTAGTCCACTACTTAGATCTCTGCATTTCCTGTGGCTGCTGTCTGGGGGGGGATCTGTTTCCATGGGGCCTAGGCTGGGCCGGTTTACTGGGAGCAGGCAGAAAAGGACCAATGTTTGAAGGGACAATGCCTGCTGTACCTAGGGGGCTGGACCTGCAAGAAATCCTTAACTATTTGCATAGATTTTGCTTTTTCTTCCACCTTATTAAGACCTCTTCTGCCTTAGTGCCAAGTAAGTTATCTTTGTGCAAGGGGGCATCCAACAATTTAGATTTGACATGGTCTGGCAGGGGCTGTTCCTTAAGCCATGCATGCCTTTTAATGACAGATCCAGTGACTGCTGCATTGCAAGAAGCTTCTAGGGCATCAAAACCACAGTGCAGGGTGTGTTTAGTCACTTGACTTGCAGAATGCATTAACTCTTGTAAATCTTTAGATTCTGCCCCAGCAAGAAAGGAAGACATTTTTTTTAAGGAGTTCCAAGGTATGTTGCTGAAATTTCAACATATGGTACTGACAATTTATTGCCCTGATAGCATGAGTAGCTGAGGTGTATGCTTTTTTTACCCCATCTGTCCAAAGCTTGGGAATCCCTGTCTGAGGGGGTGGGATTCTTAGTAGAGGTTGCTTTAATCCCTTTTGGCCCTTGAGAAATTATCTCAGGGTCAGCTGTAGGATTTTTAAAAAGATATTTGTGTGAGTCAGGGACTCTGTAGTACCTGTCTGGCTTTCTGGGAGCTGGAGGAAGGGTATCAGGAGTCAAGCTGGATTTGAGGAAAACATCTTCCACAACATCCAGGACTGGGGGGATGGCCAAGGGTCCGTGTTGTGGAAGATCTAGGAATTCCCTGAGTATCTTTTTTGACTGAGGGTTGTCCTGCCTCTCCCACTGGAAATGCTTCCTCAGGGGGAGAGGCTGAAGAAATGGAATCCTCTGCATCAGAATCCTCATAAGTGGAGAGGAGGTTGCATGTCTTCATATTCAGATGCATCAGATTCATCTGACTCTTGTTCAGACAAAACTACAGGGGACAGATCTCTTTTCCTTTTGGAGGGGGTAGCTTGGCTTCCCCTGATCAGTATGATAAGGTCTCCTGTCATTTTAAGCATTTGAGACTGAGGCAGGGTAGCAGGCACCTGAGAGTGGGTCATCGGTTTCTTGAGTGTGGTTCGTTCCATGGGCCTAAGAAACTTGGTAATTTTTGAAAGAACAGTAGTTGCGACAGAAGATGTCGGTTTGGGTCGAGATTCGGTAGTGTGAAAGACTTCCTCAGAAGCCGGTGCCTGCTCAGTGGCTCCGGACCCAAACAAGGTAGATGACCAAAGGATCCTTAGTTGAATAAGAGTTTTGCTGCATACCGTACTCTGAAAGAGTCTCAGTAGCGGCCTGTGAATCAGCAGAGAGGTTTACAGAGGTAAGTTCATCTAGAAGATTTTGGTAAGATACGATATCAAGAGCTTTGGATAGATCAAGGAAGATGGAGGAAATATTAACTTTGTTGTGTTTTTATGTTTATAATGTCAGAGAAACTAAAAAGCGCTTTAGTCGTACTGTGTTTGGGCCTGAAACCATGCTTTATGTTAGTGATTAGGTTGTTTTAAGTTATGTAGGTTATTAGCTGGGAGTGGATGCATTTTCCGAGGGTTTTGGCTATAGTGGACAGAATGGCTATGGGTCTGAAGTTATAGAACCCCATGGAAGTTCCAACATTGTGTATAGGGCTAATATATAATGTTTTCCAGAGAAGGGGAATGTAGTTTTCAGCAGCAGAACAGTTGACAAGTATAGATATGGAGTATGCTAGGGTATCTGCTGCAATTGTTAGGTATTCTGTGGGCAGGATGTTTGCATCAAGAGGGGTCGCTTTTAGCTTTAAGAGATATTTCTTGATATAAGCAGTTGGAATGGGATGGAAATGGAAATGTGCATTGTAGAAATCTGGTAGGGAAGGAAGGGAAGTAATACTGGCTGAGGTGTTTTTGAGTACTGAGAGGACATTATCAATGAAGTCGGAGTTAAACTGGTCAGCAATGGGTTCATTTTCATTTGTAGCTTTGGAAGTAGGTGTGTCATTCAGGTCTGGTCTTAAAAGTTTATTAAATGAATTCCAAAAATGTCCTGGATTACTAGTGTTTTTGCTGGAGGACTGCTTGTCATGTTTTGTTGTTTAGCAAGATTTCTCAATTGCCTGTTTCAATGCTGCAGTGGGTATTTTGTTGTAGTCACACTTTCCATGCTCTGTATCCATGGATCATAAGTTTTTTTGTATATCTGGTAAGCCAAGGTGCTGGATCGGATTTTATTCTTGTAGTTCTAAGTGGTATTAAAGTAAGACACGGCACTGTCTGGGGGCAGGGGTCTTGGTGCATTTTTAGTGTTAATTAAGGTGTTTTTATTAAAACAAGTTAGATTATGTACCTGGTTATAGGTTAGATTTTTGTTTACATTGGAATATTGTCATAGTGCAAACATAGGCAGGTGATCACTAAGAATGTCAGGTAAACAGAGTTTCTGATGTTATTATTTGTTAGGATCTAGTCCATTACAGACGGTCTACTGCTAGTTTTATGCATTCTGATGGATGAGGTAATCACGTGTGTGAAGCCACAATGTTTTTTTGAGTCATTTGTTGAGTCAGACCTGATAAGTTGCCAGTCAGTATTGAGGTCTCCTAGTAAAACTATTTCTTGAGGGATGTTAGTGGAGAACCAGTATAGAACATCTTCTGCTAATGTGTTGTTGCAAGGGGAGATATAGATGGCTGTCATACAACTATTTTTATTGTTACTTAATTTGAGGTAAGAGAGAAGAATTTCTGCCTTATGAAATCTGGTGATGTTATTTGGGTAAGATGCAATTATGAGTGTATTTTTAAAGGTGATGGCTATTCTGCCAGCTATCTTGTTATGTTTGTCTAGTCAGAGTATGCGGTACCTGGGGGAGGTAGGATTTATACATTTGTTGTTTCTAAGGCTATGAATATATCCTGGGAGCATTGAGCTAAGCAGGCATGGATGTCTTGGATTTTGTTAACAAAGCTTTGGAGATGGAGATTAAGCATTAGTGAGACTGACTGTCGATTGGGAAGGTGGGATATAGTTGGGCCCTGGGTTAGGGTGAATGTCTCCACTAAGCTGTAGGACAGCATTAGGATGGAGCACTAGATTCAGGCATTTGGGTTTGAATTTGTTTTGCAATGGAGAGGAGAGATGTGAGGTAACTATGAGAATATTTTTAGAGAGGTAAGGTTGTGGAGACCAGATTTCAGGTACTTATAGTGCAAGAAGTTAACAGGGTTTTTTTTTTTTTTGGTGGTGGGATGTAAATACTTAGCAGGTGTGAAATGTTTAAGAAAAATATTATGCAGGAATTAGTCTGGTGTGGTGTGAAGTGGGGGAAGTTGTGAAGGTCAGAAGTGATAGGAAGGATACTAAGAGTATATTAGAAAAGAGGGGATCTGTGTGACTGAAGAGTTGAGTATGTACTGTATGGTGAGGGGCTAAAGAAAGCAACAGAAGTATAGGATGTCTGAAAAGAAGAGGTGTTGTTAATTGAGAGATGCCAACATGAAGGTGGGGCTATTTTATATATATATATATATATATATATATATATATATATATATATATATATAGAGTGAATAATTGGTCAATAACTGGCTAGTTTCAAAATGTGGTTGAGGCACGGCAACAGTGTGTATAAAAGTAGAGGAGGGGCTGGATGGAAATCGGGGGTAGGGTAGGGGAGGGGGAGTGAGCCAGAGCATAGTGAAGGCAAACAGAGTGGGCAGACTCACCTATGTTATTGCATCTGTGTATCTAAACACTATCTGTTGCAAGGAGAGGTTCCCTTGAAGGTAAAGAAATATTCAAAAAACTTAAGTAATCTTATTTTAGTTATGCAATTTAGATGCTAAACAGCTGTGCTAATGAGTGGAAACGCTTATGCTGCCTTGAGACAGATATATATCTGCCACCTGCTGTTAAATTAAAATACATAAATTAAAATCTGTTGGTTAATTTCTGGAAGGTTAAATTAGCCAGCGCTTCAGAGGTAACTTAGGGTTTAAGGATTATGCCCCTTTCACTTCCTTCCAGGAGGGAAATTATCTGGCTAGTTTTCTGCTGGTAAGATAAGCAGAGAACGAAAGACAGGCAAGCAGGATGATGAAAATTAGCCTAGTGAAATGACTGTATAGAAGGGAAACAACTAGTAGACATCAGCAGCAAACACAAGACAGTCAAATTAATATGCACTATGTAAATATTAATATTATATCAACTGCATATTGCCAAGCCTAAGGTAAAAATTCAATAAAGCACTGTTATTGTGAGAAAGGAGAGTTGGAGGTTCTTGACTAAAACATGTAGACAAAAGCTAATAATGTAGCAAGTCTAACATTAAGAACTATCTGCTATACTGCTGTATTGTATTGCGCTACAGCACAAAGCTGCGAGGAAGCAACTAACGTTATCTGTTGCAACATTTATCTCGAACATCGCATGCATATAGTTGGTTGAACAGACAAAAAAATTCTCATTGCTTTCCAACAGCAAAGATTAATCACTATAATAAAGTAAAAATACAGTTCTGCATCACACTGTGGCTGTTATTTAATGTGAGAAATGCAATTCTACTGCATGGGTTAAGAGATAAAAACTGTTTGCAGGTGTATGAACATAGTCAGTAAACTTCTGCATTGTACATTAGCTCATCCAGGGCAGCAGTAGTCCATGTTCTTAATGGTACACAAACGCAGCAGATAAAATCAGCAATAGAAATAAATATGCAGTGTCTACTAAGCTGCATGAAAATACCTTCGGCAGCCTCAGAAGCCACAAATTAAAGCTCTACACCGCTGTATTCCTGTCTTAGAAAAAGGCAGATTACTTGCATTACATTAGAAATAAAAATCTCAGTTTGGTAGCTGTAAGGTATTTATGTCCTAAAACTGCGGTTACCTAATATGTTTAAAAATGACTTTGAAATTTAGCATGACTTGTTAGTAAAGTACTTTAAACCTGTTTTTGCATGAGCAGAATCATTGGCTAGCAGACAATCCAGATGTTCTTGTCCTTTTTCTTTGGTTTTGTAGAAGTGAGAAAAATGCTTTTGATATTAGTGTCCTCTCATTTGGTAAACAAATGAAAACTCCATGTGGTCACAGTTTGTCTTGCTGTAGTTTGCACACTAACACATTAGCCTGTCAGTCTTTGCACCAAAGGGTAGCATGCAAAGATACTGTTAGAACTCTGGCCTTTCCTAGACATGCCGTCGGCTGTGCCTACACATCTTGGCACAAGTTAAGTGCTATCAAACCTCCACCTAAGCATCAATATGTCTCGGCCTTCAATAGGTCACAGCTTAAAATGATTCTCTTCACCCTCACCCCTAGGAGCTGACCATGTCTGTTGGGTGTTCATCCATCCCATACACAGCTTGCTGTCAGACAGCTCAAGTGCGTCACTGAACTTGGGTCACTGGCATTGTTATCTGGAGTCATTCCTTTAATAATTATTGTGGAATTTCTTTTACTCTATATGTGGTTATAAATGTTTTAGCAGATGTTCTTCGTGTTTCACTGCTGCAGTCATCACATTTAGGTTATCCCTGCCAGGGTAGCCCTTGGCCGGACCGAATACCAGAGACTTAGTATTTCTGCGTCGGTTGCTGTCACTTGAGGACTGATGTCAGGTTGTCAGTAGTATAAAGTAAGGCAGCCCATGCCATTACATCAATCTTTCTTGCCATGGAGCCCGAAGCAGAAGCAGTTTGCATAAGTGCCGGTCGGTCACTACCTGGGTTTTAGTCTACCGAATTGAAGTTGAAGTCTTCTAAAGCTAAGTATCCTATTGGGGATCCTTTTTTCTTGCACTAACTGATGTCAGAAAAAGTTAATAATTGTCTCGCTTGTGGAAAGCAAATACCACACCAAGACTTCCACTCTTACTGCGTCACTTGTTTAGGTCCAGACCACGACGTCCCCCATTGTCGCTTCTGTGCTTTGTTCAACACTAGAACTATCCATCATCAGGCCCTTATTATAGCCAGATTTTTTCGCTTACAGTCTTCAAATTCCGATATGGCTTCGGTAAGCCATTCGACGGCAGATCTTCTGAAAAAACGTAAAGACAGAGACAGGTCCAAACCTACCGACGATGCTTCCGCTAAGCTAGTCGTCAGTTCTCCGGTACACAGTGAGGTGCTTTCGCAGCCCCTGGTTCCATAATTACCTCATAGACAGAAAACAGGCCATTAAATTAAAACAGAATCCTCTTCCTTCTTAGCCATTCCTGTTGCGATACCTCAGGGATCCATCTTGGGTCCCTGATTATTCAACATCTAAACTAATTCACTTCATAAAGCCTCTAAGCATGCCTCTGTTGGTCAGTATGCTGATGGCTCTTTTTACTCATCTGCTCTGCTCTATTCCTAGCCATTATATACTTCAGAAAATTAATCAAGATTCCTTTTCTATTGAAACCTGGTTATCTAATGCCCATCTCCTTCTCAACCCAAAGAAGACCAACGTCATGCTCTTCACAGCAAAACAGTGCATTGACCAAAAAAAAGAAGTTATGTACTCACCATAACATTCCATCTGAGTAGTTTTATTTCATTTGTCTTCAACCTGTGGGAATACAGATCTGTATTGGATCCAAGCCGGCAAATATTACTAGCATCAGTTCCGAGCTCCAGACTCCTCCCCTTACCCATAATACACCTCCACTGCCTTCCATCCCCAGATCGAGTTTGCTGAACTTGTACTTAGAACCCGACCTGATAACTTACTTGTGACCTATACTGCAGCCTGTAGGCTGAACATGCGCCAAGGTCCGGGGAAAGGAGGGAGGGACGGTTGAACACAAATGAAGTACAACTACTCAGATGGAATGTTATGGTGAGTACATAACTTCTTTACCTGAAGTAGTTTATTTAATTTGGTCTTCAACCTGTGGGACAGAGTCCCCAGCAAACTAAACTCCTGGGAGGCCCTCATGGAAGGATATTCCAGAGCACCGCGGAGCAAAAGGATGCTCTCCTTCTAGAAGTCAAATCCAATTTGTAATGAGAAATAAACGTATGAGATGAGGACCAAGTAGCTGCAGAGCAAATATCATCCAAAGACACTCTAGACCAGAAAGCTGCAGAGGTAGCCATGGACCTAGTGGAATGAGCTATTACCTGACCTGGAGAAGACATGCCTTTGCGCTTATAGACCTGCAGGATGTATGAAGAAATCTATCAAGCTATAGTCACCTTGGAAATAGGTTTGCCCGAAAAGGGTCTATAGAACGAAACAAACAATTGATCAGATTTACGAAAATTTTTTGTCCTGTGTAAATAGAATCATAACTGTCTATGAACATCCAACATGTGTAGCTTGAATGCCATCCTATTGGTAAAATTGGGAAAGAACATATGCAAATTTATAGTCTGATTTATATTGACTGGTGACACCACCTTAGTAAGAAAAGATGGGTTGGTTCAAAGGGAATCTCTATCTTTATAAAAAATCATCTACGGAAATTTGATGGACAAGGCCTGTAATTCCGAAACCCTTCTAGCAGAAGTAATAGCGACCACAAAAGCTGTTTTCCACTATAGAAATTTTAGATCTGCAGTTGTGGCAGGCTCAAAAGGTGGAGCAACCAGAGCTTGGAGAACCATTGTAAGGTCCCACGGGGGACAGGATCTTTGACCGGGGGGGGGGGGGTGTAGCAAAAAGGTGCCTTTGATAAAGACTTTACACAGTCTAGAAGATGCCAAGGATGCAGAATTCTCACCTACATGAAAATGAGAAATGGCAGCCAACTGAACTTTGACAGTAGAAGAACTAGGTCCTTGCTGGAAAATATCAGCTAGGAAATCAAGAATAGTGGAAATAGGAGCCATGAAAGGATCTAAACTCCTCTGAGAGGCCCAGAAGGAAAAACGCTTCCACTTGCTGCAATAAACCTTTCAGGTTGAAGACTTAAGAGCAGCTACCAAAATAGACAACCGAGAAGGAAAGCCCGGGCGTCCTAGCAATCACCGGAACTGGAGCAGCCAAGCCGTGAGCTTCAAGCTGTCCAGATTCAGATGAGGCACCCCCAATGGGTGTGAAATCAGATCCTCAATGGGATCTAGGATCCCACGTGAAGCCAGAAGGTGAGACCAAAGGAAGGGAAACCATACCTGGTGAGGCCAGAATGGGGCAATGAGGATCACCTTGCTTCCCAGTCAACAAGCTTTCTGCAAAAACCTCAGAATGAGAGGAACTGGCGGATAGGCATACAGAAGCTTGGGAGGCCAAGCATGAACTAGAGTGTCTCTGGGGGAATCCCCCAGCAGGGGGTTCACAGAGAAAAACCTGCTGCACTTCGTGTTGGAAGGAGATGCAGAGAGATTGCAGCAAGGTTGACCCCCCCCCCCCCACTGAAGATCTGTTCCGCTACTGACAGATTCAGAGACCACTTGTAAGGCATCAGAATGGTCCGACTTAGCCTGTCTGCTAGAATGTTGGACCATTCCAAAATGTGCATTGCGATGAGAAAGCAACTGGTGGAGATTGCCCATTCCCACATTCTCATGGCCTTGGGACAAAGGGGGTAAGATCTGGTCCCTCCCTGTTTGTGGATATACCAGACTACTGACATGTTGTCTGACTGAATGGCAATCATCCCCAGAAGAAAAAAGGCAAGAAGGGCCTGCAACGCCAGAAGGACTGCCCTCATCTCTAGGACACTGACATGCAAGCTGGTCTCTATGGGGGACCACAGGCCATGGACTGTCCTGTCCTTACAATGCCCCCCACCCGAGTTGGGAGGCATCTGTGGTCACTGTGGTTTGGGCCGGGGCTGGAACAAAGGGTTGTCCCTCCAAAATGTCTGGAGAGCTCATCCACCATATGAGGGATGGCCGACACACTTGACTTAGGTGGATGGGATAGGTTAGTGGTAATTCCAACAGGGACCACTGAACCGCTAGAGTCCACTGAAGAATCCACATGTGTAGCCGAGCACACGGAAGGAGTGTAACAGTTGCCATCGAGCCTAGGGTCCTCAACACTGATTCCTCTGTCGGGAGGTGAGAACAGTAAATCAGGGAGACATGCATCCTGAGGTTTTGAACTCTCTCCAAGGTCAGGAAAACTTTGCACTGGAGTGTGTCTATCCTGGCACCAATATAATCTATTACCTGTACAGGCTCTAGTAGACATTTGGATGCATTGACTGTAATACCCAAACCCAGTGCAAGTGTCAGAAAGTAATCCCTGGTTTGGGAAAGTAGATGCCTGGTGGGAGCAGTGAGGAGCCAATCTTCCATGTATGGATAGGCCTGAATCCCCTGAAGCCTCAGATGAGCTGCTACCACCGCCATCACTTTGGTAAACACACTGGGGGCTGTGATGATACCAAAGGGTAGGGCTCAAAATTGATAATGATTGGCCCCTAGTTGGAAGCGGAGGAACCTCCTGGAGCTTCTGTGCATTTTTAGGGGATAGTAAGCATTCTGGAGATCTAATGAGCACATCCAGTCACTCTCTTGCAGGTACGGCATGATGGACTATAGTGTGACCATCTGGAACTTCTCTTTGGTAACTGACAGGTTCAGGGTAGAGAGGTACAGAATGGGTCTTAAGTCTCCCATTTTCTTTGACACCAAAAAGAACTAGGAGTAGAAGCCCGATCCGGACTGATCTGGGAGTCGGTTTCAATGGCTCATTTTCCTAGCAGTTTGGAAATTTCCTGTGCTACTTCCTCCCTTTGCGTGGGTGGAACATCCAGGAGGTGTTTGGGACATGAGGGGAAACCCACGAAGGGGATAGAATATCCTCCGGATATGGTTTGAAGCACAAGGACAATTGTCCCCCGACTGCCTCCAGAGTACAGTAGCCAGGCAACCCCTCAGGGTTGCTGCCCAGGCCTGTCCGAGAATGGTTCTTGAGACTCAAAGTTATGCGGACCCCCTCGGCCTCTGGGCTGGCGTCCATTCTGTCCCCCTCTGCCTCTAGGGGAAGAAGAGCCCTGAGTGTCCGGGGAATACTGAGACTTCCCGAACCACATCTTCTTTTGCCCTCTCTGTTTCCGGGAAAAGGACCTTTGAGGGTTACAGAAGTGGATCCCGATGGCAGACAGTGTCTTCCCATCCTCATTCTGAACTAGTGTCTTCTTGATGGTCTTACCAAAAAGTGTCGAGCTGTCATAAGAGGCATTGCCAAAGGACGCCTTAAAGGGTTCGGTAAATTGGCACTACCTGAGCCAGGCGTTACGCCTCATGGACACGCCGGACCGAGGCACCCTAGCCGCTCCTTCTGTAGCATGGGAGAGGAGTCACATGGATGTATTTGATACCGCTTTCAGAGTGGCCATTTTCACGGAGAACGAAGCCTTGTCCTCCTGTGACATGGACTTGGGTTGAGACTCCTCCAGCTCCTTTACTAGGTTGCATTGGAGTCTAGTGACATGGGCCAAGTAATTCAGTGATCTGATTGAAACTACTACACTCAATGCCAACGCAATGGGAGGGGAGAAAGGGTACTTACACCAACCTAAATCGGCTAAAAGAAACAGAATTTTTAAAAATTACAGTAAGAAATCACCCACTGCTAGCTGGAACTCCTCTGAAGATACAATGTCTAACAAATCGTGACAAATGAGATCTAGGGATGGAAGGCAGTGGAGGTGTATTATAGGTAAGGGGAGGAGTCTGGAGCTCGGAGCTGATGCTAGTAATATTTGCCGGCTCGGATCCGATACGGATCCGTATTCCCACAAGTTGAAGACCAAACGAAGTAAACTATTTCAGATCTATAATTTATCATTTTTTCTAGAGACAATACCGCAATACAACTCTTATCCCACATAAAACTGCTTTGTGTCATCACTGATCACAACATGAAGTTTGAAGCACACTTAGCCCAAGTCATAAAAAGAACTCACCAGAAACTCAGCAGTGTTTACAGAATCAAGGCCTATCTAACAAAGAATACCAGAAAAAACTATAATAAATACTTACCTTCTCTCCTCACTCCTGTAGGCATCTCCCATTTACATAAATCTTAAATCTACTCTCAAATTAAACAAGACTCATGCTACAACAAAACTGTCAAATTCATGGCTAGCCAGCCATCTTATTCAGTATCACTGTTCAGCATTAATGGAACTAAGATGGCTTGAGCATACAAACCAACTCAAATATCTCCAGCTACTGACCGCTCACTTATTAATCCAGCAACTAGACAACTACCCAGCCCTCAAAAACACCCTAAACTACCAACCAACAAGTGATCTTCAGCCTTCAAACCAAATTCTCCTTTCAGAACCGTAGCTAACAACTCAGCAAGTAATCCCTATATTCTCACTATGTTGGAAAACTATGGAACTTTATCCAGCTACATCTAAAACAAATTGAAAAGTTACACAGATTCAAAACAACTAAAAGAGCACCTAACCCAATCATGGCTGTGCTCATGCCGTACAGATGACTACAACCATCACCTCATTTCATATTACCATACTGTAGAATCTGACTAACATCTCATTTCATATTACCATACTGTGAAATCTGACTAACATCATCTCATCTCATATTACCATTCTGTCAAATCTAACATCACCTTATTTCATACTACCATACTGTGGAATTTGACTTAACATCATCTCATTCCACATTACCATACTGCTGAATCTGTCATCAGCTCATATTACTGCACTGTTGAGTCTAACAAATATCATCTCATCTAATATTACTATATTGTCGGATCTACATTAAAGAAGCTTAACTTTTCTTACTCATATTCTACCTAAAGAGGTTATACCTATGTAGTAGCCATTAACCTCATCTCCATCCTCACTAGTTTCTCAGTAATGTGCAATTTAAAGTAACACATGTTCATGTTCCATGTTTATTGCAAAACCTCCACATTTTTGCTTCCTTATACTGGTCTGTACTGTATGTTTTTTTTTCTAATTATTTACCTTATGTATTGCAAAATAATTTAACCAGAATTTAACAAGCTTTCCTTAAAGTAATGTAGTGTATTGCATCATCATGTATTGCATGTTTTCTGTGAAGCTTTTCTCCCAGCGGGTCTGCTGAAAAAGGGTTTGCTAGTCATACCAGTCAGACCATCCCAGTACACAAGACTTTAACAAGCTTTCCTTAAAGTAATGCAGTGTATTGTATCATCAAGTACTGTATGTTTTTTGTGAAGCTTTTCTTCTAGCGGGTCTGCTGAAAAAGGGTTTGCTAGTCATACCAGCCAGGCCATCCCAGTGAACAAATGCTAAATAAATCCACACAAGTATAAATTAAGAGATTTTTGTATTAAGTTTTAATGTAAAAACTAGTTCCATTAATGGTGATAAATTGATCATTAGTAAAAATATGGAAATGATAATTATTTTGCCTTTCATTCATGAGTTAGTTCTAATAGTAATTATAATAAATGCTTAAGTAAAATATCTTACAAGAGGCCAAAATTTATCTGATAAATTAATCAATACTTATTATATTTCTCCATTAAATAATATATATACAAATTTGATTACAGTAGGTACTAATCCTTGTGGCCAGTGTAATATATGTAAATTTATTAAACCATATTTTGATAATATTAATGGTATTTCATTTATTCCTACTAATAATTTTTCATGCAATTCTGTAGGGGTTATTTATTGTATAAGATGTCCATGTAAATTATATTATATTGGTGAGACAAATGCAGGAGCATGTTAGAGATATCAAAATATTGCTGCACATTTTATGGAATGTCATAACAGCAATACAGAAATGTTTGAATGTTGTGTTTTAGAAAGTATTTTCATTAGAACTGGAGATGATAAATTAATTAAAAATATTTTATTATTTAAAGAAACCATTTATATTTTGAAGTATAATACTATGTCTCCTAATGGTTTAAATTTGGAAGTTAATTTAAAATGTTTATTATAAATTTGTGTGACTAGCATTGCATCTTTCTTGTATCTTAGATATTTCCCTTTTAAATGTTATATTATATATATTTTTATTGGTTAATTGATTTAATTGTTTGATTAATTATGATATATAATGGAGTGGGTGTGTGTTTGTAATTATGCTCATTGAGCTGCAATAAGTATAAATTAAGACTCTTAAATGCGACAGCAGTTTTGCTTATGAATAAATAGTTATTTAAATAAGAATAATGAATTGCATTTCTCTACATTAACAACTAAGTGCATGTTGTTGGTCTTTATTTTAGCTTGTTACTCAGCATATACCCCTAAACCTGGAGTCAAAAGAAGAGTAACCACTTAAACTACAATTATCCATCCTTCAGCATTTGCAGATATTCTTAATATTGACATATGGGACTAAGGACATAATCACTGCTAACATTAATTGCCAGCATACTAACCTTTTGTACTGACTGTGCAACACCTAGATGTCATTCTGCATCACAGCTGCTGACTTATAAAACTTCAACCAGGTCCAAATCTTAGGCATAGTGGATTGAGCTCTCATGCACTTTATCAGAGATGTGTAGCTTAAATAGATGGTAAATACGTGCAGCAGTCTAGTGCTGTAAGACTGTTTCTACAAAGAACCAGTTGAATCAAAAAAGCAGCTTCAGGATAGAGGTGCCTGGATGAATATCTTACGAATAAATCTCTTTTAGCAAACCATCAAGAACCACCATGGCTTTAAAATCGTCAATCTTTTATTCCAACAGTATTAAGAGAAATGTTGTAAGCGCTTTCAGGTATACACCATACCCTTCTTCAGACATATAACTACTAACTTCTATTAACCATTTAAAGAGCAACAAGAGCACCAAACTTAATTACACTAATATTAAGGTTCTATATAAAAACCTTAATCCACCATTAGATGGCAGTAAAAGTACATTTTATCAAAAGACTCTCCTAGAACTTGTAATTTAGTGGATATACTTATTTACACACAACTATAAAAGTATATATATTCAGTATATCAAATATAAAAATATAAAAACACAGTAATAACATACTAATATATCTACACTCACATCTAATACATAATCATAACCTAACCTAGTTTATGTTGCGGTCTTTAAACATTTAAAACCATATAAATTCCATTGTAAACATATGCTCTTCCTGAATGACAAGATATATCAGGAGACATGTTTCAAGGAACTATCTCTAAGAAAGGGTTTTATGGAGACCCTATCATTCAGGCTTTTCCCCTTATCTGACTGCATTCTGATAATCCATCTAGTTTCCTCTTTCTCTGTATAATTTTTGATGTTCCCTAGCCTACTATTTCTTCCCACTAACTTTATTACCATAAATTTAAACTTATGCTCCAACCCATTTTTTAAGACATGCTGTGTGTTAGAAAACATGTATTAATGTGTGTAGTAGTGCTTTTAAAAGCCCAAAAGGGTTAACACATTTATTCTATTTCATGCTGCATAAATCCATATAAACCGTGAATGCTTTCTGACCTTGTATTTTGTCAGCACAGCTAAAATCTTGTTTATGTCTTAGGAAATTTACTGAGAAGCAGATGATTTTCTGCTGGGTTAGGAAAATATTGAATAGAACAATACCGCTTTCTATAATGTTATTAAACTTAAACAATTAGCTCTGTCTGTGCTATGAGAACATACACAGCTGCAGGAAGGATAGACAAGTAGAACAAAGACTGCTTGAAGAATATGAACTATAATCTGTGTTTGCTTTGTGCTCGAATGAGCAGAGTACCTTGAAATGTAACACAGCACTGTAGAAATAATTGTAACTAGCTAGTGGTCTCCAAGGCCATGTTATTTTTCAAAAGGTTTCTCACAAATCTAGAAATGTAATGTCATGTCAGCAGAAAATCATGAACAACATCTGCTGTGAAAAACAATACTGTAGGCTTGTATTTGATTACATCAGCTTTAGAAGGCAATGTGTTGTAAAACAGTATAAGAATGGTTTCACTTCCTGTTACTAATCAGACAAACTCTGTATTAGCATGTTTTTGTCTCCTTGCTGCAAGAATTAAAGTGCCTTAACCTGAACCTTACGTATATTGGTCTTTGAAGTTTTTTCCTTTAACAGATTGGTCCTTCGGACCAGAAACGTTCACTTCGCCTCGGATCAGACAGGCCAGGTGGCTTGAAACCATACGGGGAAGAAACCACATCGGTTCTTCTTATCTGAAAAGACCTCCAACTGAATTGTCGTACAAAAGAGGCCAGCCACTTTCTGATCTGTGACTGAAGGATGAGTTTACCTCGAACCAGGCGATCACGGAGGCTCAGGTAAGGTGAGATTTACCTTTTTTTCTGTTTTAAGATCAGGGACTTGATTAGCATTGTTTTGTCAGGAGATTTGTTTTATACAGGTCAGGGACAAAAAGATTGCTGTCTTGTCATAGATCAGGGAAACAGAATAGGTAGGCAGTCATTCTGGAGAGACTCTAAAAAATCCCGTGGCACCACATAAAAGATAAGAAGGGTTATGTAACATTTTAAAGGTTAGAACAAAATGGGAAATAAGTGCACAAAAAGATCCGCCGTTAACCAAAGACGCGAAATTTATGCAATCATAACATGCCAATAATGTTAAATACTACTCAAAATGGGTTAATAAGTATGAATTTGATGGTACATTAGAAAAATCTTCACTTGTTAAACTTGTCAAACAGCTTAAAACCGATTCCAGAGGTCGGGTAAAAAAGCAACATCAATTAGGGATTCCTCAGGCACACAGGTGGATTGAGGAAGCAAACTGTAGGGAACAAAAGAGCAATAATTCAAAAGCAATGTTTCTAGATAAAGAGGATAATAACTTAGTAATAGCATCGGCCCCTCCACCCCCTCCACTTCCCTTACCAGAATATGAAGCGAGCGGACAAGCTGGTCCACCCCCACGATATCCAGCTATTCCTACAAAAGCAAAGCCGTTTGTCAGAGATCCTGTCGAGACTAGGTATCGAACACGTAACTCAAGAGGGGATATTGAGTTGTATCAAATAAATAGAAATTCGCGGTCTATGAGTGAAGAAGAGATATGCCCACTCATAGTCCTCAGGCAGGGCAAGAAGGACAGGACCCAACTCTCCTAGTGTACAGACCGTGGACACCGGAAGATATCCGGAAAGCCACTGAGGGAATTCCCCATCCAAAAGTTAATTTTAGAAAATTCTTAGAAGACGTACAAGGCATGAGGTTAACTTATAACTTAAACGGAGAAGAAGTAGAAAAAGTAGTCAGACAAATCATGGGACCAGATTGGCACACGATCAGTGGCAACTGGAATCCCCGTGATGCTGAACACAAACCCCTCCCGCAGAGCTAGACAACAGAGTGAAAGGTCTTACAGACCAAATCTCTGAGAAATGGAAGCCTAGGGCAGACTGGACTTGCATTAATCAATGCATCCAACAAGAATGTGAAACTGTTGACAGATATTATGCTAGATTATTAGAGTGTTTTAATAACCATTGTGGAATGCAGATTCCTGAAGATCAAACACATGATTCCCCATATGAGCAGCAGTTAAAGAATGCATTTTTAAAAGGCAGTATTGCACCCATAAGCAGCTTTATCACAAAGCACATGGTAGATCATCGTACAAGTAGACTACAGTCACTACTTGAATATGCTAGACATGCCAAGAGGCATTTTAATAGCAAAAAGAAAAAGAAAGCCCAAGTATTTTCTGTAGAAGATGGAGCAGAAGTTTATGTAGTACAGTCTGGGAAAAAGGGCAAGAAAAATGCCCAGGGGAAACAAACAATCTGATCAATGATCAGAGGACTTTGAAGGGCGAAAGAAAAGGGGGGAGTGCTTTAAATGTGGTAAAAAGGGGCACTTGGCAAGGGATTGCAAGAAAAACAAGAAGGCAACCAGGGAAGATAAGGAGGGTGAGGACTGACTATATGATAGCCAGGAATCACTAGAAGAAAATAGCAAAGAAAGGACAAATGCAAATGTGATAGAGCGCGTAGAGGATGTGACAGAAGAAATAGAGGAAGTGCATGAAGTCACGAATAGTGAAGAAAATGAAATTTTAGACTTAGCTTTATTGAGCTTGGAGCTCTATTTAGCAGACACAAAACCAGAAGTTACACTCCTGGTAGAAGGGAGGGAAGTCACACTTCTGTGTGACTCAGGGGCCTCACGGACCCTGATACATCCTTCCAAACTGCCAGAGAACTCAGAGTCACCTGATTACATATTAGTGAAAGCAGCTAATGGACAGCTGTATCGGGAGTCCCTCTCCCATAACATCGCAATAACTGATCCTGTTTCAGGATTAACCCAGAAAAGCAAAATTGTTGTTTCTGCAAAATGCCCAGTAAACCTCTTGGGCAGAGACCTTATGCAGCTATTTGGCATAGCAGTAGTTCCAACTATGCAGGGTATGGAAGCGCAGCAACAAACTGATACTTTTGCAGTGCGATCGGAGGGTGAAACATTTTATTGGTACAGCCAGGACTTGGTTATGACTGGTCCAGGGGCAGTAACTGCAAGTTCCCCTCCCTTGACACTGATAAACAACATTTGTTGCACTGTACTCTGTATTATTGCAGCACACCAGGACCTGACAAGGAATATGAGCAAGAGTTGTTTAGAAACTGTGCAAACAGATTAGTATTACGTAATCTGTACTGGGATATGGAAGGGAACAGTGTAGTTAGCTGTTCGTTACCCCAGGAGTTCTTTGCACTTTATAAATCTAATCGATTACCACATGTTAGCTTAACTAAGGACAAAAATGTAAAATGGGCAGACTTAGAAGAAAAAGTCACGAGATGGGAAAAACAGACAGAGTCAGAGCTGTCAAAACAGGGAGTACAAAAGCAGAAGTTAAATTGGATAACAGACACACCCAGCTGTACACTTGCAGTCTAGCGAGGACAGCTGATTTACACTCTTATTAAAAGAGGAAGAAGATGCCTTACAAAGCATACCAGAAACTCTCTGGTCAACAGGCAAATCAGATGTAGGACTTATTCATACAGCAGGACCAGTTACTATCACACCAAAGACAGCATTTAGACCACAAAAAAGACAGTATCCCTTGAAAAAAGATGCAGAGGTAGGAATCAAACCTATTACAGCAGCTTTACTTAAGGAAGGAGTACTGATGGAATCTCCTGGTTCACCATGTAATACACCCGTATTTCCCATAAGGAAAGCAAATGGAGAATGGCGTATGGTCCAAGATTTACAAGCTGTAAATGATGCAGTAATACCAAGGATCAACAGAAATATTTTTCTGTGGTAGAGATTAGCAATGCGTTCTTTTCGATACTGATACACCCTGACAGCCAACATTGGTTTGCATTCACATTTCAGGGGAAAAGGTATACATACACGCGACTACCACATGGATATTGTGAAAGTCCAACAATATTCTCACAGGAGATGGCAAGCAACTTGGCGGGATTTACCCCACCGAGAGGCAGTCAAATTTTACTTTATGTTGATGACATCCTGCTGGCAACCCCCACCCAGCAAGATTGCAAAGAAGATACTGTAGCGTTATTACAATTTTTAGCCACTCAGGGACATAAAGTAAATAAAAACAAATTGCAGCTTTGGAGAAAGCAAGTTAAATACCTAGGATATGTAATATCCAAAGAGGGCAGAACATTAGATGAGGACAGAAAAATAGCAATTTTACAAGCACCAAAACCTACTACCAAGAAGGAAATGATGTCCTTCCTGGGTACGACCAATTTTTGTCGGAGCTGGATTCCAAACTATGCCTTGGAATCTGCACCTCTGACTAACTTGATATACAAAAAGCCTATGGCAGCACAAGACTTATTACAATGGACACCAGAAGCAGAATCTGCTTTCTGCAAATTGAAACAATTGATAGCATCCTCATTAGTTTTAGGATTACCAAACTATCATAAACGTTTTTTCCAAACTGTAGAGTGTAAGCAAGGTTATATGACATCAGTGTTAACACAACAGCATGGGGACAAGCAACACCCCATTGCTTACTATTCATCACAATGGACCCAGTGGCGCGGTCTTTGCCCCACTGTGTACAAGCAGTAGTCGCAGCTGCAATGGCAGTGCAGGCTTCGGCCTCAGTAGTGTTGTTCCACCCTCTCACATTGAGAGTGCCTCATGCAGTCGTGATTATTTTACTGCAAGAAAAAGTAGCATATCTTTCTCCTGCTAGGCATCTTTCCTGTATGACTATATTGTTGAGCCAACCTCATATGACAATTGAACGATGCATGACTTTAAATCTGTCTACCTTGCTCCCAACTCCTGCAGATGGCACACCGCACAGCTGCCTGCAGGAGACTGAGCAAAAGACACTGCCTAGAAAAGATCTTACGGATGTTCCATTGGACGATGCTGAGGTGACATACTATGTGGACGGCTCATGCAAAAGGGGTCCCACAGGACAGAACCTAGTAGGATATGCAGTAGTTTCTGATACTGAGATTATAGAAGCAAAATCTTTACCACACAATTTATCTGCACAAGCAGCAGAACTGATTGCCTTGACACGGGCATGTACCTTAGCAAAGGGTAAATGTGTGAACATTTTTACTGATAGCCAGTATGCTTTTTCTACTGTACATGTTTTTGTGCAACAGTGGAAAAATCGAGGAATGATAACATCTACTGGCAAACCAATCAATCATGCACAGTTTATTTTAGATCTTTTAGAATCTATTCAGTTACCTCAGAAAGTAGCTATTTGTAAATGCATAGCTCATACCACGCAACAGGATAGAATTTCAAAAGGTAATGCAAGAGCTGATACAGCTGCAAAGCAGGCAGCTTCAGAAGTATTTCTTTTGAATGAGGAATTACAACCTTCTGAGATTTTAGACTTAGAAATGTTAAAAACAATGCAGACACTTACTACACAAGTTGAGAAACAAAGATGGATAAAACGAGGAGCAATTCTCGAGAAAGGGCTGTACATCTCCAAAGAGGGAAAACCGATATTGCCATCTAACTTGTTTAGATTTGCAGCTTTGTTGAGCCATGGGCAATGCCATGTCTCAACAGGGGGGATGGTACAGTTAGTGAACCGAGTGTTCACTACATATGGATTCATAAACTACACTAAAAACTTTTGTTCGTCATGTTACGTTTGTAATAAACATCATGCACAAGGGGCGTTGAAGCCCAAGCAAGGGAGTTTTCCTACACCACCGTATCCATTCCATACTGTCTGTATGGATTTCATAGAATTGAACAAATGCGAAAATAAGAAGTATTGTCTTGTCACTGTAGATATGTTTTCCAAATGGGTGGAAGCTTTTCCGTCCAAAAATCCAGACGCAGCTACTGTTGCGAAAACCCTTGTTAAAGAAATCATTCCTAGATTTGGCATACTGGAAAGGATCTACAGTGACAATGGCACACATTTTGCAAACCAAACCATACAACAGTTGAGCAAGTATTTTGGAATTTCTTTAAAAAAATCATTGTGCGTATCACCCTCAATCTGTAGGATTGGTAGAGAGGCATAATGGAACATTGAAGAATAAGTTAAGGAAACTTATAGAAGAAACACATAGAAATTGGGTGCACTGTCTGCCCCTGGCACTGTTGAGGATGAGAACTGTTCCAAATGCAAAGGGATTGACTCCTTTTGAGAAGTTATTTGGACGAGCGTATTATATACCTCAGTGGAAACCTCTCATGCCCGCAGACCAGGAAGCCGACTGTACACTTTGAGTATATGAGATTTCTGAATTCTAAACATTTGTTGCAGTTAAATTCTGTTTCAGATAAAGAACAAACCAGACCATCAGAAGCAGCAGTAGTCCCAGGCACGTGGGTCTGGGTGAAAGTCATCAAAAAGAAGAACTGGACGACACCAAAGTGGGAAGGGCCATTCCAAGTGCTACTGTCAACACCCACTGCAGTCAAGATCGCAGAGCGTGCATCTTGGATTCACCTGACACACTGTAAACTGGTTAAAAACTTTGAACTAGACAAAAATCTTGTTACTGTTACACAAGAAAAATGACAAAATCCGGAGCAAACAGGAATGCAGAACAACCCCAGAAGTATTGCATGATCATCCTGTTAACTATACTGGTGACATTAATCTTTTTGTTGTGGCCTTTCCTTTTTCCAGTCACACAAGCTGAACTGAATAAACGTGATGCGTTACTCATAGACTGGCACCCGAACTTTAACACTTACCAAGCAATTAAACATGTGTATGCTGAGACTTTTAATGTTTCGAATTGCTGGATCTGAACAGCTTTACTGACAGCATACGGGGGAATACTAATGACTACAGTTCCCCTAGGGGTCAACGAGACCTGGGAAAACTTAATTTATGACACCATAAATGTTAAATCACAAGATAAAATAGCACTGCACTTGTCTGTTCCACAGAAGGGAAATGTGTGTTTTTACAAAAATGATACTGTTCAGGTGGGTTGGAGCAATTACAATGTGACAGTTCCTTACAAATGTTACACTAAAGCAAATAATGCAGGTTCTTATTGTAATAGAGACTATGATTAATATCTTGAATTGATGCACAAAACAGTGAAGTACAACATAATGATGTTCTTTTTAAGCAACTGTTTATAATTGATAGGAAAATGTTTCAATTAGCAAAGTTACTACTAAGGTAGAGGATTGTTATTTTGTGTGTGGCAAAAAGGTATACAAATGGTTACCTGAGAATTGGTCCGGCAGTTGTTTTTTGGGTTACCTGTTTCCGGCCATACGACACACTGCAGTTTTGCCTCGAGGTAAAATTCGAAATGCATGAGAGGTCACCAAGAAACCTGTCAAGAAACCTGAGAATTCAGTGGGACAAATCGAGGCGGGCTAGAGAAACCATCATTCCATGGGCAATAAACTGACACATATGGACTTGAGTGATACTGTTATATCGTGGGCAGGCATATTACCAGCATATGGAGCAGTGAAATCGATTTGGGAGCTGAAAAAACTGTCCAAACTCCTCAAAGTAATGAGCAATGCAACTTTTTCTGCTCTCGAATTAATAACTGATGAACTGAATGCTATGAGAACTGTGGTGCTTCAAAACCGCATGGCTCTTGACTTCACCCTAGTGGCGTGAGGTGGTACGTGCGCTTTAATCCAAGAAGAGTGCTGTTCATACATTCCTGACATCCAGCACGAGATAGACAACCATCTTGAGGTGATTCAGCAAGTGTCGGCCATGACCAAACCAGGCCCAAACCCACTGACGGACTTTTTCTAGAAATGGTTTTGGGGGTGGGGTACCATCCTAATGAACATCTTGATTGCCATTTGTGTAGGTATGCTCCTGTTGGGAGTATGTGTTTGTTGTGGCATCCCCTGCATGAAAAGATTGATCAAAGATTTTATAGACCTGTAGGTTTCTGAAACTTTATATCAAAGTACTGAGTTTGAAGAACTGTTAAAGACTGAAATGCTTTCATAAGTTCAACTGAATGACTTTAACTGCAAATCCTGAATGGAAGAGGTTAGGAGAAGAAACAAACCGTTTATGCTTTTGAAAGTAGAATAAAAGTAATAGGGGGGGAAATGTTAGAAAAATATGTATTAATGTGTGTATTAGTGCTTTTAAAAGCCCAAAAGGGTTAACACATTTATTCTATTTCATGCTGCATAAATCCATATAAACTGCGAATGCTTTCTGACCTTGTATTTTGTCAGCACAGCTAAAATCTTATTTATGTCTTAGAAAATTTACTGAGAAGCAGATGATTTTCTGCTGGGTTAGGAAAATAATGAATAGAACAATACCGCTTTCTATAATGTTATTAAACTTAGACAATTAGCTCTGTCTGTGTTATGAGAACATACACAGCTGCAGGAAGGATAGATAAGTAGAACAAAGACTGCTTGAAGAATATGAATTATAATCTGTGTTTGCTTTGTGCTTGAATGAGCAGAATACCTTGAAATGTAACACAGCACTGTAGAAACAATTGTAACTAGCTAGTGGTCTCCAAGGCCATGTTATTTTTCAAAAAGTTTCTCACAAATCTAGAAATGTAATGTCATGTCAGCAGAAAATCATGAACAACATCTGCTGTGAAAAACAATATTGTAGGCTTGTATTTGATTACGTCAGCTTTAGAAGGCAATGTCTTGTAAAACAATATAAGAATGGTTTCACTTCCTGTTACTAATCAGACAAACTCTGTATTAGCATGTTTTTGTCTCTTTGCTGCAATAATTAAAGTGCCTTAACCTGAACCTTACGTGTCTTATTGGTGCCTTATTGGTCTTTGAAGTTTTTTCCTTTGACACTGTGCCAATGCATTCATCTCATCTTCATGACTGATGGCATAGATATGTTCCCTGACTCTTTCTCTCAAGGTCCTATTAGTCTTGCCTATATAGAAGCTGCTGCATCACATGCAGCTAGCTAAATAGACAATATCTCTAGTCTTACAGTCAGCATAATGTCTAAAACTATAGGTCCTTTTTGTGTCAGGATGAATAAAACTACCAGATGCCATCATATAGGAACATTGATTGCATCCTCTACATGGAAAAGTCCCTTGTCTACTTGATGTAGCTCCTTTCCTTTTTCCATTCTCATAGCATAACAACCTTTTCAAAGACTTACTATTACGATAGCTATGACTGGGTCTATGGCCCACTATAGTTCGTATTTCTTCATTTGTATTCAACATAGCCCAGTTCCTACTAATCACCTTACATATATATTATTATTCGAAAAAGGGATATTCAACCTCATTTGCGTTTTAGATAACCTGACTTCTTTCATTTCATGAGTCTGTGCATGGACACTTATTTTCTAAAATAGGGTTTTCCTTTCCCCTTTCTATCTATCATTTGGGGGTCCATTAATACATTACTCTGTTTCCTAGAGTAGCCCCTTTGAATAAATTCATCTCTTAGTTTATCTACTGTTTGATCACATTTCACATCCTCACTGGTCAAGTGGTATATCCTTCTTCCCTGATTGATAACTATATTTTGATATATATGCCCTGGATGCATACTTGTACGATGAAGTAAATTATTCTTCCTACAATTTTTTCTATACAGTGATGTAGTAAAAGTATTTTTATCTCTAGCAATAAAGACATCCAAAAACTCAATTTCCACCTTTGACCATGGGCCTTCAAATCTAAGATAGCCAGTAGTCTGATTTATATACTCAATAAATCGACATACTTCTGTTTCTATACCTTCCCATAGGAGAAAAAACATCATCCACAAATCTCTTGTAGTATAAAAATCTTATTATTATAGTCTGACTCCATGATATGAGTCTTCTCCCATTGGGCCATTACTAGACTGGCGTTTGAGTTCGCACATGGTGTGCCCATCGCCACCCCCTGTTTCTGTAGGTAGTACTTATCATTGTACATAAATACGTTATTTTCCAAGATTAATTCAAGGAGCATCATACATTTCATTATTACATCAGAGTTAACATTCCTATCACATAGAAGCTGTCTTAAATATTCCGGCCCATCCATATTAGGGATCATAGTGAACAATGATTTAACGTCTAGGGTTACTAACCAGACATTAGACATATCAATCTTTTCATCCAACTTTTCAGAAAATGTCATAAGAAAATCCTGTGTCTCCCTAATTATAGTATGTGACTTTTGAACCAATCCTCTCAATTGATTTTTAACATATATGGAGAATGGTTCTGTTAACCACCCTCTACTTGAGATTATAGGTATAGGTCTCATTTTGGGATTATATAGGTCTTTGTGGACCTTCGGTAGACCTCTAAAAGTTGGAATTGTTGGCAGTTCAACTAAAAAATATCTATACAAGTCTGCATCAATGACATTACATATAAATAAATCATAAAGGTTACTGTGCATATTAATAATTTTGTTCAACTGGACTCGATTTATCAGCCTGTATATCTCATTTTCTTCCAACATTAATTGCATTGTCACATCATAGTAATGTCTGTCTAAAATAACAATAGCACCACCCTTATTGGCGGGTCTTATTATTATCTGTTCATTGTTACTTAAGCTAACCAAAGCCTCAAGTTCGTCATAATTTAAGTTATAAAAGATGTGATTACCATTAGATTTCTTATCATTCCACATTCTCATGAGATCCTTTTCACATGCTTGCTCAAATGCCTCTAAAAGAGGATGTATATATGGTACAAAAATGCTAGGTTTCTTAAGGGAAACTTCATTTTCAGATTCATTTTTATACAGCATTTTCAAGGCTACATTTCTGACAAATATCTTGATATCTAGAATATAGTCATTGATATCAGTCCCTTTTGAAGGTATAAATGAAAGACCTTTATTATGCAAGGCTTTCTCATGAGCTCGTAACTCATATTTCATCAAATTTATAACTAATTCTGACTCGCTTGTTACTGCATTTTGTTCTGTGAATGCATTACGTCTCTGGATATTTTCCGTTTCTTGTTCATTCTCATAGGAGTCCATCTCCTCGGCTCCCGAATGGGTAGCGGGAATTGATGAGCAGTGCAGTTTAAAGTGGGCTGTATCACATTCAGCTAAGCTAACTTCTTCCTGACATCTACATTTGAACTTACTAACTCGTGCCTCAGTTATTTTAGCACATTCAATGTGTGACATTGAAGCCACAGCCTGATCTTCTATTAAGCTGATGTGTTTTACACTAAACTTAGCTGCATTCCCACATGGTCGATCCACATTTGTTAATACAACTTTGCAACTACTCACTAAGGCCTTTGCCTTAGTATTACCTTCATGGTTTAGTCCTACCCCTTCTACAGCTGGATTGAAGGCGTTGGCTGATTGTAAGGTTTCTAGTTGGATAGAGGAAGGGGCATGATTTGTATGATTTGTAAGCCCTACGGCTGTTGGTTCCCTTGGTCGTTGAGGTTCTCTCGGCCAAGAAAAGACATTGCCCACATTAAAATCTTTTAAATCACGCTTGAGTTTCCTTTTCTTCCTGAGTAGTAATTTGCGTTCCAGAGTAAATATAAATGAATGCATACTCCCATAGAATTCATTACATTCCGTTTCACTTATTAGTGACATGATTTTCATCTGATGTTCCATCACCTCATCGCTAATGTTATTTTCTATTACCATATATTGTTCAATGAGTAATCTCATGTATGCATAACTAGTGTCTATGTTAAGTTTCTGCCATTTGGCTAGGAGCTCAGGGTACAAAGAACCATTTGAAAAAAGGAGTGAAACAAACACTAATGTAACTCAGGGTGCTACAACATTTTTTGAAATCTAACTGCATCATGAAGGTGGCACACTGGTTGGTATTGCTAGTTTTTAATGCTCAGTTGCTCAGTTCTCCAGTCAGTTCTTGGCTGGGATGCTGCCTTTTGTGAACAGTCTGCATGTCCCTCCTGTGTCTTTAATGATTTGTGTCAGGTGCTTGGTTTTTTTTTTTTTTTTCTCCTATCCCAAAGAGATACCACAGCTGAATTGGTGATCCTACAATATTGCCTATTGGTGTGTGTGTGTGTGTGTGTGTGTGTGTGTGTGTGTGTGTGTGTGTGTGTGTGTGTGTGTGTGTGTGTGTGTGTGCAAGAGCACATGTGTTGTGCATTTGTGTGTATGTGCGTTCATGTATATACATCCTCAAAAGACTGACTTTCTACCTAGGACTGGTTTCTCTGTCTTGTGCCCATGAAGTGCCATGATACGCAGTAGATTCATTGTGACTGCGAATTTGATATGATGCACAGTAGATTCCTTGTGACTGTGAATTTGATATGATGCACAGCAGAGTTCTTGTGACTTGAATGCAATCAGAGACTGAAGGGAACATAACTGTATCCTGCCAGTACTTTTATTTGCTCAAAATGACTGAGACTACTGCCTTTTGTACAAAATCATAATGTATATTTTAATCCTTCTACAACATGCATGGTTCTTTGTCCCTTCCCTGGGTGAAGTAACATTTGGAAGCAAGTTTGTTTTTGCTCTGACTTGGAAAAAAGTACTAAACAAATGAAACGCTTTAGTGGAATGCTGTGCTCAGAGATGAGGAATATTATACTTTCTCGTACATACTTAGGGCTTTTACACGCCAACGTACACAGCTGAGGAGCTTGGCTGCACTTCTGTGTGTTGCACAATCATGTATTTTTATCTGATTACATAAAAATGAAATTGTGGAGTTCTGTCATCCAAAGCTGTTCATCCTCAATATCCTAATTCATCAACATCAACATCATCATCATCAACTCCCTTTTTCTCTTTTTCTATATGGGGTCAGGGTTTTGTGTCACGTCACCATCTCTCCCTATACAATGCCACTCTCTTCAACACTCAGGTCTGAATGTTGCAAGTATTCAATTACACAATCCATCCACTTTCTTTTTACTACACATCATTGTTTTCGCTTGCCTTCTTCCTGTCTGACCCAAATCTTCCTCACCAGATTTCTTCTGCTTTCCTGCACATATGCCCAAACCAATGTAATCTGTTCTCTTTGACTGCTCCTCTAACTGGCTCTTATGTCCGCATTTTTACTGTCCCAAAGTGTGCATTCTACCACCCATCTCCATCACCTCTACCTTTCTCACCTGCTCTGCCTTTACTTCCCAGGTTTGTGTACCATACAATACTACTAGTCACACCACTGTTTTGTAAAACTTACTTTTCAACTCCTTTCATTTTTCTATCACACACTACCCCTGTCACTCTGTGCCAATTGGCTGCAGCCCCTCTGATTCTCACTTTAACCTCCTCATTCAGACGTCTCTTGTCCTCAACCTCCCATCCAAGATACCTGAAGCTGTTAATCTGTTCCACTGTTTTCTCTTCTATCTCAATTTTCAGCTTCTTCTGATTTCCCTCATTTGCTGCTATTAAAACTGTCTTATCTATACTCAGTTTCATCCTACTTGCCTTCAGTTTTGCATTCAATTTGCATTCCATTTCCTTACCCTTTGCTGAAGTTCTTGCTCAGAGTCTGACTATAATGCCACATCATCTGCCTACAGCAACTTTGCTGACCTGTCCCCTCCAAACTGTTTGTTAATGTAGTCCATCACTAGCTTAAACAGCAGTAGGCTCAGAGATGAACCCTGATGCACACCCATTGCCACCGGTAACCTCTCTGCAAGACCAAACACGGCTCATACTTGAGTCACTGGGTCCTTGTACATAGCTTAAACTAATTCTACCAAGGTTTCTGGGACTTCTAACTACCACAGAACTGCACAAATAAGCATTCTTGGGACTATGTCATATGCTTTCTCCAAGTCAAGTAATGCCCAATTGGACTCTTTCCTCATTTCTAACTTCTTCTCAGGTATCTGACTGCAAACATCGGGTCAGTTGTGCTGCATCCTGATCTGAATCCAAACTGCTCAGTTTCCATTCTATTACTTTTCCTCATTTCTATTACTCTGCATATTTGTTTCTCCTTCACCCTCTCCAGAACTTTCATGTAATGTGACAGGAGTTTGATACTTCTACTATGCCCCCTCTGTTCTTGCACAATGGCACTAGGATGGTTATTATAAGGTCATTTGGGATAAGACTCCCTCTACACTACTATAAGTACCCTCAGGAGCAATTTCTCCCTTACCTCACCCAACATCTTGATCATCTCTGCTGTGACCTCATCTGAGCCTGCTGCTTTCCTTGACTTCATTTTCCTTAGTGCTGTTCTTACTTTTTCTAGGATGGGCTCCTCCTCTTTTCTCACTGAAGGCTGAGTCTGGGGAAGTGCCACTTTCTGTGTGATTTTCTTCATGCATAAGCTGCTGGATGTACTCCTTTGCCTTTGATGTCATGTGGACTGGTGAGCAATTTGTTGCTGGCATCCCTTATGAAGGGTGTATCTACTTTATCTGTCTTTGCCTTGCAACCTGGTAAGTCAGTTCTTCAGAAGTTGGTGGGGTGCCTCTGATGCCTCATTGTTTGCTATTGCAACTCCTTTCCTAGCCTCTTTTAGTCAAACCGTTATTTCTTCCTAGCCTAGTCTGTCTTTTCTATCTTCCACTTTTTCCTGAACTCCTCCTTTCTTTTGATGACTTCCTGGACTTCTGTATTCCACCACCAGCTTTCCTTATGTACCTTACGCAAAAATTGAAATATAAGTGTTTCAAAGAGCAAAGCTCCAACCAAATAACAAGAAATAAGCACTTTGGAGCTCCAAACAAATGGGCAAAATGAAAAAAGTTTTTAATGATCACATACATCCACACCACAAACGAAACACAAAACGCTTAACTGTTTCACCATGTTTTTCATCCCCAATGGAACTTCATCAGATGTAAAACAGTTATAAAAATCAATTAAGTCTTTAAATACATTCTTTAGCGAAGTTTGTTGATTTGAAAATTAGGGAAGCGTGGATGGAACAAGAAGAGATTTTAAAAGACTCTTGGGATTTTTAAGGAATATTAACCCTGAGGGATACAAGTATAATATTACTTTTCTTATAGTGGATATTACTGATCTATTTTCCATTATTCCCCATCAAGCAGGTATGGAGTGGTTTTTGGAGGCTCTTTTAGAGGTTAAGAAAGTCAACTGGAAAGAAATTAGGGTCATCATGGAACTTCTGGAGTTAATACTTAACAATTATGTAAGTTTCGAAGGAGAATTTTTTTAAAACAAATTAAAGGCATGGCTATGAGGACATGTTGTGCCCCCAGCTATGCCAACATTGTTTTAAACATGTGGAAGAAAAAAATTCCTTTTGAACTCTAGGTTTAAAGACTGTTGGTGCTTTTATAGAAGGTACCTTGATGACCTATGATTCTTCTGGGTTGATAGTTATGAAAAATTAAAAGAATTTATTCAATATATTAATGGAACCACCGATTTTCTTATATTTACTTATAATATTACAAAGGAAGAACTTAATTATTTAGATGTTACTCTATACAAAGACCATAGTAAAAAAAAAGTTTGGGGGTCCAGAGTATATAGGAAGCCAACTTTTTCTAACTCATAGCTGTTTTTTTACAAGTTCCCATCTTTATAAACAAAAATAAATTTAATAAAAGGACAATATATTAGAATAGCTAGAATGACCACTAATAATGAAGATTTTGAAAAAGAATGTATTAATTTAAAGATAATGTTTTTGGAGAGAAAATACCCTGAAAAAAATGATAGAAGAGGTCATGAAAGAAGTAAGGGATGGAAGGATAGATAGGTTTAGCCCCATTTTAGGGGTGAAAAAAAGTGAGAGGTTCAACATACAAAGTATTGGTGACAATGCTAAACATGATAAAGATAGGTTTAAGGGTGCTTTTGTGTTGGACTATAACAGTGATTCAGGGTGGATTAAAGAAATTAGTCAAAAGAATTGGAACCTATTTTTGAATTTTTCTGACCTTAAGATTTTTCAGCAACCGGTTATTTTCACCTATAGAAAATATAGAAAAATTAAGGATATTTTAGAAAAGAATAGTAGATTTAAGAAAGAGCATAAAAAGAAATGTGGGACTTTTAAGTGTGGTAGATGTGTGCAGTGTTGTCATATCTACAATGGGAGAACTTATACCTGGTGGACAGGGACAGATTGCTGACTAGTAAGCACTTTGTGAATTGTGACACCAAAGGTATAATACATATAGCTATATGTGTAAAATGCCCCTCCTTTTATGTCGGGAAAACAGAGAGGCCATTTAAAAGAAGGGTGTATGAACACATATATGATATTCGTAAGTTGGATGTCAATAATGCTTTGTATAAGCACACTATAGCCTGTACGGAAGCTGCCTTTAAGTTTTTTGCATTAGAATGTATCCCCTATGATTGGGAGAATAAAATAGAGGTTCGAGAACTATATTGGCAGCTGGTAATTGATGCATGCAGACCCCCAGGTCTTAATGAGAACGTATCCCTGATGCCTATTTTAAAGATGAGAGCAGCAAAGTTATGATGAATTAATATATCATAAATTAATATATAAAACTTTTTTTGTAATTTTAAGGGATGTATTAGGTTAATGAGGTGGTGAAAAATTTTAACAGGTTTTGCCCTAGGTACTGTTTTAACTTATTTATATGTAACATTATGTCTATACTAACATTTTTCATTGTTCATATATATGCAATATGAAACTGATGGTCTGATGTACTTATGTATTTGTTTTTATTTCATACATATAAGGAAAGTGGTTTTAAAAAAAAGGCAATATATAGTTACATTTTTCTTTCCGGCTTGTTTTTTCTACTAAAGTATTCATTTAGTCACTAGATGACAGTATTGCTATGTAAAATGCATTAGTAGGATGTAGTTAGTTGGTTCTATATAAATATTTTAGTGTATTTTTATATGTTGTTTTAGGCATTTATTTCTTAATAGATGTCATTCATTTATATTGTTATAGCCGATTAGGCAATACTTTATATGAATTTTATGGTATTGGAAAGAATGAAGTTTTTATTTATTTTATTTGATGAGAGTGCGCTTCACATGAATATTTATGACTTTGTCAGCATGTCCTTATGAATATTTATTAGTATTTGTCTAAAATGAAATGGATTGGATAATTTTTTTTTTTTTTAAAGAGTATTTAAAGACTCAATTGATTTTTATAACTGTTTTACATCTGAAGTTCTATTGGGGACGAAAAACATGGTGAAACAGTTAAGCATTTTGTGTTTCATTTGTGGTCTGGATTTATGTGATCATTAAAAACATTTTTTCATTTTACCCACTTGTTTGGAGCTCCAAAGTGCTTATTTCTTGTTATTTCCTTATGTACCTTATCCGTCTCGGACACATCTGTTCTGTAGCCCTTACACATGCTGTTTTGAGTTGTTGTCAATCTTCAACTCTACCTATTTCCTCTTCTTCTTCAAGAGATGCTAGAACCCCCCCTCCCCCCAAGTAACTCCTTGAATTGTTGAGATTTCCTTACCATCCGCTTCCAGGTCTTCACCCTGGTCTCTGTTGACCTAGCCTTCTCTGACCCCTGCTTGCACCTGATTGTGACAACTTTATGTTTTTGCTGTAGGGATGACTTTGCAATTACTGATTTCACCCCAATTTCCTTTCCTGATTAGGAGGAACTCAACACAAGTTGCATGTTGGCCACTTTTGTGTGTGATCTTGTGATAGTCTCTTTTCAGAACCATCTGTTGGCTACCATCAAGCCATTTGCCAGACATAAGTCTAGAATGGTCTTTCCTTCTTGAGTGGGGCAACAGCAATCTGTTCTCTTTGTCCCAATATGTGCATTCAGGTCACCCATTATCAGTACCAGTTCCTGTTGTCCTGCTTTAGGTCTTGAAACTGCTGCCTGAATGTACTCTTTTCCTCACTATCACAACTCTGCTGCAGGGCATAGGCTGAGATTATGAATACTGTCATTAAGCTGGAGTCTGACTGCCATGAGTCTATTACTACCTTACTACAATTCTCACACCATTTTTAGCCTGTCCTCTTCCTGGGTAGTAGACTCTGGCTCTCAAGTCAAGAGACCTTGCTACACTGCCCATCCACCTTGCCTCCTGGATACATAGGATGTCCAGAATCCTCCGTACCATCACGTCATCCACCTCCAAGCTATGTCCTGCCAGTGAACCTACAGTGAGTGTCGCTATTCATAGTTTATGCTTAGCAGGTTGATTGGTTTTATGCCCAGCTTTCACTCAAGAGCCAACCCAGGTAACCCAAGCTGGGCAACTGGACACCAAGCGGCCAGTAGCTTACTGACCCAGAACTGCTGAGCTTTATGGCAAGTACACACATCTCCCACTGTTAGCATGGGTGCCTGGCATAAGCCAGAGTAGACTGGGTCCAGCAAATAATGCCCATTTTGGCAATAGTTGACATGACCTGAGCACCTACAGCCATATTTTTACACTGTTGAGTAGCTAGCTGTGCCACGGAATGCAGTCTGTGATCCATGTTCTCTTATCTTGAGGATACTGTGCACCATGCTAGATGCCAAAAGTACCACTCTGTACAACCCTTCCCATACAGGGAACCATCTAGAATCTGTGCTGCCCACAACTCTATTTAGGTGAGTTTGAGATGAAAACACTGAGCAGGTTTTTCAGAGGTGGGAGAAATCCCACAAAGACACATGGAGAATATGCAATCTCCAAACAGGCCGTGGTCAGCCGTCAAGATCAAACCTTGTACATTGTGCATGGGAGGAGAAGACATTAACCATTATGCCAACAGTTTACATCTCCTAATTCTGCTACCAAAATCTCACAAGGCAACACCCACAAAATAGGATAGCCCCCAAAGACCCTAATAAGAAACTCTAGCACAAGTTATAACATTCTTTTATATGTAAATAAGAATAATAAAATAAATGTGGTCTGTAGCCTTTAGAATTAATAGTAACATATCTTACCAACAGGAAACCAGAGGCCAGTATCACGCAGGTAGTTGTTGAGAGCCTTCCTCGTTACTCCAGCTTCAACTGTGACATCAAAGTCTTCACCATTCAGATTCAGTATCTTGTCCATTTTCATGAGGTCAAAGCATACACCTCCCTGGATACAACAAATTCAAATGAAATATAACATACACAGCACTAACCAAGGAAGGCTTCTCACTCTCAAACTAGTCATTCCATTTATAAAATTTATGCTTTTCAGTAATTACCAACAGAGGTATAACAACTTCTACAGTCCACTTACAGGGAGCAGAGGACTCACACTCCACACACATAAGAAATACAAATATACGTTAACAAAGATACTTGTAAACATACCGTAACTGTTCATAATCTTATCTTACTAAATGAGATATACATTGAATTCCCTTCAGTATGTGAGCCACAACAAACAGTTTCAGCAGAAACCTATTTTCAGCAGAGACCCAGGGGAAAAGCTTCAGAACAGTACAAGTATTTAATTACAGTTTTTGTTACAATTATAAAATTAATAAAACAGTAGAGCAGTTCTGAGTTTAAGAGGGAAGCTCCTGCCTTAATACAAACTGGAACAGAGTTTTTTTAACTATAAAATATAGCAGTATAGATCCTGCTGTCCAGTACATTTCATTTACACAATCAGGATCAATAATGCAACAGAATGTTCACAATGGTTATAGAATTCCTTACTGAAGCCTGCTGCTATATTAAGGTCAATGTAGTTATAAACGAATTTTGATATTTTGTTGCAGAGTAAGTTAGAAGAGTAGCTAGCTAGGCTGGTTTTGCACACAGTGCTGTCCCCCATACTGGTGGCCCTCCTAGAAAAAAAAAAACTCCTCCTCTACATGAATGCAAAAAAAAAATCCTTTTCTTCTCTAGCAAATCATTTGGTACATTTGTATCAAGTAGTTGCTATGGTTTTTTACTGGGAAACTGCCCCTTCTCCCTACCATAGCTACATTACTGGAGTAAGATGAGGTTAAAATGGTTGTAATCCTTAAATTCTGCTGGGTATGCTGTATGACTTTTTTTGAAGTTTAAAGGAGAAGGTCACAAGTTTGTAGTCAGACTTCAATGGGGAAGGAGATAACCAAAGGTATACTTCAACAGGTGGCCATATTTGTAAGAATCGGGTCAAAATGCTGTTTTGTCTGGTAGGTTTATTTACCACCTGCTCAAGTGAAATGTATTTATTATACAGTTTTGGAATATTTGGGCATATCTTACTTTGGAGGTATACGTTTCCAATTATTGAAAGGTAGTTAAAGTCACTCCAAAATCAGGAAGTTTTTGCAAATGGCAATATGATTTAGAAATCTGAGAAATCTTTCATGGTGATCATGGAACAAAGAAATTGTTCTTTAATAAACTGTTGGATTATGCTTAATACTATCTGGAGTGAGTGTCTTGGAAGTAATCTGTTCCTGACAAATAAGGAAACTCCATTACAGTTACCATTAGGTCTAAAGGCAGGAAAAGTGAAAAGCCCTAGAAAAGACAGAGCATTCTCCAAGTTTAAACCAAATCCCGGGAGTGCCTTGAGATTATGCAATTTAATGTTTAGATTTCTGGCACTGAGGAAAACCACCATAATAGGATCAGATTTTGTGAATGATATGTTAGTTATAACTGGACTCTGCCTAAAAAAAGCAATAGGAGGGCAGCAAAGGATTTAGCCAGTATGCATAGACTTGAGATAAAATGTGCAAGCCATTCTTAGCAAAGCAAGTTAAACTATAAAGCATCTTGTCCCATGCCGACATATATGGGATTCTGTGGAATGACCAGTTACTGAAGCCAATTATAGTTTCTTTTAATCTAGGCACTATCTGAGACAAAGAAAGGACTCAACTCAGGACTATTGTCTTACCTGAATTTGTAAGATGCATGGAAAGTTCTGATATATCTCTCTGCATATCACTTGGGGGTTTTTCATCTCAAATTGTTCACTTTAACATGTACTGCTCCCATGTAATAGTCATAACTGTTTATATGTTTAATTGCTGGCAAGGAAGTCAGACTGGATAATATATCCTTTAGGCCTGGGGAGAAAAAACTATTACATAAGAGTGCACAGTTCAAACATTTAATAAGGTAATATTTGCTTTAGCAATGGTCGTCAAACTCATGATGGTAATAGTACAAAGTCACGGCTGGAAAATGGAAAATTAAGCAATGAGAAATAATCTGTGGCAGCACTAGTTTTGCAACATTTGTTGATAGAGTAAACTAATAAAGCAGTGAAAACATGGATGCTAAACAGACAGTTGAGAAATTCTAAATAAAAGAAATAGAGGTTATACAACAGTTTTCTAATGACTGAAGTGACTGGCAGTATAATCCGGTAGCATAAACTAGTCAAGAAGGTGTTAGCAATGAGAAGTTGCCACCTATTCTTGTAGTACAAGGTAAGTAAAACTAAAGATTATTAATTGTGCAATGTCTCAGGGAGACATGGATCGAGTTAATTCCATAATTTACAGATGTAAGTAGAGTACTTTGATTGCCTAAAGGTGTTATGAGCTTTTTTGGTGGAGACAAAGTAGTGAATTTTTCATTTAAAATCTCGTGATGGTCTGCACCACTGGAGTAAAATAGTAAAACACTGATATTTTTTTCTTTCATAGCAGATCTTATGAGCTATTTTCAGTTGATAATGTCTAAAGTTGAGGAGCTTGAGCCATCTGAGTTAAGTGAGATGCGACGGTGAGCTTTGTTTGGTAGTTTATTAGCAAACTTGGCTATTTTACTCTAGCACTATGGTCAACAGGTTAATGAAGATGGAGGAACCATACATGATATAATCCCCCTGATATAATTTCTATCTCAGGAACTTAGTTGAAACGTCATATGTCTGACCCACAATTCCTTCTCTCTGGCTACAACATCTTAGATAGATCACAGAAAAGGGAGGAGGCGTAGCCTATTATGTACTCTAACCACCTAACTTTATCCCCTCTAACAAACACACCTCCCTCTTTCTTCCGGGCTGAACTCATCTTGGCTAATTGTAAATTAAACAATCACAAAACTGTAACAATTGCAACTGCTGCAATCTATTTACCACCGGGAGATAGCACTCCCTTACTTGAACAAATTCTTCACTGGACAGCTGATTCTATATCTGATGAAACTATCATACTAGACAATGTCAATATTAATTGACTGTCCCTCACCTCCTGGCTCCCCAAGTCAACCTTATCCCCCCATGCATAGCAGAGACTCCTCTTGGAAACTCTGGGTAAAAACAAAATCTTTCACACACTACCAAAAATATAAAGAACTCTGCAACTTGGCCAAAAAACATATAAACCTTGACAAACAGAATTTCTATCACATATCTCAAACAACTCAACCTAACCCCCCCCCCCCAAACATACTGGAACACTATCAACCAAACTCTTCACCTTGGTAACTCCTCAACTCCTAATCCATACCCAGATAACTCAGTCCAGGAAACTGCCTCTATCTTTAATACCTACTTCATAGATACCTTTAGTAAACTTATGTCAACATCTTACGCTAATAAAACCCCACCTTCTGCCACCCCTCAGCCACAAAACTACCCTCTTTCACTCAATCCTATTCCTATCAGCTACATTAAAAATGTCTCCTCTAACAAAAACCTTGTTCCCCCTTTGCTTATAATTTGCCACCTCTCTTCCTAAAGATTCCTGCTAACTCCATAGCATACCCAGTCTCTATACTTATCAACTACTCTATCAGTGAATCCATTATCCCTACTCTCTAGAAGAAATTCCACACCATACTTATCCATAAATGTGGAAACTCTGTTGAACTCAACGCCCAATTACTATACTCTCTCCCCTTTCCAGAATTCTTCATCAGTGTGTGTACAAGCAACTCAGGTCTTATCTCACTAAAGAGCACCTTATCACCTCTACACAGCATGGCTTTCACCCTCACCATAGCACCACTACTGCATCCCTTTCCTTCACTAACTCTCTCTCTCTAGTTAGAGACAATAATAAACTGGTCTCCTGCCTCTGCTTAGATCTTTCTAAAGCCTATGATACTGTCTCCCACTTGATCCTTCTCTGCAGACTAGCTCAACTTAATCTCTCCCATACTACTACCTCTTGGTTTACCAGCTCTCTCTCTCTAACAGACAGTAAACTGTCAAATGGCTCTCAGCTCTCTCGACCCTTCCTCCCTATAAAAATGGGAGTCCCACAAGGCTCAATTCTTGGCCCACCTTCTTTTTAACATTTTTACTAATTAACTCTACACATCCTGCCCTCAGTCATCCCTTATACAATATGCAGATGACTGTACCATTACCACTGTAGCCTACAACCCCTCTGACCTGCTCACCCTTACGCAGCCCTCCTTCAACCTCACTGAAACTTGGCTTACTAACAGCTAACTCATTCTTAACACTAAAAAGACAAAAGTCCTACTTTTCCTCCCTAAATCTCTATCATCTTAAATCCTCTTTTACCATCTCCTCCCTTAACAACACTATTATCTCATGTGAACCCGGTACTAAGCTCCTTGGAGTAACTGCTGATGACCAACTTAAATTTGACCTGCATGTATACCACTGTTTAAAGACCCACCAAAAATGTGGCCTTCTTTATAGGAAACAAAAGTTCCTTACCCCCAACTCCCGAATTTCACTGACTCAAGCTTATCTTCTTCCTAACCTCTTTTACTCTTCTCAAATCCTTACTAACGTACAGTCCTCTAGTTTATTCAAACCTGAAACCACATACAACAAAGTTACCAAATTCACAGCCAACCTGCCACCAAAATCTCACCACTGTCTTGCTCTCCATACACTCAGCTGTTTAGAGCTTCCGAACCAACTCTTATATACACAGCTTCTCATCATCCACACCATCCTTAATCAACCCTCCTCCTGCCCTAGCATCTCCTCACTTGTCTCTCTTTAGGGTCTATATTAGAACATCGAAGTTTCAAAACTTCGAATGTTCTAATATCGACCCCTATTCAGCGAAAGCTGAAAATATTGAAGCTACAGAAAACTGAATTTTTTCCTAGAGAAAGAATTCGGTTGCCGTTTCTGTTGCTTCGGTATTTTCAGCGATATGGTGGAAAGTTATGGGTTGGGTTCAGGTAAGTGTGCAATTGAGGACGGATTAGGTTAGTTAGGGTGCGGGTTAGGTATGTGTGCAATTGCATGGACGTGAGGGTTAGGGCGGGTTAGGTGAGTTACGGTTAGTGTGCGGGTTAGGTATGTGTGCGATTGTGTGGATGTGAGGGTTAGGGCGCGGGTAAGGTGAGTGCATGATAGTGACGGACCTTAGGGTTAGGGTTAAGTTAAGTGGATAGTTAGTGGTGTAAGTATAGTTTAGTGTACGGTTAGGAGTAAGATTTTAGGTGTATGTGTATGGACTGCTGTTTGTTTGGTGTGCTTGTGTTGTGTGTGTTTTGGAACAGCAAATTTTTTCCTAGGAAAAAAATTGCTGTTCTGTATGTTCAAAGTTTTCAGCTTTCACTGAATAGGAGTCGATATTAGAACATTCGAAGTTTTGAAACTTCGATGTTCTAATATAGACCCTCTCTTTATAACCCTCTTCACACTCTCAGAAAAACATATGCTGCCATCTTAAATATAACTGTAGATTGTAAATGCCAAATGAACTGGGTGAAAATACTGCATTTAACTCTGGTAGCCATTATCTTCTTTTTACTGTGTTTAACAGTTTATAATGAATCTTAAGGAGCAATGTTGTTGACTTCTGATGGATGGATATTTGTTTATAAAAGTGGTCAGAATCAGATAAAAACCCATCTTATCAAAAATGCTCATGAAAGACTATATTAATGTCAGTCATAGTTATGTACACACTTTGTTTAGTTGATTACTTTTGTTACACACAATGAATGTCGAATCAATGTATACAATGTAAAATATTTAAAAGAAAATGGGGTGTTAGGAAAGGGCAATCACTGATTTTAGACTGTGAAATTACATGTATATATATATATATATATATATTTACGGGAGCACTTTACATAATCGAATTACTGAAAGCTCAAGGCCATATGTTTGAGCTTTCAGTAACTCGAATGTGCAAAGTGTTAAAAAAACACTTTACTTACCTTAAAACATTACTTGCACACAGAGGCAAGAATCCTTGTACTCTGTGTAAGTAATGTTTTAATTTTTTTGCGATGTTGACAGGAAACGGGAAATCTCCCATTTTGCACTTCCGCATACAGCACAAAATGGGAGATTTCCCTTTTCCCCACTGTAGCGCGATCTCGGAGTTGATATATTTAAGTAGGGGGTGTGGGGTGCACAGCCCCCCACATGGGGGGGTGCAGGGGGGCGAAGTTCCCTGCAAAAGCAATGTATGACTTTTTTGTGTTTTTTTTTTTACGTTTCATTTTAGGAGTTCGAGTTTCCAAAAAATCGATCTTATAGTCTCAGCCATATGAAGTTTGGGTTTTTGGGAATTCGAGCTTCTAAAGTGAATCCATATTTACATATATATCTATATAATCTTATTTTGTTCATAAGTTATTATTTTGATTTATTTCAGTCGGATTATAAGCATATGTTTATAGGAGTATTAGTTTTACAAAACCATTTAGTTTTAATATTCTAGGAAAAGTAAACTCAATTTGTGGCTGTTATTAATATTAAACAATTATTTACATTTGTTTAGTGAACTGTTTTATTACATATTCTGGGCAGTAGCTAAAGACTGAGTGTTGGATGTGTGTGATGTGGATAGCAGGTGGTTTAACAACTTAATCAAACCAGGAATACCTTGTTCCATGTATGTTACTGTAAATAGTATCTTATTTCAAAAATATAAATAAAATATAAGTTATAATGTTTGTTCCATCCATAGCAAAATATTTTAAAGGTAACTATAATTCATTATATATAAAATAATTTTGCAGATGTTCTAAACATACTTTTCACAAGTTAGAATATAAGTGTTTATCACTGAATGTCAGCGGCATTAATAGTAATACAAAAAGAGTCAGTCGTATTAACTTCATCAAAATGCATAAAGCACATATAATATTTTGCAAGAGCTCATTTAATTAAAAAAGATTTGGAAAAAATATTCTTTAATGGATATTCAATCCTAGCAGACTCTTGTTACAAAAATAAAAGGAGAGGTACTCTTATATTGTGGAAAAACTCTTGCACAATGCCTAAAATTCTTAGTACTTTTTCTCATAAAGATGGAATGTTATGCTTGGTTATGTTAGACATTAATAAAAAAAAATTATACTTTAATTCATATTGGATAACAGGACTGGGAACTAGATTTGTTGAGAAATACTTAGATAGCATAACCTTGCATATTAGTGGTGATATAATCTTGGCAGGAGATTTTAATTGTTTATTATTGGACAAAGACAATTCTAGAGATACTAGGCCCAAATTAACAACACAATCAAAAAACTGAACCATTTTATCAATTCCATGAATCTAAGATATTTATGATTTAAAAATGGTGAGTTACCCCAATTATACTCATTATTTCTTTAGATTTGGTACTCAGACTAATATAGATAAGGTTCTTGTTTCTAATAATCTTTATTCCAAACTATATGAAGTCTTAATAATGCCATGCCCACTGTCCGATCATAATGCCATAACATTTAATTTCCAGGATTCCAGCCTATATATTAAAAATTAAAGGTTTTAAAGAGTGGGTTATAAATTAAATCAATACATTTTTAGGGTTTAACAATAATGGAAAAGTATCTGGCATTATCCTATGGGATTCATTAAAAGCTTACCTCTATGGCAAAATAAATTGGGACTTTCTAAAACGAAATGAATGGGACAGAGATTTATTAGAACAACAAGCTAAAATTGATAATCTAAAATTAAACTTAAATCCAAACGATAAGTCTGCTCATTCTGAATTATCAGCATTAAATCAAAAATATTTAGAAATCTTAAACCATAGTCTCAATCAACTTAGAAAGACTTAAGCTACAGTCCTATGCCGTTAATCCTAAACATTTACATAAGTTGGCGATCTAAGTAAATTAATAATTTAAATCACATCAGTGAAATCAAATATACGATTAATAACTCCACAAAAAATAACTGATTTAAAAGACATATTGGAAGTATTTAGATTACATTATAAACCAATTAAGTCCTACATTAGAAAAACGACACTTTAATTGATACATTTCTTCAAAACAATATCTAAAATAAATTATCAAAACAGCAAATTAAGAATCTAGATAAACCAGTATCGATAGTAGAATTAAAGCATCAAATCAAAAATTTAAAAAACAACAAAGCCTCAGGTTTAGATGGTATAATTCCTGAAATATATAAAATATTTCCAGATATTATACTAAAGATACTGTTAATTTTTTTTTTCAATTTATCTACCTCTTGGAAATATTCTTTAATCTCTCCTATTTTAAAACAAGGTACCCCCCTCCCCAGTTATGTTCCTCTTATTGACCTATATCTTTATTAAATATTGATTAAAAAATCTTTATGTCTATACTAGCTAAGAGACTGAATAATAACATGATTCATATTGCATAGGAAAGTTCAGGACAACATCATTAAATTGTTGAACTTAATTGATACAATATCAGTCATCAGTTTCGATATAAAGCCTTTGACTCCATTGGCTGGGACTATTTACATAGAATTCTTAACAGATATAATTTTTCTTCAGAATTTATTGATTTAATATTGAAGCTATATAACAATTAGCTCTCATCATTTAAAATACTAAAAGGCACTAAACAAGGTTGCCCTCTGTCGCCCTCATTACTTGCTTTGTCAATTGAACCTTTTGCCAACTATATAAGAAATGATACTAACATAAAGGGATTTTCTTTAAATGATGAATATTGTCCAAAAATTCAGTCATCTGCAGATGATATTCTGTTAACAAGTGACAATATAAGTCATTTGTTACACTATCACTGAATCAATCACTTTTTTTGAAAAAAATCTCAGGCCTAAGTTTTAATCAAAAGAAAACTGAGACATTATTAATAAATAAGAAAATGAATGCACATCTACAAAGTCATAAAAGCTTAAATTTGGGAAAAGAATCAATTTGATATTTAGGAATTATTATAAAACCTACTTGGAAAGAGACTATACTTTCAAATTATACAAATCTATTGAATTCAATCACATAATTAACAAATAACTGGAATCATTTTTTTACCATGGAAGATAGACTCACATTGATAAAAATGGTCAGCTTGCCAAATATTTTATTATGCACACAATCCCTAATTTTAACTCCTCCAAAAAAATTCTTCAAACAAATGAACTCTATATTACTTAAATTTCTTTGTTTTTCCAAAAAGCCGAGGATAGCCTATAATTGGCATATAAGAAGTTGGGATGATAATGGAATTGGATTTCCTAGCACTGAACTTCCTACATTTCAAGCTGGAAAGATATACATGAAATATAATATCTAATAGTAGCTATAATACACAAATATCCTCGTCTCTGGGCATTAGTAAAATATATTGGGTCTTATATGACTATTGTTTAAATAATAAACAGTTTCATCATTTCACTTATGGTACAAATCAAATTTTCAATACCTTTAAGAATGTAATAGACAGTAATTACATTATTAAACATTTATTATTTCTAGTCTTTCCCACGGCCTACACTCCAGTTTATTTAAATTCATTCAATTTAGATAAAATGTTAAATTTTAAGGACAATAGCTTAAACTTTTGTACCAGTTTCTAGACAACAATAAAGTACATTCAGCCAATTTTCTAGTAGCCAAATATAATGTTAAGATAATTGGTTATTTTTACAATCATTAAAACACTTCATCGGCAATAAAGAGAAAATGTTACTTAAAGTAGACTCCAATCCTTTGCCAAAGCTGATACAACTATTTATGCACGTCAACTTGTTAGATAATAACCACCAAAAAAATGCCAACAGTGGTCCACAGCAAAGGCAAAGTCCAAGAGTAGCTCCAAGATACTGATTTATTAAAAAACAAACACACCAAGACAAGCGCTTTCGCATATAGCTTTATCAAGTCTTCTTTAAACTAAAAACACAACCCTGTTAATATACAACCCTGTTAATATAGTAAATCAGTCAATAATGTAACAAGCTGCATCACTAACTACTCAGTAACTAACTGTTTAAATGTTAAGACCTAAATATAAAATTAAAGTTACACTAATATATATATATATATATATATATATATATATATATATATATATATATATATACACATATATATATATATATAAAGGTCATATTAACAAGTATATGGAAAAAACATTAAAAATGCTTCTTGAACATGAAACCAAAATAAGGCAAAATAAAAAAAAAATGAAAATAATAAATAAAACTATGAATGCATTCATTTTTTCTTAAGAGGTCTGGCTCTTAATGTGGGATGAATGGATATATACTCATTAAGACCAGGAGCATAGTACGCTCAGAGTCTAAAAATCCATTTTAACTCTGCCTGATAAGCCTTATTCACCAAATCCCCTTGTCTAACACTCTCCTTATAACTTCCAATACCAAAAATTTAAAACCATGTTCATCACCAAAGGCATTGACGTATTTTGCTATGACACTATAATTCATGCCTCTATGTAAACAACAGATGTGATCACGTATTCTTTCCTTTAATCGCCTATTAGTTTTGCCAACATAAAAACATTGGCACAGTATACAATGTGCAAGATAAATAGTCTAGTCAAACTAGACATATGCGTGAACAAATAAGAAATCTTGAAAATGATTTATAACGTCTTAAATGCCTACAAAGTCAGCACTTCCATATGGAAGCTTGTTGTACTTTAAAAGTCATACCGCGTGACTTAAGAATCTTTGTCATGCCAACTTATGGTGATCAGCATCCACAGCTACTTGCTAAATGGCAAAAGATTAATTTAGACACAAGTTTCTCATATATGCATCTGCTTATTGATTATTTTTTACCAAATGAAAGAGATTTAGTGACAAAAGTACAACAGATGCAAGAAGATATATACTCCAGTTATCCCATAGACCAAGTAGATGTAAAACTCTGTGTGATTATTGATCAGGTGTCAACTTATGAGAAGAAACTGTTGTTGCAAAAGAAAAAGAAATTGCAACGTGACACCAATGACTTTAAAACCAATCATGTATTTACTTGGCCGAGGGAGCGAAATGAAATAGTATCAGACACACAAACATCTTCTAATATTAATACTGGAACTGTGAATAATATGAATCTAAGTCTTATAGTAGTATTAATGATAGACGTGCATCAAATAACACCATGCAGACGTCATCCGTTTTAAATCAAATGTTGAGTGCCGCCAACAATTTCAGGTTCTACCTACATCACACCCAATGAGGACACTGGAAATGCTCTGAACAGTTTCAACGGTACCTGTGGTACGAAGTAGAGTTACTGACTTGTCATCTACTCAGGTTTTTTCAAATCTACCGTTACCCTTTCAACAACAATGGAAAAGATTAATAGAGGGTATGGACAACCGTCAAGGGAACAAGCACAGACATTTGGGGCATGTAACACGTACAGAGGCTCAAACATTGTCAACGATGTGGAAGCAGAACTGAAAAGTTGGGTATGGAACATTTCAAAAGGGAATTATCTGATGCAGAGATACAGGTACTTAAAGGTTTATCCTTTATTCCTGCCCAGCAGATGGATATGTCTGAGACTTTAACTGATTTGAGACTTTATGCATGGAATGTTATGTTCAAGTTGATACACGCAGCTCCGAATGTTAATGAGACAGTCGTGAATTTTAATTTTAAAAAACCTAGTGTTTACTTGCCTCCACAACATCCGGCTTTGTACATTTTTGTTAAAATGTGTGAAAATGACATTTATCTGTTGCTAAATTATTCTATGCATAGGAAGGGGTATGTGAATATGTCTAAAATAGAACGTGAAACACTTAATAATCTACAGAGAGACTAAAGTATTGCTATTCGACCAGCAGATAAAGGGGGATTAACAGTCATTATGGATAAGAATTATATAGCTAGTATTAATGACATGTTAAAGGATAATTCTACTTATAAATCTGTTGATATCGATATTGTACAGAAAATTAGTTATGAGGTTACCAACTGTCTGAAGGACTGCTTCGACAATCAATTGATTAATAAAGATCTGTTTGGATATTTTGTAGTACAGCACCCAAGAATACCAGTTTTGAATGGTTTACCGAAGGTGCATAAGGATCCTATGCGTTCCCCCCTTTAGACCTATCGTAGATGGGAGTGGTTGGCTTACTGAACCACTATCCATCTATTTAGTGAAGCAGTTGAAACCAGTCTTATTAACATGTAAATCTGTATTAATTGATAGCAAACACTTTTTACAAGACCTACATAATTTTGTTGAAAAGAGGACAGATAGGAACTTGGGCATGTTTGTCAATTTGGATGTACCCTCTCTTTTTACCTGTATCCCAAATGATGAAGGGATACAGATTGTACAACAACTTATTACTAACACAGGCATATATGACGCTAGGCACACTGAATTTTTATGCCTAGGTTAATATAACCTTTATATATATATATATATATATATATATATATATATATATATATATATATATATATATATATATATATATATATATATATATATATATATATATACATACACACACACAAACACACACAAGTTAGTGTAACTTTAATTTTATATGTAGTTAGTGATGCAGCTTGTTACATGGTTAACTGATTTACTATATTAACAGGGTTGTGTTTTTAGTTTAATGAAGACTTGATAAAGCTATATTATTTATTTATTTATTTTATTTTACATTTGTTGACCGGGCTGGTCTAGCTGGATACATGTCCATTTTCAGTAGAGGCCCGGGGAGAAAAGCTCCACATAGAGATACATAATAGTACAATTACATAAAAGAAGTTATACAGTGTTAAGAAAAAATATTTAGGAAATGTAAAATAGTACAGTCAAAATGAAAATCTCCCCCCCTTTTTTTTTTTTAATAGTATTCCAGTTCATAGGATACAGTGATAATTTATGCATAAAATGCTTATTAGTGTACGTAGGATAGATTGTAAATATTTCATATGAAGACATGAAGGAAGGGAGGGAATGAGTTAGGGGGAGAAGAAATTAGCCAGGGTTATTGCAGGTGCATAGCCAGTGATTATTGAGATGTGATTTTAGATGTTTTTTAAAAAGTAGGAGAGAAGTCTGAGCTATGCAAAAGCGCTTGTCTTGGTATGTTTGTTTTTTTAATAAAGCAGCATCTTGGAACTACTCTTGGACTTCGCCTTTGCTGTGGACCACTGTTGGTGTTTTTTGGTGATTTTACTGTCTTGGTTTCACCAGTGGATTGCTTGGGTATCGTTTTTCAATTTCGTTAATTTGTTAGATACTAAATATAGATTGTGTATTTCATCAATATATAGGATCTTACTTGATGACTTCCTGTCATTTGATTTGCTTTTTGGGATTACTCCACAAAAATCAACAAGGAATCCTTCTCTGTAGATGACAAAATTGTCATTAAAATCAGTTAGTAATACTACATACCTCTATACTGAAAATTGTTCACTTGGAAATTCCTATATAGAACTTTATATGCTAATTGGGTTGATATGTTTATTGAGTGTAGAGTTGTTTTACAATTTTGAAATGATTTTAGATACTTTGTTAAGGCCCTATGGACAGACAATTGTCATCTTATGGATTCCTTGTTCTTATTTAATGTTCCAGTCCCAACTATAATTCCATAATTACAAATTCCTCTCCTTTGGTCAATTTTAGCCATTGCCAGAAAAGTAATCACTATATATTGAAAAAATGAACAAGATCTTTTATTTACTAATTTTATAAGCCTAGTTAAATGTGTGTGTAATAATGAAATGCAAACTGTTACTTCTAGAACATCTACTATAACTAATAAATGGTTAGCCTTGCAAAAGTTGCAAGTTCTATTGGAAAATATTAATGATTTTATAAAATTTATACTGAATTTTGTTATAAATGGCTGTGTGTAGTTTTATGCAATTCTCCTATAGTTTTACTATTCTGTTTTTTCCTATGTTTTGATTATTAAGATATTGTTTATTGACTATAAACTCAAATAAAAATGTTTTTAAAAAAGATTTCCTAAACAGAGCCTGGATTTGTCATTGCAATCATCCTACTTGAAAAATCATCCTCTTTCTTATTTCAACCTTCAACTATTTCTCTCCTTTCCCTTCCTAGTCTACTTGCTCCCACATATCTTCCACTATCACCTCTTTTCTTCCTTCCCTACTCTTAATTCCCCTCACACTTTTACTCACCAAACGTACTGCTATAACTACCTTTCCTGACCTTTTCCTTAATTCTCTTTCTTCTCTATCTCTTTTCCTACTTACCTCCCTTTTTAATTGACTCCTTTCCTAAATATAACCCTTAATTGTAAAATTATGTTCAAATATTTTTCCTTATTTTTATATTAGCTTTCTTGTAATTTTACATATTTCTAACATAATATCTAATATATATATATATATATATATATATATATATATATATATATATATATATATATATATATTGTATACTGGCATGTTTCTTTCTATTTTCCAGTTTAACCTGTAATGTGCACATTTTCTTGAAAATTTTGCACTGAGAGTTTCCTACATATTTTATTTGGTGGAGGTCATCTCCCCAGCCCTCCGCTGAAAAAGGACACTAGCTCAGTTGGACTATCCTGGTCAACAAATGTCAAATAAATAAATGAAATGAGAGAAGCTAAAAGGTAAGCGGCTGCAGGTGGTTATGCAGACGTGATCAGTTAGAACATGGCTGTCTAAAGGAGTTTTAGTTTTTGGGTGATTTTTAATGGCTTGTTGAAAATGAACATCCGGCATCAAATTATCCTCTATTATAACTTCTAATAGTTGCATGGGGGGACAGCTTGTGCAATAGTATTGTCTAATGAGGTGATAGTGAACAGTTTCATCACCTGAGCTAGGATTAGAAGTGAATAAAAGTACATTATTTTGCATTAAGTAGCAGCTGAGATTGCTGTAACCATGTCTCCACTGAAGATAAAGATTCTTGGGTAAGTGATTGTAGAAGGGTGGGGGCAAAGCAGATGAAGGTGTATTGTCTGACTATTGAATTAAGGTTGCATTTTTGAAGCTTGCAACCAAAACATTTACAAATATATTAAATAGAATGGGTCTTAAGTGGAACACCCTTTTCAATTGGTAGGAAAGTACAGAAGCTATTTTTGTACTTATGCACTGACTTCTATTGCTAAGGCAACCATTAAAGCATGAGATGGCTGATACTGAATTGCCCAGTTGTTTCAGGTTGTGTGGGAGTTCAGGATGGGAGACCACACTGAATGCTTTAAAGAAGGACAGCACTTTCAGTTCATTTAAGTGTCTTTGATCTCTGAAATGTTATACTGTATCATATGGTTTTTAATCCTTTTTTTTTTACCATGTAATGATATTTTTTTGTATATGTTTTTGTTTGTTTGTATTTGTGTGGAGCTTTTGTCCCCGGGCCTCTACTGAAAATGGATATATATCCAGCTAGACTAGCCCGGTTAACAAATGTAAAATAAATAAAATAAATAAATAATTCTTGTTACATATGTTGCTGAGGACTGACAATAAAAGCTGTCTCTACTGTAGCCAGGACAGAATCTATGCAGAGTTGGAGAAAGTTGGTCTACAGTTTGATATCTTCAGTAGATTTGCCTGCAGAATAAAGTATTTTCCATACTAGTGTAAGATTTCTGAACAGCTCTGTTTATTAGTATGAATATTGAATAGGCAGCACATCAGCTGCTATTTAATATATTCAACAGGAAGACTGTTAAAAGTGGTTGGTTTTAGTTTGTGAACAATTTGATAGCTGAGGTAAGGAAAGGTTTGAGAGAGGTGTTGGCAGGTGAGTGGATTGGCATGTGGGGGGAGCTTAAGTTAAGTTAGGTGGCTACATGTATGAAATATGTATTAAATGTGCAGACATCTGTGTCTGTCTCAGATGTTAGAGGAGATGGTTATACAGTTTTGCCTGGGTGAAGGCAGTTGTAAGATTTTTTTTAATTAAATTTAATTATTAAATTATCACTCAAGACATAAGCAAACACATACCCTAAAAGAAAAAAAATATTTCATGCATTATACATTACATATATGTTTTCTTCCTTTTTAATAACTGTAATTTACTACAAAATACACAAATCGATTAATTTCTGCCTTCTCTTAAACATCATTCCTCCTCCTGAACATTATTCTGCATGTACTGATCCCACAAATCCCATTTATTTATATTTGCATCTTCTCTTTTTTAAAGATCCCACTTACACTTCTTTTATCTCTAACAATAGTCAGTACTTTAAGTACAGCTGGTTTAGGTTGATTTCCATTTCCTAGTAACTGCCTTGAAAGCAGCCAATAGCATTAAACTTAATAAGGCTGTCATCATCTTCTTTTGGCTGTTCCAGTTAGGGGTCGCCACAGCGGATCATCTGTTTCCATTTCTTCATGTCCTCTGCATCTTGCTCTGTCACACCAACCACCTGCATGTCCTCTCTCACCACATCCATAAACCTTATCTTAGACCTTCCTCTTTTCCTGTTACCTGGTAGCTTCATCCTTAGCATCTATTTCCCAATATACTCAGCATCCCTCCTCAGCACATGTCCAAACCAACGTAATCTTGCCTCTCTGGCTTTGTCTCCAAACCTTCCAACCTGGGCTGACCCTCTAATATATTATTCCTAATCCTGTCCACCCTCGTCACACCCAGTGCAAATCTTAACATCTTTAACTCTGCCACATCCAGCTCTAACTCCTGCCTTTTTGTCAATGCCACTGTCTCCAACCCATATAACATAGCTGGTCAAACTATCCTCTTGTAGACCTTCCCTTTCACTGTTACCAGTACTAGTCTGTCACAAATCACTCCTGACACTCTTCTCCACTCCATCTTACCTGTACTCTCTTCTCCACCTCTCTTCCACACTCACCATTACTCTGAACTATTGATCCCAAGTATTTAAACTCATTCACCTTCACCACCTCTACTACTTGCATCCTCTCCATTCCTCTTATCCTCCCTCTCATTCACACACATACATTCTGTCTTAGCCCTACCGACCTTCATTCCTCTTCTCTCTAGACCATATCTCCATCTCTCCAGGGTCTCCTCCACATGTTCCCCACTCTCACTACAGATCACAATGTCATCTGCAAACATCATAGTCCACGGAGACTCCTGTCTGATCTCGTCTGTCAACCTGTCCATCACCATTGCAAATAAGAAAGGGCTCAGAGCTGATCCTTGATGTAATCCCACCTCCACCTTAAACGCATCCGTCACTCCCACCGCAGACCTCACCGCTGTCACACTACCCTCGTACATATCCTGTTCCACTCTTACATACTTCTCTGACAATCCCGACTTCCTCATACAATAACACAACTCCTCTCTAGGCACCCTGTCATATGCTTTCTCCAAGTCTACAAAAACACAATGCAACTCCTTCTGACATTCTCTGTACTTCTCCATCAAAACTCTCAAAGAAAACATTGCATCTGTAGTGCTCTTTCCTGGCATGAAAGCATACTGCTGATCACTAATCATCACGTCCCTTCTTAACCTAGCTTCCACTACTCTTTCCCATAACTTCATGCTGTGACTGATCAATTTAGTCCCTCTGTAGTTACTACAGCTCTGCACATCACCCTTATTCTTAAAAATCGGTACCAAAACACTTTTTCTCCATTCCTCAGGCATTCTCTCACTTTCCAAGATTTCATTAAACAATCTGGTTAGAAACTCCACTGCCATTTCACCTAAACACCCCCATGCTTCCACAGGTATGTCATCTGGACCAACAGCCTTTCCATTCTTCATCATGTACATAGGGTAGCCTTCCCTAAACTTAATAAGGCTGTACTATGTCTAAACAGTTTAGATAATGGGTCTTAGCTCAAAGGGATTTATGTCCTTAGTTACAGGCATTTTGACAAGAGTACTCTGCAGGGAAGTTTTAAAATTTGCCAACTCATTATATTCCCAGAAAACATGTTCTAGTTACCTTTCTCCTCCCCATCACACTTGCAGCCTTTGCTGTCTACCTGAGGAAGAATTCTTTGGTGTCTGCTTGGATTCTAAAAATACCCACGCAAATACTTCCCAGTCAAAATCTTATGGACTTCGTTACATATTTGGGAGCCATACATATTGTTCTTCCATTGTAAACTGTTTTTAGAATCGCTCTCTCTTCTCAATCTTTTCTAATATTCTCTGATTGATTCTTATAGTTATCATGCAAGGTTTTAAGGTTTTATATGCCTGACTAATTATCCCTTTAACAGCAACTTTTGTTCCAGATTCAAATAAAAACCCTATTAGTGCAGTTCCTTCCATTAGGACTCCCCTATTTCTTTTTCTTTGCATATACTCTGATATCAATCCTCAACAGGAAAGGCAATCTCTAACCTGAAATACAAACATCTGTTTGGCCTTATCCCACTCTGTTATCTTATCCCTAGCTAGTTATTTGCTCTTAATACCTTGGTTCCATTGCCAGTTTTCTTCAGTAAATTCCAGGCCTTCTTTCCTACTTTCTGTACAGCGACAATCATCCCTATTGGCAGAAGTCTCTGCTCAATTCCAGTGTTGATTTAGCTCCTAGTATACTTTTTTATACTTTAAGAATATAATTACTCTGTATGATTTTCACCTTAAGGATCTGCATCCAAACCAAACCTTACTGTATTTCTTGAAACTCTCCTCTGCCCACTTCATCATCCTTTTCCACTTCAATTTATAACTTTCTGCTTGTGTTATGTACTTGAGCCTTAAACAGGTAACTTCAAAATATCTTCTCACATCAGGTAATCCTAAATTACCTTGTTCTGTGGGGAAGATAAACTTATTTCACTCAACTCTCACTGTCTTCCCTTCCCAAATAAGTTCCTTTAACTCTATTATTCACAGCTTCTCCACTTGATAAAAATAAGCCTGACCTGTATATAAAACTAGAGAGACTAAAAACATTTTCACTGTGTAAACCTTACTATCCATAAACAAACAAGTGCTTCCAGTTTATCTTTTTTTTTGTATTTTTTAATTTCTTCCCATATATTCTTAGCTGCCATTACGGAATCCTTTTTAATTCATGCACCTAAATATTTCATCCTATCATGTCCTCATAAATATGGGTATTGTTGAAGCAATTCATGTGAGATTATATAATTTACTATTGGGGCGTTTGTTTTATGTTCATTCATTGTATGTACAGAAAAGTCCTGAAACTGTCTCAAAATGTACTACAACACCAAAAATGTCCTTTTCTGGATTTATAAAGTACAAAATACCTGCAAATAAAGGCCTCTCTTCTTGATTAATGTACCAATTATATCACTGAATTTCTGAGTCCCTTATTTTCTATCCCAATGGCTGTAAATAAAAAAAAATAAAGGAGAAAGAGTACACCTCTGCCTGATTCCTCTGTTGAAAACAGCTCATAAGAGAGGAGACATCCCATCTTAATACTTGTCTCTGTTCCTTCACATATCCATATATCCCCCTAATTAACCCTATTATTGCATCAGGGAATGCAAATGCTGCCACTGGCCTGCTCAAAATACAAAGCTTACTACAATGAATGCTTTCTCTGCATCAAGACCCATCAACAAACAGCAGTATTTTCTATCATTCTGTTTGCTTGTGGATCATTGTTCTTTTAATGCTGTCAAATGTTTACCTCCCCACTACAAAACCACATTGATCCATATCAATCAAGTTTGGCAACACGTTTGCCATTCTACCAATCTACTAATATAGACAAACACTTTTGTAATCATGGTTTAAAACTGAAATGGTCTTTACATAGCTGGGTTTGTTGAATCTTTAAATTCTTTGGTAAATACAGCCACCTACAAAGCTAACTACTCAGCATTCTACCAAGAAGCTGGTGCTTCCCCCCTTTTAAAATATTATTAAAGAAAACCTTACAGATCTGTATAACTTTCTTCTTTCCTAGCTTCAAAACTTTCATATAAATATCATCTGTACCTGGAGAAATCCCTGTAGCGTAATTATACATCATTTTTATCTCATCTTCTCCTATCTTAACTATTAGTCATAGAGCTTTGTCTACCTATACCCTGGTATAATTAAGTTTTCCATAAATATTTCCATTTGTGTTTTTTCTTCGTTTCCACATTCCTCTGCTTTATATGAATATGCATAAAATTTCTAAAATACTGCTGCAGGATTTCTGGTTATCTTCCCCATCATAGGCTCTCTACATTGAGCATCTGTTGCCAAAGTTGTGCTAAAAGATTTTGTGCCCTGGAGTTATACTGTCTTGTCTTGTTTTCCATATAGCACTCTGCACTGCGTCCTCTTGTGATGTAAGATTTCCCCTTATTTTGCAATACTTTAACATTTATCAGCCCCAGTATGTAATTATTATTACCTCTCATCTCTATCTCTTATTTCTACACTATTTTTAAACTCCATTATTTTATCTCACTCTCTTTCTACCTATTCTGAATAGAATTCTATCTTCCCTAATAACTCTCCAACAATTTCCACCACTCATTCCTTAAATTCTTTTCTTTATACCAGGTAAGAAGGAAAGTGCCAGTGTCTCAATTTCATTACCCTGTATTTTTATCTTAGATTTTATCTGCACACGATCTGAAATACTTGCTGGCTGTGAGTTAAGCCTTTCACTTAAATGCAAATGCCTCTGTAAAATATAACTTCTATCCAGTCTTATTGTACCTTGGGGAATAATATGTAAAAACTGTTTGAGTTCTTGAACTTCTTACTACCGATTTCACACCTTCCATATCAAATATTTTTTTCTAAATTTTTTCAGAAATCTACTCTGGTTTGCTGCACTTTCCATTCCAGGTTTCATCTATAAATAATATTCCGTGCTGAAAGCTGGTTATTTCCCCCCAAATTTTCTTAAGCTCCATAACAGCCCTTTTTGGGAAATATAAATGCATGACAACATAATCCCCTTCCTTGCTTATAGTCCATTACTATGACAAATCTACTATTATTGTTTTTTCTCTCTTGTATCACTACTAGAGCTCTTCTAGCAATCAGTATAACTACTCCCCTTTCTTTTGTCCCTGACATTCTGCAGAGTATTCAGCCTGAAATATTTTCTTCGTCCAGTTCACATACTCATTTCTAACCAAATGTGTCTTTTGCAACATTGCTATTTGTACTCTACATTTATTAATATAATTCGATACTCTTACCTCTAAGGCCATTCACATTCCAAGAAAATATGGAAAGTGGTCCCATTACGATAGAAAGCTATTGCTTCTAATATACATGACAATTCCTTTGAATGTGCATTTCCAACTTTTGTCTTAGAGGCACACTGGCAAGCTGATCTTTTATACAGTTGTTTCTTCTCATTTCCATTTGACCCTATGCCATATTTTCAAGACTTTCTGCTTTAATGAAAATTCACAAACAAAAAATTAAATACATGTTCAATCCCCCACCCTCTATCAGCTTAAAACACACACACAAAACTATGTACATTTTCAACAAATGAAACGTTACCCTCCAGATAAAAGCAACTGCCACAAATAAATGGCTGCACTCACAGGTACTACCAATTTAAAATGGTTACCCATGCTGAAGTACAAATTACAGCCTATGCTCCCATTTCATGGATTATTTTCTATACTTTTCCTATCTCTATTTCCCTCACAGATGTGAAAAGAACAGCTTGCAGGTTTCAGAAAACATTAACTTTTAGCCCTAAGAAAAAAAGTGCACTAGCTACCTTTGACTAAATCCAAATTACACACTGTTCTATTAAATGCACTGAAGTATTAAGGCTGCTGGTGAAGTTGATATTTTTTATTCACTTCCTCCATTTTTAGATGCTATATTTCACTAAACTACTTGCCACTGTACCTTTAAATTTTGTATTTCATTCACTAATGACTGCTCAAAATTCTCAAGATTAATTGCTTGCATCTGTACACAGCTCATCTCCAATAAACAAAGTCAGCAATGAAAAAAACAGCTAACAACTTTGCAGATGCTTGTATAAATTTTTGTACATTTTACACTATGAACACAGTGTACAGACCTCTCCTGGCTAATTGCCTTCAGTGGTAGACTTTGTCCCCAATTAGAAAAACAAGCTAATTTACATATTTAACATATGGCTTTCATCTTTTTTTTTTTGTTGTTTTCCAAGCCCATTTGCTTAAAAAAATGTCCACAGCTCAAGCTAAGTATATCAATCTAGACATTCAACCTTGTGAAAATGATGGAAATTACATTCATTCTACTTATAATCTATACCCTTTTTTTACACATCAACTCCCCATCCAAGCAGCCCAAAATCATACTACATTAACTTGAACTTGCTTTTGTCCAACCTTCCTTATCTTGTCAAAGTTTAAAGCCTGTATATCTTCCAACTAAGAAAAATATAGGTATACAATGGATATAAAAAGTGTACACACACCCCTATTAAAATGCCAGGCTTTTGTGATATAAAAAAATGAGACCACATAAATAATTTCAAAACTTTCACCACCTTTAATGTGACCTATAACCTGTACAATTCAATTGAAAAACAAATCTGTTAGGGAAAAAATATAAAAAATAAAAAATGTACAATAAGCTGGTTGCATAAGTATGCACAACCTTAAACTAATACTTTGTTGAAGCACCTTTTGATTTAATTATAGCATTCAGTCTTCTTGGATAGGAGTCTATCAGCATGGCACATCTTGATTTGGCAATATTTGCCCACTCTTCCTTGCAAAAGTTCTCCAAATCTGTCAGATTGCGAGGGCATCTCTTGGGCACAGCCATCTTCAGGTCACCCCACAGATTTTCTATTGGATTTAGGTCTGGGCTCTGGCTGGGCCATTCCAAAACTTTAATTTTCTTCTGGTGAAGCCATTCTTTTGTTGATGTGGGCCATTACTGTGTTGAAAGGTGAAATTCCTCTTCATCTTTCTAGCAGACGGCTGAAGGTTTTGGGCCAAAAGTGACTGGTACTTGGAACTGTTCATAATTCCCTCTATCTTGACTAAAGCCCCAGTTCCAGCTGAAAATCAGCAGTCAGAAAGCATATTGCCACCACCATGCTTCACCGTGGGGATGGTGTTGTTTTGTTGATGCAAAGTGTTGTTTTTGCACCAAACGTATCTTTTAAAATTGTGGCCAAAAAGTACAACCTTGGTCTCATCAGACCATAACACATTTTCCCATATGCTTTTTTTGGGAGGCTTGATATACTGGTTTGCAAATTTTAGCCAGGCCTGGATGTTTTTCTGTGTTAGAAAGGCTTCCGTCTTGCAAACCTATCCCATAGTCCAGACATATGGAGAATACAAGAGATTGCTGTCACATGTAGTACACCACCAGTACTTGCCAGAAATTCCTGCAGCTCCTTCAGTGTTGCTGTAGGTCTCTTGGCATCCTCCCTGACCAGTTTTCATCTTGTCTTTTCATCCATTTTGGAGGGACACCCAGTTCTTTGCAATATCACTGCTGTCTCATATTTTCTCCACTTTTTGATGACAGTCTTCACTGTGTTCCATGGTATCTCCACTTCTGTGGAAAATTTTTTGTACCCTTCTCCTGACTGATACCTTTCAACAATGAGATCCCTTTGATGCTTTGTAAGCTCTCTGTGAACCATGGCTTTTGCTGTAGCAAGAAACTGAGTAAATGTCAGGAAAATCCTACTAGGACAGCTGAACTTTATTTGGGGTTAATCAGAATCTCTTTAATTGACAGCAGGTGTGTACCCAAAAAGACTGAATGCTGTAATTAAATCAAAAGGTGCTTGAACAAAGTATTAGTTTAAGGGTGTGCAGACTAAAGCAGACAGCTTATTGTCAGGCAAGTTTTTTATTTTTTATATATTTTTCCCTGATAGATTTGTTTGTTTTTCAATTGAATTGTACAGGTTATAGGTTACATTAAAGGTGAGACAAGTTTTGAAATGATTTACTGTGGTCTCATTTTTTTATATCACAAAAACCTGGCATTTTAACGGGTGTGTACACTTTTTATATCTACTGTACTTTAACATTTTAACATACTTAGCAGTCACTGAAAAGACCCCATCCCAACATTTAAATTTACAGCAACACACAATTTACATTATGAAATATTTTATACAAATATTAACAAAAATTGTTTCACTCAGTTTTCCTTTTAATCTCCTTCTAAACATTAATGACAAAGTGGGGTACATACTTTCCAGTCCACCCACAAGTTTAACAAAGTCAATAAAACTGCAGTCTCTCAGCCACATTTTATTGCAAAGCCATATTTTACAAATGTGACCAATGCTTTACAGTCTCCCATTTATTCACAAATTTCAGTGTTGCTGGTATTCTTCCAGATCATTTCCATCTTGCACCACCAGGCTCTGGTTGAAGTCCAATGTACTCCTGCTTTTTCTGGTAAACGCCTGTGCTTTATTCGGTCTCTCAAGCAATTTCCTTGAGAACACAGGAAAAAGGTTTCACTGGCAAAGTTTCTCTATGGGTTTTGCCATCAGCAGATTGAGAAGCAGAATCCCTTTCAGCTTGCTGGCTCACTTTTTGTTGGGTAAACTTTATTTTCTTTCTTCCTTAGCCTGCCCTGGATCAAAAATGCCTTTGATTCCCCCAAGAAAAAATATTCTGAAGATAGCTAGATACAGCAACATAAACTTCACACCTGCCTATCAACAGTCCCTAACTGTTGCAATAAATTCTTCTCTTCTGCGTGGTATATTGTGAATAATCTTCTCACAAAACTCTGCTGCCTCCAATTTTTAACAAGTTTCCCTTCTGCCAACATTTTGACAAGATCAACTCTTTCTACTGATATGATTGTGTCTTTACTAAGACAGGTGTCGGCTGCTTTCTCATGGTCAGGTTTGGGACGCACACAATATGCCCTCTCAATAAATAAATAATGGAACAGCAGAAAATCACAGGTTTTGTATGTTCTCTGTCTTCTAACTCTATTTTTGATACAGCTCTTCATGAGAATTCTCATGTTCAGCCAGCCTTTTCTTCAATCCATCATCTGATTTTTGTTGTTTTATCATTGCATTTGCATCCAAATAGCTAGTTAAAAATTCTATTTTTACAGCTTTTTGGTATTTGAGTTGATACAGTCCTTCAATGTTTTATTTACTTTAAACTCTCCTGAATGGATACGACTTATTGTTTCCTATAAATTATTGGAAGCCCTCATGTACCAAAGCTGAAACTTGCTGAACAGCTACAAGATTCTCCTCAGAGTTTTTTTTTTTTTTGGGTTAATTTCATGTCAGGTTCTCCAATTTCCATCTTTGCTAGCGTGCAGTTTAATTAATAGCCAGTGTTTGAATTGTACCCCACCAGACAGTTACACTGACAGTTTTCTATCGGTTTCTGTTTTCATACTGGCAGAGTTGAAATCACCCTGCTGATTAGTGCACAGCCATCCGAAGTTCCTAAGTTTGTTAACTGTTGTCCAAAAATGCTTAGGATTGCTTGGGTGGTTGCACATGCAGTTGGCATAATGGTTATTGTCTTTGCATCCTAGGCCCGAGATATAAGGTTCAATTCTGAGCTGTAGCCAATGCCTGTGTGGATGCTTCCATGTTCTCCCCTGGTCTCCATGGAGTTGTTCCCCTCTTCCAAAAATATGCTGGGTGTTTTTACCTCAAACTAATCTAAGAATGGAGTTGTAAGCAGCAACACAGATTCTACATGGTGCATATTGGGGGAAGAGCTGTACAGACAAACCACTTTTGGCATTAATTGTAGTGCACAGTGACCTCCAGTTAGGAGAATATGATCACAGACTGCGCCATATCAAGACAAGTGCAAAAACTGGTCTAGGCAATTGGGTCACATTGACTTTTGTCACCAAAAATGGGCATGGGCATTTGACCATGCTAAGTGAGTTGAGGACCTGGCATACTCTGCTCTATGCCAGAGACTTATGACAATGATGGGATGGGGCTATGAGCCCTCACTGGTTAGAGTGTGCCCACCACAAACCGTGGCAGCTCTGGGTAAATGAGCTACTAGCCCTTTAGTGTCCAGTTGCTCAGTTTGCTTTACCTCAGATAGCTGTGTTGAGTGATAGCCGTTTTTTTTTTTTTTTTAACAACCAATCAACCTGCTAAACATGAACTAAGGATTACTACACTCACCATAGGTTTACTGACAGGTCACGGCCTGTAAGTGGGTGATAAATAAAACGTAGGCTGGACATTCTCTGTATCTAGGAAAAGGCTTGTAAGTGGGTGACATGATAGTAATAAGAAGGCTGGACAGTCTCTGTATCCAGAAGACAAGATAGGACAGTGCAGCAAAGCCACTTAGGCCTGGGATCCACAGTCAATTCTAAGGAGTATGACAGTCAAGAAATGGTGTGGGAAATGTGTGGTGAGGCAGAAGCTTTCAAAGACAATGAAGAGTGACATCATAATTAGTGACAAACTCATGGCAATCACAGCCCAGTGCAAGGATGGGGCAAGTATTCATACTCTCAGCCTCCACCTCACAGTAGGGTTGTGATAGTGAGGAAGAGAGTACATTAAAGCAGCAGTTCCAGGACCTAATAGATAAAGCAGGTCAACAGGAAGTGGTGTCAGTAATGGGGACCTGAATACACATATTGAGATACACAACAGGGTATGAGGACTGCCTGGATATGGTGGGGGGGGGGGGGCAAAAGGAATAAAGGTGAAGCCATTCTAGACTTCTTCCTGGCAAATGTCCTAGTGGTAGCCAACACACGGTTCAACAGGAGAGACAGTCACAAGATCACATACATGACTGAACATGTGACTCTGGTAGACTTTATGCTAGTAAGGAAAGGGCATTTGAGTAGAATCAGTGATTACAGAGTCATCCCCAGCAAAGAAGTCTGTCCACAGCAAAAAAAAAAAAACACTGGGTGCCAGTAGTGGTCAGTGAAGGCTTTAAGATCAACAGAGACTAGAATGAAGTCCAGAAAACCAATTGAACAGAAAGCACAAGAGTTCAAGGAAGCACTCAGGGGCTCTAGCATCAGGAAGAGGAGGAAATAACTGGAGTTGAAGAAGAATGGCAGCACCCCAAAACAGCAGAACAGATAATTGGCTGAGCCAGGGAGGAAAAGCTTCATAGCTGGTGGTAAAATGTAGAAGTCCATTAAGTTAAAAAAAATTAAGGAGTACAGGAAAAAAAAAAAGCTTTTGATGGAAAAACAGACCAGAGTAAGAAGGATTAGTCACTGGCAAACAAAGAGGCTAAGGCAGCAGTTGCAATAGTAAAGAACAAGGAATCAGCTGCATCCAGACAGCTTTTGGAAAGTGAAGCAGCTGAGCTAGCCCACCAGACAAAAAAGACCAAAGGGGCACTTCCAGTAGCCTCTAAATTAAACTATATTGCCACATACAAAGCCTAGGAAGAAAGAAGTAAGAAAAGCACTAAGCAAAATTAAGTCAGAGAAAGCAGCAGAATCTGAGATCATGGCAGACATGATCAAAATGTCAGGAGAGTTAAGAGAGAATTGGCTCTAGAGGGTACTCATGCAGGCATTGAGAGAAGGGTATATCCCAGATGACTGGAGAATAAGCATACTAGTGCCAGTACAAGAACTAAGTGGATATTATAGAGGCACCACACACCTGCCACACTATATGAAAGTTCTGAAGAGGGCGGTTGATAAGAGCAGAGCAGTCAAAAGAGTAGTAGAAAGTAAGATGGAAAGTGAGCAATTCAGTTTCACAACAACCACTGAAAAATTATATACGCCCTTCTGTTGGTTTCTTGCTGTTACTTGCATTTGCATGCAAGCATGCCACAGTATATTAACTCTTAGTATGACCATCTACTTTAATACTGTATTGTACTAAGTACAATAAATACACTGAGACAAACTGATTCACTTAGTATGACTTTACTGTTACAATTTCCTTTTGGATCTATAAGCATGCAATACAGATGTCAGCTCTCTATGGCAAATTCCCAAAGCTTGTTTATACATACTCATATTTATACCAAAGTCTGATATATTTTTCTCAGTCTGGTGTATAACAGTTCTTTCTTTGTATAACTGTTTTCATTTGTTCCCTTGTCCTTGGTTCTTTGTAGTTTGATGATCCAATAAAAGACTTCTGAAAACTTGATGTCCCAAAGTTATCTTACTGAAGTTCCTTCTTATCTTGTTGACGTTTTCTGGACATAGCTATTTTTGCAAAGTTTGTTTCTCAATAACATACTTCTTTTTCTGCATGGATGCCAAAATCTAATTAAGCTCTTTTTGCTAGCACACTTGTTCAGCATTTTATACTATTTCTAAATTAACCCTTTATATTTTATTTTGCTCTATATCATTTTTGCAGCTTTTTTTCAAGCTAATAATCATGCTAGCAACAGTTTTGAAAAGACAGTGAATATACTAAATAAAACAGAATACTACTACTCTTTCAGTCTCCCTTATTGTATTTTTTGAGGAACAGACTAAACTTCAGTTAAAAAATGCATTTGTTTCTTTAGCATTGCTATTTACAGTATTCACCACTTTGTTCATGTTTACAATCATGATTTGTGAGTTATTGCAACTCTTCGCAACCTGCAGCACAGTAAACAATTCCAAGCTGTCATTATGAAGACCCCACAAAACTACCAATACCGGATGTATTAACCAATTTAACAATCTGGTTCCAGATGATGACCACCATGTGAACATGCCCCACCAATTATGGGCAGTGTCAGCTTCTGTTTTTGGCTTTTACTATTAACACTGGGTTATTTGAAACTACACATACAAACAGTGGTGCCAGTTTAACAAACCTTTTGAAATTTGAAGGCAATATTGTCCATTTACACAACACTTTGTTCAATTTACAAATTTACATACATTAGTACTAAATTGTAATCTGTCTATCAAAGATACTTGTAATGACTTACTAAATAGTATGATTCCATTGTGCTTGTAAATGTACAATCTGTGAGATAGCTTGTTCTACTAGTTTTCATACCAAGCTCTTTTAAATCTGCATTTGGTATCTTTAAAAGTTGGAAATGTAATACTGAAGTGCAATATTGTTTTCTGGTATTGCTGTCCTATCATAGTACAAGTGAATGGTATTTTTACCATTTGATCTGTATGACGTACTGGCCTGTTATCCAAAAATGGTAGGCATTTTAACCCATGGTCCTTTTCTTGTATTACTGTGTTGTTTATACAAATAGAGCATTGGTAGAAATCATACCCCTGTTTTCCTGTTGAGTTTATTCTTATTTTGTGTTACTGTCTACACACTGTGACTTTTATTTGTGTTAAATGTTATCCTCCCAAAGGTACCTGATGTGTGCTTTCTACAACTGAAACTGTCTTGTGTTCTATTTTCTGTAGCATTTTCCTAACTTAGTTTTATTTGTGTAATATTGTAATTCCCTCTGTTTTGATGTTCAGAATGATGCAAATGAAATGCAGATGTCGGTGTTGAACGCTGCATTTTTATCAATAGTCCTTGAAGCATGTTCCAGACAGTGAACATTCAGCTTGTCTCAAGTTGTACCAGAATATATGTATGCTAGCAAACAGAAATACATGTATTTAACTAACTATATTATTTCTACATATATTATAGCAACAGATGTATATATGCATTTAACTAGCAAATAGATGTGCACATGCACTTATACATTTTAAACATATCTATCACTGTATAAATTCCATCTGTTTTATTTTAAATGCAAAACTGTCTACATTAGTATGTACTTTTTAGTCAAGTTATATTGCTATTAACTAGAAACACATTGGGAAACAAAACCTTAATTTTTTTTTATACAGCAAGTTAAGTTTTATACTGTCAACACAATGATAAGCATTATCAGTTATGAGCTGTACTTTGCAGTTCCTGAATATGACTTTATACAGTGATGTCAAAACCTTTAGTTTTCTTTTGATACAGCAAGTTAACACAGTTTTATATTGTCAACACAATGATAAGTATTACCTGTTATGAGCTGTATTTTGCAGTTGCTGAATATGACTTTATACAGTGATGCCCTATATAGTAATTTATTGACAGTGCATGAGGATTTTATTGCAAAGGCATTGCAGTCTTGTTTTTTGAAAAAAAAACCCACATACATCAAGCTTTGACTTGTTATTATACATATAACACTTGAATGCAAAATTGTCTATTTACATAACTAAACCATTTATTATATACTATACAGAATACACTTGTTTGTACAGATTGTTTTTGCATTTGTATATACATGGCTGTAATGTACGCTCAGTCCAGTTTCCAAACCTAGCATTAAACTGAAGCCTGCTAATTACATTACTTGAAACATTAAAATGTATTTTTGGTATTAACACTTTGTACCTTTACTTCAGTCCCTTTTGCAGTACTGTTTGCACAGCTAGTATAAAATTGAAAGCATGCCCTTCCCCCTGTAGTATACATCATTTTATTGCAGTATTGTTTATTTGCTTTATGCTGTGGGAATTGAATGGATGCTTGCCCTTTGGCTATTACCTAGACTGTGAGATGTGATTTGATTATGTTTGGCCATTTTCAAAAACAGAAAATATTTTTATAAAGCTTTTGCTGTTGCCTATACTGCCAAAGTTGTAGTAGGAATTGCTTTTACCCATTTTGAAAAGACATTTACTGTTACTAGCAGCTATTCATACTCTTCCTTTTTGTAAAGGGGCCTACATAATTTATTTTAACTGCATACCATAGCTCATGTACTGACTGCTTGTAGTATTTACTTGCAAACAGATTATTAAGGACACATATGCACAAGTATGACATTTTATTACAATTACTAAATGGGATTTCTGTAGACTTCTATGCTTTTTGCCTTATGCTGTACGTGAATACTTAAGCCAAACTAAGAACCCTCATAAAAACTCTAAGGCGAGCTTTGAAAGAAAAATCACAACAAACACCAAAGACAATCAAAGTATTTTTTAGCTGTCAAAAACCTTAATAGCAACTCTCAGATCTGCTCTGAGCTACAGCATAATGGTTCAAAATTCACGGAACCAAATGACATCGCCAATATATTGGCAGATAGGTTCAGTGCAAACTTCACCCCACCCTCTCCCCCCAAAGGGCTCATATCCATACCAGAAGATTGTGCTGCTCCTAAAATCAAAGACACCCAGGTGAAAACGGCACTCTCGAAGGCAAGAAACACAGCATCCATGGGACCAGACAGCATCCCAGGCTGCGTGCTGCATGAGCTCCAAAATTAATTAACCCCTCACCTTAATACCACGTTAAACCACAGCCTCACCTCAAGCTATGTGCCCACAGAGTGGTGCACAGCAACAGTTATCCCACTCCACAAAGGAGGTGCAACCACTGACCCTGGGAATTACTGCCCCATCGCCTGACAAGTCTCGTCTGCAAGGCCATGGAGCGCATCATGGAACTCATAAACAATGACATTGGGAACCTACAAACCCTGGACCCCACCCAGTTTGGGCTTGTGAACGGAAGGTCATGTCTCCTAAATCTGACTGACTTCTTTGAAATGGTCACTAAAACAATAGATGAGGGAAAGGTGGTTCACACAGCATACCTTGATCTTGCAAAGGCCTTCAATACCATTCCTCACTCGGGAATTATAGATAAACTTACCAATCTAAATATAAACCCCTACGTTACAAGATGGGTTGCAAACTGGCTCACGGATACAACCCATTCAGTGAGAATAGGAAACGCTAGATCAGACTCCAAACCTGTGACTAGTGGTGTACCACAGGGCTCAGTCTTGGGACCCCTCCTGTACGGTATCTATTTCTCTGAGGTACAAGCAAACATGGAGGGACTATGGCTAACAAAGTTCGCAGATGATTGCAAACTGGGTGCCATAATCGAGACCTCTACTGACATCCTTCAAAAGGGTCTTACAGATACAGATACATGGTGCCAAAACCATGGCCTCAAACTAAACGCCAAAAAGTGCATTGTTATCCCCTTTGGGAAAAAACAAGTACCTATGAACTACAACATAGCTGGCAGCCCATTTATCACAGAGAGTGTGATGAGACCTAGGGACTCAGGTATATAGTAACCTCTCCTTCGACAACCACATTGCTAAAGTTCATAGGTTCATAGGTTGGTACTAGGCTATCAACCCTAGGGCCTATACAAGCCTAGCCATAACAATTCCCTGGCTATTTCTTCCCACATTATTTACTTTCCTGGACCCCTGTCTAGCAGGGCGACTGACGTGATCCCTGGGGTGAATTTCCTTTCTCCCATCCAATCGTCAAGGTTCCTCTTAAAGAGGTCCAAAGAGGCACTCTGCTTGACATGTATGGGCAATCTATTCCAGAGTCTGGGGTGTCTCTGGGTCAGGAACCTATCCCTCCAGCATGTTTTGTTTATTGTGATGACAAGGTTTAGATGCCTGGAGCGTGTAGCTCTGAGGGATTGGGATTTCTTTAAGTGTAGCATGTCCAACAGCTCTGGGTTTGACATGGCCTTGTATGTTAAGCAGAGATCGCCTCTGAGTAGACGATATGCGACAGAGTATAGCTGGAGCTTTTTAAGGCGGTCAGCGTAGTGATTAAAAAATTCTTCTACATGGCCCACCTTATCACAAAGGGGTTTGCATCTAGGAATAAGAAAGTTATTGTCCCCGTTTACTCATCACTCATTAGACCCATTATTGAATATAATGCCCCGTTCAGGATGTACCTTACAAGACATCTGCAACAACTGGAGAGGCCTCAAAAGTATCTCACAAAGAGGATAACAGGCCTTAAACAGATGCCCTGAGGCTAACAAAACTCAGACTGTACTCGGTCACGTACCGGCTACTCAGAGGTGATCTCTGCCTGACATACAAGGCTATGTCAAACCCCGAATTGCTAGAAATGCTCCACCTAAGGAAAACCCAATCCACCAGAGCTACATACTCAAGGGACATACACCTGACATCATCAATAAACAGGACGTGTTGGAGGGACAGATTCATGTCCCAGAGACTCCCCTTGCTCTGGAATAAGGACCCCATATATGTGAGGCAGAGCTCCTTGTTGGCACTCTTCAAGAGAAATCTTGATGAGTGGATGGGAAACAGGAAATTCACCCCAGGAATCACTTCTGTGGCCCTGCTCAACAAGGGTGCAGGTAACTAAATCACTTGGGAGGGAGGTGATAGCACAACATTTCTAGCTAGGCTTAGTTATGCCCTAGGGCCAATAGCCTAGTACCTACCTATGAACCTCGTCTCTGTTTTTATCTGTTTTGTAATGGGCAGTGGTTTTATGCCACTTTTGTCTAGCAAGATGTACAGAAGATTCTGTAAATAACTGACTTGACTGATATTGTAACATTAACATTTTACATGTGGTGACAGGACATAATGTATCTGGTTTTTACCATTACTTTTATGACACTGCACACAGAAAGCAGTTTCATATGACTTGCACAATAAATGTTTACTGTCATACAAATGATGTTGCTGTTTAAGATACCAGTCAAATATAATGCATTTACATAAAGCATGGACATTAACTTTACCTAGTAAAGTACTACATGTGCTACAGTTATGTTTATACCAATCTTTAAATTCTGACTACACATGTGTTGGACTATTACTGCTGTCTACCTGAAAGGTAGTGTGACATTTTACAGTTTTTTTCTTTATGGCATCCATGCTGTAGAATGAGAAACAAAATGAGAATTACCAGTTTCTGTGTGGAAGGTGATCAAGTCTTCCATCGAGAAAGCGTGGAAAGTCCCTCGTTGATTTTCTCAAAAGGTGGTCAAACACAGCTGGCAGATTCAGCCATGAGAATGTACAGGACCTGTGGAACTTGCAGAGATTCACTGTTCTGCTACTGGATACTGTGCATAAGAAGGAGCCAAACGTTTGCACTGCAACTGGATGTACTAACTGAATAAAATGAAAAAGCTGTAGTTGTCACAAGAAGAAACCATTTGGACAGTCAACTGTGGCTCGCCAATGAAAAATTATTCTCTCAAGCACCACAACAGTTACAGTTACAGCGAGACAGTTGAAAATAAAATAAAAATGAGGAAAAAGTCCAACTTGGCATTCCAAGACTTGGAGAAAGCATATGGCAAGGTCCGACGAAAGCTGATTGGACAGATCTCCGATGGTTCAAATTCCCAGAAAAATTAGCAGAATTAGAGCAGGCTATGTACAAGGACCAATGACAGAAGTGCAAACATTTTTGGGACTTACAGAGGGGTCCCATTGGAAGTGAATGTGCATCAGGGTTCAGCTCTGACCTGACTGCTGTACATATTGATAATGGACTACATTAACAAACAGGTTAGAGGGGATAGATCAACAAAGCTGCTGAATGCAGATGATGTGGCAGTACAGGCAGATTATGAACAAGAACTTCGATAAATGATAGGATAATGGAATGCAAAACTGAAGGCACACAGGAAGAAATAGAGTACAGACAAGACAGAAGTAATGGCAGCAAATGGGGAAACTCAGAGGAAGCTGAAAACTAAAATAGAAGAGAAAACAGAGGAACAGCTTAACAGCTTCAAATATCTGGGAAAGGTAAGAACTAAATCACTCTTCACCAACATAAAATAAAACCATAAAATTGTCAGTAGGCCCATCACAAGCTCCTTTATTAATATAAAAGTGTGATTAAGAGCTTTCATTCACAGATTAACTTCATCAGAACAATAGTAAAAGGCATAACTTTTAGTATAAAAAAAAATGTGTATTGGTTCAAATTAAATTGGCCAATTAGAGTCTAACACATACAAATAACCCATTTTAAAGGTACATTATACTACAACTTCCTTATATAACTCAGATGTCATACAAGTTTATTAAAACAACCAGTTCATATGTAATTCATAGAAACGTAAAACCACATCATCTTCCTTTGTTTAAAATTTTCCATTTTCCTTAACAATAGGACTTACAAAAGCAATAAGCTTTTACAAAGCATTTAATCTTGTGTGTTTTGAAAACACACGGTCACTGTTAATTCTGTCATTGATGCCAGGCCAGTGAGTAGCATTCAACTTTATCAGCAATAACAATTCCTTCCTATCTAACAGGGCCTCCCAGTTTCCCCTCTAAAATTATGTGGGACCTTTTCTAAAATAAACAAAAACTTTTTAAATTGATTAAAAAGCATGTTACTAACAACTTTTTCTCTTTATAGAATATGAATGCTCAGAAATTCTTTTCCTCAGTGCCCTTCGTGTTTTTCCCCACACAAAAAGTTTCACAGGACATACATTGTGCTAAGCACCCCCCCCCCGTATCACAACTAAACCTACCATTACCCCTAATCACACTGGGATGCCTGCCCACCACAATGTTCCTTCTCTCAAGGACTTGACTGTGAACAGGTCCCACATCTAAACATCCCATATGTGCCTTCTACTACCCTCATTTCCTGTTTTAAAATTGCTTTCAATTCCTTCCTATTTTGTAGACATTTTGAATAATTTACTGCTGTATCAATGAAGTCAAAACTTCCAAATATCACTTTTCTAGTTCCTTTTTATAATGCCTTTGACGGTTTTATTAGAGCTGTGGTGAATTAATGCAACTGATATCCTTAACTTGTCACTTTTTCACTTCTCTTCTTGAAAGCTCCACTCCCCTTTAAAATAGGGCAGAACCTCCCAGTTCTAGACTCAACAACCTCTTTTACCACCGTATTAACCAAATCCAGTGGGTACAACCAATAAGCGAACAACCCTTTAAGTGTTTCAACTTCCTGTTGGAATACCAGGTCATCCAAAACCATTCAAGAAAGCCTAACAAACTATCCTTAAAATTAGGTTACATTTCTGCCACATGGGGTGTGAACTGGTATAGTGCAAATAACTACCTGATCAAGTGGATTTTCTAAAAATGTTTCATGTTAAAATTCACCTATCAAAGTCCTTACTAATAACCAAATCCAAATAAATTTTTCCATACAAAAGTACAATTAACATAGTTGATAAATTCATCCATTTTATCTTTTGTTCCTTTCCAAAGGATTAATATGCAATCCAAAAGCCTATAGTAAGAAAAAATACATTCACTATAGTCACTACAAAAGAAAATTGGTTTCCCAAAACTATAATACTATGCTGGCAAAAAGAAAGCCTGCAGTTGCTCCAATTGCTACACCCCTTTTTTGTTTATAGCAGTCACCCACAAAAAAAACAACAAAATTGCTGACGAGTACTATTTCCATTAAATCCATTACAAAGTCTACCTTATCCTGTTCAACAACTAACCAATCAAGTCCTTGTAGGTCAGCATCACTAAAAATTAAGTCCTTGAAATCTATTGTCAAAAAGATTTTCCTCAAAATGTACTTTAGTGAACATATTCAAACAGTGCCAAGAATCCTTAAGCATACACTCCTTGTCATCAAAAAATTCCTTTTAGCAATTTATCAACTGTTTTGGCCGATGATCCAGTTTTAAAATCCACAGAGGCTACTATTGGTCTTAAGTGGATGAGCAGCATCTTTGTGAACCTTAAACATACCGAAAATGGATGAAATTATATATTTTTTTGTTAACTATAAGGTCATTATGGTGACTATCATCTCTTTTTCCAACACAGTATGGTGCAACTATATGTCTACTTTGTTACAAGCCATGTTAATCTCATTCTTTGATCACATTTAGAAATACACATCATTTAAATATTGGTACACTTTACAGAATAATCAGTGAAATTCATCAGCATCACACCTCCCTCCTTGTCAGGTTTCATAAAGTACAGTTTTGTACCTACCATAAATGTAGATGTTCGAAGATCCACATTGCTGCAGTCCTTACACTTGGGTAGTCCGCTGTCCTCGGTCGGCCCGAATATCAAAGTATTAGGCTGACGTCGGTCAAGGCGCTTAAGACTGACATCAGGACGTCAGGGTACAAATGCGCATGACCGACGTCATATCCTCAGTCTTTTCTTGCCCCAGATGTCAGAAGACCCTAAACAGAAAGGTCAAAACCAAAAGACAGCAAAAAACAACCAACCACCCTTGCACCAATCATATGAACAATATATACAATATGTACAATATTTACAACCCAAACCACACAACCACCTCTAACAGAGGGGAAGGAGGGAGGGTAAATTGGACTGCAGCAATGTGGATCTTCGAACATCTACATTTATGGTAGGTACAAAACTGTACTATGTTCTTCATCTCACATTGCTGCAGTCCTTACACTTGGGTAGAATCCCAAAGCAGAGGTAAGGGAGGATAGCAAAACTATAAAGAAGTAGGAGCTGCCAAAATGCCCTGTAAAATAGCAGTGGCAAACCCAGCCCTAGATTTAGAGTAAAGTGGAAGGTGGTAATGCTTAGAGAAAGTATGCACTGAACTCCAAGTAGCTGCCTCCAAAATATCTTTAGTTGCCACCCCTTAAAAAGCTGTAGAAGTGGCAGTAGCTCTAGTGGAATGAGGCCTAATCCCAGCTGGAACCTCCTTACCATGATGGGAATAACAGAAAGCAATACACAACCCGATCCACTTAGAAATAGTTTGTTTTGACACAGGCTTGCCCTGAGAACCCAAAGCAAAAGAAACAAACAACTGCTGAGACTGCCTGAACCCTTTAGTTCTGCTCAAATAATATCGTAACTGCCTGTGTATATCCAAGGTGTGCAAAATCTTTTCCCTTTATTTTGGGGGTTTGCATAAAAAGTAGGCAAATGAATAGTTTGGTTTAAAGCCACACTAGAAACCACCTTAGGCATAAAGGAAGGATTAGTACGTAAAGATACCCTGTCCTTATGGAAAATTAAGAAAGGCTCAACTGCCATAAGGGCCTGTAATTCAGAAACCCTTCTCGCAGAGGTAATGGCCAACAAAAAAGCAGTCTTCCATGATAAATACTTCAACTCGGCAGTAGCTGCAGGCTCAAAAGGTTGTAGAGTGAGTTTCTCCAACACAAAATTGAGATCCCAAGCAGGAGTAGGAGCTCTACGTGGGGGTCTTATATTCTTTGCCCCTCTAAGGAATTGCTTAAACAAAGGATGAGAAAACAATGGTGGATCACAGTCATAGTGAGCAGAAATTGCTGCAGCATGAATCTTAATAGAAGAGAAGGACAATCCTTTGTCCAGTAACTCAGCAAGATATTGAAGAGCCACACTTAAATTAGGCTTAGAAACATCAAATTCCTTTGCTGCACTCCAAAATAAAAATCTCTTCCATTTATCTGCGTATACTTTCCTTGTACTAGGCCTTCTGGCCTCCAAAATAACATTCAAAACTTGCTGCGGAAGCTGAGACCCTCCAGGGTTTAAAACAGAATATGCCAGGCTGTTAGGTGAAGAGAGTGAAGTTTGATATTGAGTAAATGACTGTTCTCTTGAGACAGCAGGTGTGGAATCGAAGGCAAAGGCCATGGAGGCTCCCGAACCAGACTTCTCAGTAATGGGTACCAGTGCTGTCGAGGCCAATCTGGAGCTATTAGAATCATCCTTGGCTTGTCCTGTCTGACTTTCAGGAGTACCTTTGGGAGGAGACGCAGAGGAGGAAATGCATACACATGAAGATTGCTCCAATTGAAAGAAAGAGCATCCACTTTCCAAGCTGTGGGATGAAACCTTTTTGTGCAAAACTTTGGCAGCTGGTAGTTTAGTGGAGAAGCGAACAGATCTATGTCTGGAGTTCCCCATGACACTGTCAATTTCTGAAATACATGAGGATCCAATTTCCACTCGTGGGGATCCATAATTCGTCTGCTCAACACATCTGCTAAGGAGTTCTGTGCTCGGCAGAAACCTTGCCTGAAGATTGAGCTGTAAACCGAGAGCAGTCTCCCACAAAATCATTGCTTGCCTGCATAGAGGATAAGAATGTGTTCCCCCTTGCTTGTTGATGTACCACATGACAGTTGTGTTGTCTGTTAGAACCAACACCTGCCCTGGAAGAAGTAAATCCTTGAAAGCTATTAATGCAAACTGGACTGCTAACATCTCCTTCAAGTTGATATGTAGATGTTGTAGTCTGGCAGGCCACGTGTCTTGTATCCACTTTCCATTTAGATGAGCTCTCCAAGCTTTGTCTGAGGCATCTGTCGTTAGAATCTGACTCGCCTCTGGCCGGGTCACAGAGAGTCCCTTGTTTAGGTGACATTCCTGAGCCCACCACAAAAATTCCTTTTGAATGCAAGGTATTATCTGAATGACAGTGTCCATATCTTGGCAGTGCTGTGTCCATACATTTTTGAGATACCATTGTAGCTTCCTCATATGCAGTTTGGCATTGGGAAGTACCAGAATACAAGATGCCATGAACCCCAAGGCTTGAAGGACTGTCCTTGCAGTCAGCCTGGACTGATGAGACAATTGATGGAAGTAAAGGGAAAGATTCTTTTGTTTGTCCGGGGTCAAAAGGCCATCTGGGATGCTGTATTCAGTCTCACACCCAGAAAGCACATGTCTTGAGAGGGTACTAGACTGGACTTTATTTCGTTCACAGAATACCCCAGGCATCTTAGCACTGCTATCACATGTTGCAAATGATGAAGAAGCTCGTCCCTTCCTTTGGCCAGAATCAGGCAATCGTCCAAATAAGGATAGATCTGTATTCCTTTTAGCCTGAAGAAAGCTATCACTGGAGCCAGAACCTTTGTGAACACTCTGGGCGCAGTAGATAAGCCAAAGGGCAATGCAGAGAACTGATAATGAGAAGTCCCAGCTCGAAAACGCAGATACTTCCTGCAACTTAGCCTGATAGGAACATGAAGGTAAGCTTCCTTGAGATCCAGAGTCACCATCCAGTGATCTTTGCCCAGCAGAGGTAAAAGCTGTTGTAACGTCAACATTTTGAACTTGGGAATGTCCAGATAAGTGTTGAGGATAGATAAATCCAAAATTGTTCCCCTTCTTTGGTACTAGGAACAGGCGAGAATAAAATCCTAGGCCTACTTCTGGCAGAGGGACCGGCTGTATGGCCCCTATTTGCAGCAGCAGAGAAATTTGTTTGTGAGCCTCTATTCTTTGCTGAGGAGGAACGTCTGGCATGCCTTTGAAAGGAGGCAAGGTATGGAAATAAAACCTGTAACCCTGGTGTATAATATCCAATACCCATCTGTCCTGGGTAATTAAACTCCAATTTTCTTTGAAGAGTGCCAACCTTCCTCCCAAAGGTGCTGCCAGACAAGAAGGCTCTGGCAGCTGAAAAGGTAGGTCATTGGGCCTGTTTACGAAAGGACTGGCCCCTGCCCTCACCGAAGACTGTGCAGGTGAACTCCCTGTTCTAGGTCTGAAAGAGCCCTGAGCTCTACCCCTACCACGCCTAGATCTTCCCTAGACTGTGAATCATAAGAAGGGTGCGTCCACCCCTTAGCAGGCCAATTCCTACTAAACTTGGAGGCTGAACTTGCAAAAAATCTTTAACAGTCTGCATAGACTTAGCCTTGTCTTCCATTTTCTTTAAAACTGCCTCCACAGGTGAACCAAACAATACATCAGACTGTAAAGGAGCATCTAAAATCATTGTCTTAACATGGTCAGATAAGTTCTGATCCCTCAGCCAGGCGTGCCTACGAAGAACTGACCCAGTGGCAGCCACCCTAGACGAGGCCTGTACAGCATCAAATCCACATTGTAAAGAATGCTTACCCACCTGTTCAGAAACATGTACCAAATCTTGTAATTCTTTACACTCAATGCCTTCCGCCAGAGCATCTACCTTAGACTTCAATTGAGAAAGAAGATAGTTTTGATATTTCAACATGTGAAACTGGCAATTCAAAGCCTCATAGCTAAGGTGGAAGAAGTATAGACTTTCTTTCCCCATCTATCCAAAGCTCTGGCCTCTTTATGTGGAGGAACCGGATTTTTTACCACAGAGGCCTTGACACCCTTAGGTCCCTGACTAACCATTTCTGGGTCTGCCCTAGGACTCTTATACAGATATTTATGAGCTTCAGGCACCCTGTAATACCTGTCCGGTTTAACAGGAGCAGGAGGCAAAGAATCAGGATTAAGTGAAGCCTCTGCAAACACATCTTCCACAACATCCAGAACAGGAGGAATAGCCAAAGGCCTATGCTGGGGTAAAAGCAAAAATTCCCTAAGCCTTTTCCTGGAATCAGAGAAGTCCTGACCTTCCCACTTAAAATGTTCCCTCATAGAATGAAGAGTCTCTGAAAAGAAAAATCCTCTGGAGGAGAAGCAGAAGGAGTAGAATCATCCACATCAGAATCAGAATAAGGAGAATACTCCTGCAAGTCTTCAGCCGAAGACTCTGAAACATCCGAAACCTGCTCAAAACTCCCCAACTCTGGTTCCACCCTAGGCCTCTTATCAGGAGGGGGCAAAGAACCTCTAATCAAAGAAATTAAATCTTCTGCCATTTTGAGCATGTGCTTCTTGGGCACAGATCCTGAAGAACTAGGAGTGACACCAACAGAAGCTAAACCTGGCCTGCCTCTGGGAGAAGCCTTGGAAACAGAAGGAGAGGGCCTAACCGAGTACAGTAACCTGAGAAGCCCCTTCAGCCTGACCTGCCTCCTGAGAGGCCACATCCTGTAATATCAAAGTCTCCCCCTGGGACTCCTGAGAAGTCTCCGGTGGAACCACAGGTTCCACTGACACTTCCAAAGAACCGGCGTCCGGTACGGACGACTCTTCTTGCCTGGGTTTAGCTGCTTTGTCTTTGAGCTTCTTCGAAGCGGGCGCCGGAGCATCCGACGGCATATTGTAATTGCACCGCTTCCCGAAGACCAACCTGGCACAATCTAACCTTCGCTTAATAGTGTGCTTATTAAACCTAGCACAAAAGCGACACCCAACAACGTCGTGCTCAGGCCCCAAACAAGGAATACACAAAGTATGATAATCTCTATGCGGTATCTGCTTCCCACAAGAAATACAGTTATTCACTCTTTCTGACATCCGGTAAACCACTGAGGCAAGAAAAACTAAAATATTCCCAACGGGTACTTAGCCAACTTTGACTCGGTCTGAAACTCCGAATTCGAAAAATTTCAGAACGCCGAACGGCACTTGCAACGCTGCTTCTGCATCGGACCATGCGGCAAAAAAGACTGGGGATATGACGTCGGTCATGCGCATTTGTACCCTGACGTCCTGATGTCAGTCTTAAGCGCCTTGACCGACATCAGCCTAATACTTTGATATTCGGGCCGACCGAGGACAGCGGACTACCCAAGTGTAAGGACTGCAGCAATGTGAGATGAAGAACATCATGAAATTGATTGCTGCCCACTAAATTCTTTAACACCTTTTGCCACTTCTTGGTTAAGTTAAAGAATCTTTCCTGTTTTAGTTCTTTAATTGCAGTGTCCCTAAAATCATTCTCACTCGTTTTTTTCAAAAGAGAAAATCAGTGGCAAAATAAGGGGATTGTAGGAACTAGATCCTCTTACCAAATCATCAAGACAACAATCCTCATTTTTAAATATTAATTTAAAATTTAAGTTCCTAATAAATAATTTAAGCTCTAAAAAGTGTGTCAGACACATTCAATGATACTGAAGGCACAAAAGAGATACCCAAACCAAACAAAACAACAAAAATAAAAATATTTAAAACAAGGCTACAGATTCTCAAATATTCTTTAACAAACTATCACTTCAACAAAAACCCTTAAGATCTTAAAATATTCTTTTTCAATGGTTATTTCACTACATTAAAAATTTTGAAACCTTCATATTCATTTAAAATAATTTGGTCACAGAAATAGTTCATAAACACCCCCCTCTCATCCCCTTCCCCCACCTCTTGTCTACTCCTTGATAAGCTCTGGGGTAACAGTGGAAACCTCTGTGGTGAGGATGGGAAAAATCCCCCCCAAAAATTACTCTTATCCTGAATAATTTTACTAGCATGAATCATTAGGCATTCTGCGTGAATCATTATTAGTACCACTCCCCTGTATACCATTACTCCCAACATTACAGTTTTGGTATGGGGCAGGGTATGTAATCTTATTCTAGTAAAACAAATTCCTATTAAGAAAAATGGAAATTTTTAAATTATGAATTACATATGAAATGGTTGTTTGACTTGTGCGACATCTGAGTTATTTAAGGAATTTATGGGGTAATGTACTTTTAAAAGAAGGTGTTTTATAGTTGTGTGTTAAGACTCTTATTGGACAATTTAATCTGAACCAATGTAACTTTTAGTACCAAAAGGAGTGGGTGGATTTTACTATTGTTTTGATAAAATTCAACAATTTGTGAACAGAGCTTAACTACAGTTTTGTATTAATAAAGAAGCTTGCAAAGTCTGTGAGAGGTGGTTGAGGAGAATGGAAGACTGAATGAGGAGGTGAAAGCTAGAACTACAAAACAGCGCTGTGACTAGTATTACTATGTGGTACAGAAACCTGGGCAGTGAAAGCAGAACAGCTGTGAAAATGACAGGTGCTAGAAATGAAGTGCCTGAGATATGTGACAGGATGCACAGTGTGGGACAGATGAAGAAATAAGGATATCAGAATAAGAGCTCAGAGAATGTCAAACAGGTCATATTCCAGTGTTTCAGACACATGTGCAGGAAAGCTGAAGACAATCTGATGAATACGATTTGGGAGAGACAGAAAGAGGAAATGAGGCCATCCAGCAAAGAGATGGATGGACTGAGTAAGAGAAACCTTGCAACAGTCAGGCATGAAACTAAAAGAAGGGAAGAGTGGCACTGAATTGAGCCAGATCCATACATAACCAATTTTTCAGTTTTTACACATGAAGACAGGGTGTTACTTCCACAATGGAAGTTATCTAGGCAGAAAAATGCTTACTGGCAAAATGGCAATCTTGTTCTGTTAATTTCTATGCTACTTTAAACAATGACTATAACAGGTTTAATCTCTTAACCTGAATTTCTAATTCACTGATATGCCTAGTTATACTCATTACAGCAACTGCCCTACAAATGAAGTTAATTTCAACTGTTTCATTAACATCTGGAAATTTATTAAATTTTGTACACTGTGCTAGCTTATCTGCACTCAGTGTAAAAAAAATCTGTCACTGTAATTTTTGCCTGTGGCCTGGCTCATGGCTGAAAAGGGTCATTTGACCAGCCTATCTACCAGCTAACAAATGTAAAACAGATAAATACATAATACAGTTGACTGACAGTAAAAAATATACAAAAGTTAATACAGATACACTTTGCACACTGATACTGACATGACATATTAAAATCATTATAACACAAACTGCTCATCATTTCATTTATCTTGAGAGCCAAAGCATCATCTTCCCAAATATGACCCATCCCACCTGGAAGAGAACAATCACAGGGAACACCCCCCCACACACACACACACATAAACCTTGCACCCACAGACAGCTTACTTCTTCAAAGGAGAAAATTAGCACATAGGAAAGAAGGAGGAAAATAAAATCTAGGTACCCACCTCAACTCAAGGGCGGAGTAAGACAAGGGGAAAGATGAATGCAGCTGGTATTACAACAGTCGATATACTTGAACATCACACTGCTGCCTTAATTCTAGTCTCCCACTTTTTTTTTCTGAACTTGCTCTTCTTCCCCTTTTGTCAATTGTTCTTGTCTTCTTTGGGAGGGAAGGGACAGCTTTTTTCTGTAGTTTCTAACATACATAGGGAGATGGAAATGAATAAGGTTTTTAACAGAATACATAATTATCACCTTCAACTCCAGCTTCTTGAGCACCCTTCTCTACAGGAAGCCAAAAACTTTTTTTAATCCACAGGAGCATCAAGGAGCTCCTCCTTAGCTATACGTTTACTTGATCTAGTAGCGATTCAATCCCCAGCTCTGCAGGTCTCCTAACCACTAGCCCGGTAGACGCCACACTGTTGAATCAACAGCATCTTGCCCAAGTTCTGTGAAATGCTTGTCAACTTAACAGAGTTTACAAAAGTCAAAAATCTCCTTTTTTGGCTTATTATCCTCTGTTCACTCTGTTGTCTGCCTCCACTAATCATGGATGGATTCCTGGATCTTTAATATGCAAGACTCCTGTCAAGATATCTCAGGTGCAAACCTTTTCTCCAAACCAGACGGCTATCCTACTCTCTCTATCATTTGGAATCAGATTCCTAGCTGCAGCCAACACTGATTCTCTTGCCGGAATCCATGAACACCAGTGTGGGATCTGGATTGTACATAGTTATTTATAGGAACCATGGACCTATAAAAGGGGACAGACTTCTGGGAGTTTGGAATCAGACTGCAAGAATGCAGAAGCAAAGGTATCCTCCAGCAGTTTTAACATTGGAAGAATGATCAGAAGCTTTATATCTGGCAGGGCTAGAAACTGTCTGTACATATTCATTGGCCTCCCAGTTAAAGATCACCTTCTGCTTATGAAGAATATCTCCAAAGAAGACAGAGGATAGGGTATCCTCACCATCAGATTCAACAGAAGTTGCTTGAGACATATAGTTTATGTAGTCCATCTCTTCTCTCTGAATCACAGGTGTCCAAATCTCTCTGGGGAGAAGCTGCTTGTTTTTCTTCTTGGACAAGTTACCCAGACTGAGATGCCTTCTCACAAGTTGGCAACCTAGAATTCATAAATTCTATGAAATCATCTCTCATCTTGAAAAAATGTTTTGTAGATACCTCGATGATAGGGGATTAATACCCAGTTAACTGGGGTTGGGGCTAAATGAATACTGGCCAATTGGGCTTTGGCATTTTGGGTCTGTGTTTCGGCATGTGATCCGACTCACAGGGCTCAGGGTGTTGGGGGAAGCATAAGACCTTAGTGTGGCCTTATCCAGCTTCCTCTTGGAAGTACCATGGGAATATCACCCTCCTTTTCAAAGGCTAAAGGTCTGGGCCTAGCCAGTTACCTACTTCAACTTGTAAGAATGTGCAAGGGGTCAAAGGCATAGTGGTTTCCTGAGGGTTCACACCAGATAACTCAACCAAACAAGGCACCAGATATAGTAGCTGTGAAAGAACCTCACGGATACTGGTATCCCAGAGTGTGAGGAAGTACTCTGATTCTAAGATGGTGTCATCAGCCTCCCAAAAAAAACTTCTCCTTCGGGTGCTTCTCTCTATCTTTTTTGGGTGCTAAGTCAAATGAAGCATCAGTGGATGCTATGTCTGGCTTAGACAAACAGTGGGACATTTGGACATCGAATGCATCTAAAGATTCTGCCATATGCTTGAGGGTCCACTGATTAAAATAAGCAGAATGGGGATGGTTGGGTATGTCATGCTCTGGACCATGGCAAAAATGACAGATTGTGGATGTCCCTGTGTAGTATTTATTTCCTACACTTTATACAGTTGTTTAATCTTGAATATGACATATATCAAGTCATATACAGTAAATGCAATACTAAGAAAAGATGATTCGTCACTGGCATTCTTATTTCCATATTCTGGCTTCAGGTCAACCTGACGGACTGATAACAAAATTGGCTTTCTTGAGATGCTCAAACTGCCACAAGAAAGAACTGAAGATTGCACTGGCCAGTGTCCTTTTATTCCACTAACATCCTGATGCCAATAGGGCATGTCTTTGACATGTCTTTGGCAAGACTCTGCTGTGTCTGAAGAGGAAGGTGAAAGCACTGATATTTGTGCTGGCCTTCATCAGGCAGGACAGGCAGGAATCCCAAGAGACAATACTACAGCAACAAATTAAGAAGAACGTCTAAGGTACCTGTGAATACAGTTGAAATGATGCAAATTCACAGTAGGATAAATAGACTAATTTGTGCCAGCCAGTACCTGCAGCTTATTGTTGAGGAAATTATCTCAAGAATGTGAAGTGTTTTTGTTTTTCTCAGTATAGATTTCTTATACTTCTGCCTTGTACTTCCTCAGTACCAAAGGTATTCCATAAAGCTGTTACATAAGTAACTGAAAGCTTTGTATGTGCTGGAGACATAAATGATGGTCTGTTAGTGTGCAGCCACATACACACACAAACACAAACACACGC